>NC_050581.1:23852680-24188257 GCF_011100635.1 Trichosurus vulpecula
GGAGATTCAGGCCTCCAGCTCAGACTACTTCCCAGCCCCTCCAGGAGCCTGGTGGGCATGTCATGACAGCCTTACCCGGTGTGTCTCTGCTACTGTGTTCCTCAGACACCAACAATGCCCGGAGGGCCCTCTGTGCACCTTGGTGGCCATAATTCCCCGGGTTTCCGTCCTCCCAGGTGAGGAAGGCTGGCGCTATTTTTCCCCTGAAGGGCAACAAAGTTACCGTCAAAGGTGAGCAATACCCCTCCTCAATCCCATCTTAGTGGGCCTGGGGCTTGTGGGCTTTGCAGCTGCTGGGACGGCAGCCCTAGTCAAAGGGTATCTCAACTATAAGGCCTTAAGTGCACAGGTAAACACTGATCTCTCCCACATAGAGCGGTCCATCTCAGTCCTAGCAAAACAAGTGGACTCGTTGGCGGAGGTGGCCCTCCAGAACCACAGAGGCCTTGACCTTCTTTTTCTCAAGCAGAGTGGCTTATGTGTGGCCCTGGGAGAGGCTTGTTGTTTCTATGCCAACAGCTCTGGGGTGCTGTGGGAAAGTCTGAGGTTGGTACGCCAAAATATTGCCAATATACAAAGGGAGCTGGAAAACTCACACCTGTCATCTGTGTCCTAAGAAAATCACCCAATATTACAGGAATATCATAGGTATAGGTTCCCCAAATATAAAGGATAAGGTCATGAGGCCTTGGTATTTGTATTGGGTAGAATATCCTTTTAATTTATCACAAGGACAGATATTACAAAGGATTCAAAAAATGCATAAACAGATACAAAGATGTTTGAAACATTCATGGCATTATAATATGGCAGAAAATCCCTCTTTAACAAAGATCCTTTAAGAAGTTATACTCTTTTTAAAAAGATTTCAAATTTATATTAAGTTCAAAATAAGAAAAGAAAAAGAAACTTTGTCATGTGCACAGAACATAAAAGAAGATTCAATATAAATAGTACATTCTATTTTAAGAAAGTATATACTAAATTCTACACATTGTCTTCAAAGCTATCCAACTTTGATTTTTTTCAGGTTTTATTTTGCTCTCTATTGTGCATTTTTTACTTAATTTCCCCTTCCCTCCATCCCAGAAGGGTTCAATTAAGCATTAATATTCATGTTTATGCATGCATTTGTATGTATGTGCACATATATACATACATATATACCTACACACATACATATATAGATGTGTGTGAACACACATGTACATATGCACACAGATATATATGCATGCACATACTTGTGTGTACATGTATGTAATTATTAATGGATATACTCACATATACACATATATGTAAGACCACAATATGTTTATGTACACTTTTTGCCTGTTTTTCTGAAGGCTGACAGCATCTTTTTTTCAGAAGTCCAAGTCATTCCATGTTTTTCTGAATCAACAAGGTCATTATGACCTACACAACAACCATATTCCCCCCCAATCACTTTCCTTCTGAGAGATTTTCTATAAAAACTTCCCTCCCAATTTTTTGTATTCCTTCTATACTTGACTTCATAGGTTATATTTATACAAGAAAAATAATTTAAAGTAATTAAAATTATCCATTCTGTATTTCAAAAATATGAGGGTATAATTGACCTCATAATATGGTGAATCTGCTTCCTTTACATCTTTTCTCTCAGGTTTCTTTGAAGTTCCTGAGGTTTTGTTCCAAAGGAACATTGTTATTAATTTTACTAACTCACTAAGATAATTTTTAGTAATTTATATGCCACTGATTCACTTGCCCCAATATCTGGTCTGGAATTTCTTGAGCCTCATCTGCACTGATGGTTTACACTGGTTTCTCATTCTTGTGTAACAAATGTTTCCTGCTGACCTTCCAAGTTTTCTTGGGCTGGAAATTTGTTTCACTACATTTTTTGTGTGTGTTCTGCTGCTCTAGACTTTGTTTAGAGTCATTTCAAAGGTATTTGAGTTTGGGAAGAGCTCCTCGTAAGTTACTGCCTTTATTCCACCATCTTGGCTCTGCCTTTTAATTGGGGTTTTAAAGAAGCCAGGGAACTATTGACTATAATTGAAGGAGAGAAGGGAGAGACACAGGCAGAGAAAATTGCTGAAGTCTCAAGATGGAATGTCTGTTTGTGGAACAAACAGGAGGCCAGTATCATTGGTTCAAAGAATATGTAGCAAGAAATAAGGTGTAAGAAGACACAAAGTGTTGGAGGAAGGTGAAGGAGGGTGTAAACAGAGCATTTTGTATTTCATCCTAGAGGCAAAATGGAGTCACTGGAGTTTGTTGAGTTGGAGAATAACCTGACAGAACTTTTGATTTAGGAAAATCACTTTGGTAACTGACTGGAAAATCATTGGAATGGGGAGAGACTTGACACAGGATTACTCAGTAACAGGCAATAATCAAGGTATGAGGTGATGAGAGCTTTTACAAAAATGATGGCTGTGTCAGAAAAGAGAAGGCATATACACATACATATACATATGTTTAAACACACACATATATGTATGTACAAACACACACGTATATACACATATACATACTGACTCATATATACATACACCTACACATACACACACAGATATTACATAGGTGAAGTGGATAGTCCTTAGCAATAGATTAGATGGGTGAGAGGTTAATGAGGGATGCAGTATTACCTAACTTCTAAATGTGAGTGACTAGGAGGATGGTGTTGACTTGTAAAATAAGAGGCAAGGGAGCTTTCAGATACCTCTTAAGAAGTGAATCTGAACAGATCTGAAAGAGGTAAGAGACAGAGTGAGGCAGATTTCCAAGCCAGGGGAATGCAAAAAAAGGGGAATCTGTTGCACCAGGCAGGGAGAGCCCTGGGCGTGCAGAAGCACCCCCGACCAAACCAGAGCAATATACTGCAACAGGAGCAGGCCCTGCCCACTGGCTGCAGTGGCAATCCTCAGTCTTCTCTGCACAGGATGAGAGTCTTTCAGAGCTAGGTGAGACAGAAGCACAGAGAATGTGGCAGCAGCAACAGGTACTCCTGGAGCTATCAGCCCGCAGTCTAAAGGTTTGAAATTCACCTCATGAACTTCCAGGAACCATGATTACCATGTAAACTCTAAGAGCTCTCATCCCTCCCTTGAACAACCCAGAGAATACTGCCTTAGGAGAAAGCCTGGAACAGAGGAACCAGAAGTAAAGTTCAGTAGTCTTTTAGCTTGGGAAGTTAAGGAGAACCCCTCTTGTGATGATGGAAGGAGACCAGTGCAGGAAAGGACGTATCCCAGCAAGCCCCATCTTAGCAGACCAGTGAAAGTTCCTGAGACCCAGGGGGATAATGCTGGCAAGCACCAACACCAGGAGCCCAGGTGTGCCTTTGCACACCCAAGAGAATTGGCAGTCACCAGTGCTGACCTAGAGCTGAGACCACTCATGCTATATAGCACAGGCCTAGGGGAAGAGGAGACTTCCATCAGCCAGACCAGCCCTCCCCCACACCTCACACTGTGAGATTCAGTGTAACCCGCAGGAAACTCAGAAAGACTTCACTGGGCCTTGATCCTTGGCAAATACCAGCCAGCTCCAGCTCAGCTTCAGGTGAGCTGCAGCAGGATATAGTTTCTAGCTGACAAAACCAGAGGCCATAGCACACAAAGCCAGTAACCAGGCCCCTAATCCCCAACAGAAGACTCTTAGGACAGAGACCCTGGGCCCCAGAAGTAGAGATCCACTTAAAAAGCCAGGGAAAAGGCAATCACCATGTAGAAGCAAGCTAGAACAGTGAAAAAAACATTGGATGGTATCATGGGGACAGAGAAAATGAAAATATGAATTCTGAAGAGGACAGGATTGACAGTATACCCACAGCTGAAACCTCAAAAGCTAACATGATCTGGTCTTAGGCCCAAAAATCACTGCTTGAAGAGCTCAAAGAGGATTGTAAAACCAAATTAGAGAAGTAAAAGAACAATAACAGAATTTAACAGGAGAAAATAAATCATTTAAAATTAAAATTGGCCAAATTGAGAGATACAGAAGCTATCTGAAGAAAATAATTTGTTAAAAATTAGAAATGGTCAGGGCAACTAGATGGTGCAGGGATTGTAGCACTGGCTTTGGAGTCAGGAGGACCTGAGTTCAAATCCAACCTGAGATACCTGGCACACTTATTAGCTGTGTGACCTTGGGCAAATCACTTAACCCAAATTGCCCTGCCTTTCCCTCTCAAAAATATAGAATTGGGCAAGTAGAAGCTAATGACTCTATGAGGCATCAAGGATCAGTCCAACAAACTCTAAAGAATGAAAAAACAGGAGAAAATGTAAAATATCATTGGAAAATCAACTGACCTGGAAAATACATCCAGGAGAGATAATTTAAGAATTATTGGTCTTCTGGAAAGCCATGATGAAAAAAGAGCTTAGATGGTATCTTCCAAGAAATCAAGGAAAACTGCCTTGAGATCCTAGAACCAGAGGGTAAAATAGTCATTGAAAGAATCTACCGATCACCCACTGAAAGACGTCCCAAATTGAAAACTCCAAGGAATATTGTAGCCAAATTCCAGAATTATCAGGTCAAAGAGAAAATACTGCAAGTAGCCAGAAAGAAACAATTCTGATATTATGGAGCTACAGTCATGATCACACAGGACCTTTCAGCTTCTACATTAATAGATAGAGGGAACTGGAATATAATATTCCACATGGAAAAGGAGCTTGGACTATAACGAAAGATCGACTATACAGCAAAATTGAGCATAATATTTCAGTCAAGGAGATGGACATTCAATGAAATAAGTTAATTCCAGACCTTCCTTATGAAAAGGCCAGAGCCCAATGGGAAATTTCATCTTCAGATACAAGATTAAATAAAGGAATAAAAAAGTAAACAGGGGAAAAATAATATAAAAAGGGTCAAAGGATGGGGAGAATTTGGAAGAAAGACTATAAAGTCTTTTTTTAAGCATATTGAATTTAAGATTTCTACTTAATCTTTCAGATTTAGGAGGAAAGGAGGAATTTATGACCAAACAAGAGAAAGATAACATTATTAAATACAAAATAGATAATTTTGATAACATTAATTCAAAAAGCTTTTGCACAAAGACAATGCAACCAAGATTAGAAGGGAATCAGAAATCTGGGGAAAGAATTTTTAAAACTAGTGCCTCTGATAAAGGCCTCATTTCTAAAATATATAAAGAACTGAATCAAATTTACAATAATACAAGTCATTCCCCAATTGATGAATGGTTAAAGGATGAGAACAGGCAGTTTTCAGGGGAAGAAATTAAAACTATCTATGGTCACATGAAAAAATGCTCTAAATCACTATTGATTAGAGAGAGATGTAAATCAAAACAGCTCTGAGGTACCACATCACACCTACCAGATTGGCTAACATGACAAAACAGGAAAGTGATAAATGCTGGAGAAGATTTGGGAAAGTAGTAACACTGATTCATTTTTGGTCCAACCATTCTGGAGAACAATTTGGAAGTACACCCAAAGGGCTATAAAAATATGCATCCCCTTTGACCCAGCAATAGTGCTTCTAGGGCTGTATGTCAATAATCATAAAGTTGGGAAAAGGTCACACATGTACAAAAATATTTATAGCAGCTCTTTCTGTGGCGGCAATGAACTGGAAATCTAGGCTATGCCCATCAACTGGGGAATGACTGAACAAGTTGTGATATATGAATGTAATGGAATAGTATTGTGCTATAAGAAGTGATGATTAGGCAGACTTCGGGAAAACCTGGAAAGACTTACATAATTTTCGTTGGAAGGGAATTCACCCTTTCCATTTTTGATACTGGTAATTTGGTTTTCTTCTTTCTTTTTAAATCAAATTGACCAAGGGTTTATCAATTTTATTGTGTTTTTTTCATAAAACCATCTCTTAGTATTATCTATTATTTCAATAGTTTTCTTGATTTCAATTTTAGTAATCTCTCCTTTGATTTTCATTATGTCTAATTTGGTGTCTAATTGGGGATTTTCAATTATTTTCTTTTTCTGTTTTTTTTTTCAGTTGCATGTCCATTTCATTGATTTCCTTTTTATCTATTTTATTCATCTAAGCATTTAGAGATATACAACTTCCCCTAAGTAATGCCTGTACTGCATCCCATAAGTTTTGTTATGTTTTCTCATTATTGCCATTCTCTCGAATGAAGTTATTAATTGTTTCTCTGATTTGTTCTTCGGCCAGTCATTCTTTAGGATTAGATTATTTAGTTTCCAATTATTTTTTAGTTTATCTTTCCATGTTCCTTTATTGCAAATATTTTTTACTGCATCATGACCTGAGAAGGGTGTATTGACTATTTCAGCATTTCTGCACTGGATTATGAGGTTTTTATGCCTTAGTATATGGTCAGTTTTACAGTACCTGCCATATACCGCTGAGAAAAAGTATATTCCTGTTTTATCTCCATTCAATCTTCTCCAGATATCTGTCATATCTGCCTTTTCTAAAATTCTATTCACCTCCTTAACTTCTTTCTTGTTTATTTTGAGATTAGATTTATCAAGCTCAGAGAGGGAGTGGTTGAGGTCCCCCCAACCTAGAATGGTTTTGCTATTTTTTCCTGTAACTCCTTTCACTTCTCCTTTAAGAATTTGCATGCTATACCACCTGCTGCATATAGGTTAAATAATGATAATGCTTCTTTGTCTATGGCGCCCACCAGCAGGATATAATGTGTTTCCTTACCTCTTTCAATTAGATCTGTCTTTGCTTTTGCTATGATTGAGATTAGGATTGCTACTCCTGCTTTTTCTTTTCTTTCTGTTTACTTTAGCTGAAGTACAATATATCCTGCTCCATCCTTTTACTTTTATGCTGTGTGTATCTCCCTTTTCTAAATGTGTTTCTTATAAACAACATATGTAGGATTATAGATTTTAATCCATTCTGCTATCCACCTCCATTTTATGGGAGAGTTCATCACATTCACATTCACATTCACAGTTATGATTATAAGCCATGTCTTTTTGGCCATCCTGTTCTCCCACCCCGGTTATGCTTTTATTTCTCCCTCCCCACTTCTTCTCCTCCTTTTGACCACCTCCTTCCTCAATATACCTTCCCTCTTAATTTTCCTTCCTTATTTTACTGTTTTCCACTTGCTGCTTCTTCCCTCTCTTCTGACCATCCCCCCTTTTCTTTCCTTATGTAGAATCCTACATAAGGATGTAAGCAATTTGCCCTTATTGATTAATAAGGTTTGTGGAGGTTTCCCCCTACTTACCTTTTAATACCTCTCTTGAGTTTTGTATTTGAAGATCAAATTTTCCAATGAGTTCTGGCCTTTTCATCAGCAAGGTCTGGAATTCGCTTATTTTAGTGAATGTCCATCACTTTGCCTGAAAAAAAAAATATACTCAGTTTTGCTTGGTAGTTGATCCTTAGTTGTAGACCAAGCTCTTTTGCCCTTCGGAATATCATATTCCAATTTCTCCTGTCATTTAATGTAGAAGCTGAAAGATCCTGTGTGATCCTGACTGTAGTTCCAGGATATTTGAACTGTTTCTTTTTGGCTGCTTGCAGTATTTTCTCCTTGCCTTTGTAATTCTGAAATTTGGTTATAATATTTCTTGGAGTTTTCAATTTGGGATGTCTTTCAGTGGGTGATCGGTGGATTCTTTCATTGACAATTTCCCACTCTGGCTCTAGGTCCTCTGGGCAGTTATCTTTTATAATGTCTTCAAAGATACTGTTCAGGCTCTTTTTTTCTTCGTGGCTGTCTGGTATACCAGTAATTCTAAAATTGTCTCTCCTGGATCTATTTTCCAGGTCAATTGTCTTTCCAATTAGATATTTCACATTTTCTTCTATTTTTCATTCTTTACATTTGTCTAACTACTCCTTGATGCCTCATAGAGTCATTAGCTTCCCCTTGCTCAATTCTAATGTTTAATGAGTTGCTGTCTTCATTTTGCTTTTGAGTCTCCTTTTCCAATTGGTTGATTTTACTTTTCATGGTGTCATTTTCTCTATTTAGATTCTTTCCTTAGCTATTTCACCAATTTTATTTTTTAAAGATTTGATCTCATCTGTGTTTTTTTTTTTATGTTTTCTTTTACCTCCCTAATTTGTTTTTTATAATCCTCCTTAGCTCTTCCAGGAATGCCTTTTGGGCTTGAAACCGCATCACATTCCCATTTGAGGTATCAGATGTGTGCACAGTGTTAATGCTGTCCTTTTCCATATTGGCATTTTGATCTTCCCTTTCTCCATAAAGAGAATCAATGGTCTTCAGTTTTGTCGTGTTATTCTTCATGTTGGTTAGCTTTTGCCTGGCCTTACAAAGGATTTCAGCTTTTGAGGCTCAGAGGTCTCTGTCCCAGGTTTCTTTTTCTGGGAATTGTGAGCCTAGTTACTGGCTTTGTGTATTACATCCTCTGTTTTCCTGAGGTGTAGGGAAGGGGTCATCTGGCTGCCAGAAGTCTCCTCTTCCCCTGGCAGTGCTCTCCAGAATGAGTAGTCTCAGCTGTTGTCTGTGCCGGTGTCTGCCAGTTTCCCTGGTTGGGGAAAGGCATGTCTGCATTCCTGGTGTTGCCCCTTGTTGGTTCCACCTGTCTGAGACTCAGGAATTCCCACCGTTTGCCTACTGAAACCCCACTTCTGTCTCCTCTATTCCAGCATTTTTACCGAAGAATTCTCTGGGTCAGTGAGGGAGGGATGGATGAGAGCTGTTTACCGAGCCATTATGTCTCCCAGAAGTTCAAGAAGGCATGTTTCAAACCTTTGGCCTGCAAGCCTCAGAAGCGTATTTTCATGGCCACAGGCACTGCCTTGCTGACTTTGTAGCTTCAACAGAGTCTTGTCCTGTGTTGGGAGTCCTGGGGATCTCCTCCAGTTTCAGGAGCCCAGCTTTCTCCCAGCCCGGAGTGCTGGCTGGTTTTGGCAAATGCTTCTGCTTTGTTGCTCTCTGGTGCAGCTTTGCATGCCAGGTGCTGTTCCAGCCTAAAGATCCATCCCATTGACCTTTCAGACTCTCCTGGCTTGGAAATGTGCCCCACTAGTCTACTAGTGGCTCTCAAATCTGCTCAGATTCATGTTTTTAGAGGTATCAAACAGACCTTGTGAGAGAGCTCTAGTAAGATGATGTTTTCACGTGGCCATGGTGGCTCTACCCGGTCAGTTATTTTTCTTATGGGATACTTCACATTCTCTCCTTTTCTTCCATTTATATTTTTTTATTATTTCCTGCATCTTATAACTACCCTATTTTCCCCTTATTCAATTCTAGTCTTCAAGAAGGTGTGTTCTTCCTTGAAACTCTTTTTTTATTAGATGAGTCATTTTATATTTTCTTCTACTTTTTTTCTAATGATATTTGACTGATTATTGATGTTCTATGGCATAATTAGCTTTTCTTGCCCAATTCTAATTTTTTAGGAATTATTTTTTTTTTCAGTTAGCCTTTGTACTTCCTTTTCCATTTGCCCAATTCTACTTTTTTATTATTGTTTCAACAATGCAGCTAGCAGCTGTTGTGGGGGGTGAAAGAACAACACAAGCCCAACAGCAAGAACGCTGCCACCACCCTGCAAAAGCCCAGGTTCTTTTAATCTTATTTACTAAAGAAAGCAACGTTAAGGGGTTAACAAGCTTATTTTAATCCAGCATACAAATATCACTCACTTAGTTCAGGGGAAAAAACCAGCATCCTGAACTTCAGAGCAAAATACAAACAAAGTACAAACATTGACAGACAGACCCTGTCTGATTCAAATCCCAATACATAGTTACCAGAATTTAACAAAGTCCCAACATCCGGGTTCACGAGCTGGAGGGCTCTTAGCTACAGCTGCCTGGAGTCTCCATGCCACCAAGAGTGAGAGCCCCGAGCAAATGGCTCTGTCTTCTCTTCTTATAGCATTTCAGACATCATCAAATGTCATCTGAATGACCAAAACTTAGACTCCTGTGATTGACTCTGGAGTTAGCACCTTCCCTTAGTCCCTTGGGAGCTTCACACCCACATAGGCTTAGAACCTAATAAGGGTTTGGGCCTGGGGCTTAGCACCTAGAAAGATGAAATACACTGAATTAATCAAAGGAAACAAAAGCCAAACTCTTTAAGTGCACTTGGTTGAACTGAGTGCTAAGAGCCCATTTAGCTTACCAACACAATTATTTATTTAATATTTTTAGCTTTCAACATTGATTTCACCAAGATGTTAACTTACAAATTTTCTCCTGACTTCTACTCTCCCCCTCATGGCAAGCTGGCATATATTCTGATTTCCCCAGTCTACCCTCCCTTCTGTCACACCACTCCCCCCTTACCTTTTTTCCTCTTACTTTCTAGTAGGACAAAATAAATTTCTATACCCCATTGCCTCTATATATTATTTCCCATCTGCATGTAAAAACAACTTTTTGAGCATTTGTTTCTGGAACTTTGAGTTCTAAATTCACCCCCTTCTTTCCTCCCCACCCACCCTCTTAGGAAGGCAATCTGTTCAACAAAGGCTACATGTGTATCATTATGCAAAACACTTCCATAACAGTGACGTTTTGAAAAATTAACTATATTTCCCTCCATCATATCATGTCCCCCTTTATTCAACTTTCTCCCTTGAACTTGTCCCTTTTCAAAAGTGTTTGTTTTTGATTACCTCCTCCCCCAATCTGTCCTCCCTTCTATCGACCCCCCTCTTATGCTTTTCCCCCATACTTTCCTGTGGGGTAGTAACAATTAAGTGTCTTTTTTATTCCTTCCTTAAGTCAAATCCAATGAGAGCAAGACTCACTCATTCCCTTTCCCCTGGCCCCTCTTCCTTTCCAATAAAACTGCTTTTTCTTGCCACTTTTATGTGAGATAATTTACCCCATTCTATTTCTCCCTTTCTCCTTCTCCCAATATATTCCTCTCTCACCCCTTAATTTTATTTTTAAGGTATCATCCCTTCATATTCAGCTCATTTTGTGGCCTCTCTCTCTCTCTCTCTCTCTCTCTCTCTCTCTCTCTCTCCCTCTCTGTGTGTACATATATATACACACATATATGTATATATATGCACATATATATATATATATATATATATATATATATATATATATATATATATATATATATATAAATACATAGATATATTCCTTTCTACTACCCTAACAATGAGAAAGGCCTCATGAGTTACAAATATCATCTTTCCATAAAGGAATGTAAGCTAAGTGGTACTCTCTCTTGTTTACCTTCTCGTGCTTCTCTTGATTCTTGTATTTGAAAGTCAAATTATCTATTCAGCTCTGGTCTTTTTATTGAGAAAGCTTGAAAGTTGTCTATTTTATTGAAATTCCGCATTTTGCCTTGGAGCATTATACTCAGTTTTCCTGGGTAAGTGATTCTTGGAGCTCCTTTGAACTCCAGAATATCCTATTCCAAGCCCTTCAATCCCTTCATGTAGCAGCTGCTAGATCTTCTGTTATCCTGATTGCATTTCCACAGTACTCAAATTGTTTCTTTCTTCTTGCTTGCAATATTTTCTCCTTGACATGGGAACTCTGGAATTTGGAGAAAATGTTCCCAGGAGTTTTCTTTTTCAAATCTTTTTCAAAAGGTGATGGATGGATTCTTTCAATTTCTATTTTACCCTCTGGTTCTAGAATATCAGGAGAGTTTTCTTCGATAATTTCTTGAAAGATGATGTCTAGGCTGTTTTTTTGATCATGGCATTCAGGTAGTCCAATAATTCTTAAAGTATCTCTCCTGGATCTATTCTCCAGGTCAGTGGTTTTCCCAGTGAGATATTTCACATTGTCTTCCATTTTTTTCATTCCTTTGGTTCTGTTTTATAATATTTTGATCTCTCATGAAGTTATTAGCTTCCACTTGCTCCAATCTAATTTTTAAGGTAGTATTTTCTTCAGTGGTTTTATGGACCTCCTTTTCCATTTGGCTAATTCTGGCTTCAAGGCATTTTTCTTCTCTTCGGCTTTTTGGAGCTCTTTTTGCCATTTGGGTTACTATATTTTTTATGGTGTTGTTTTCTTCAGCATTTTTTTGGGTCTCCTTTAGCAAGTCATTGACTTGTTTTTCATGGTTTTCTTGCATCACTCTCATTTCTCTTCTCAGTTTTTCCTCTACTTCTCTAACTTTCTTTTCCAAATCCTTTTTGAGCTCTTCCATGGCCTGAAACCAGTTCATGTTTTTTCTTGGAGGCTTTTGATGTAGGTTTTTTGACTTTGTTGACTTCTTCTGGCTGTATGTTTTGGTCTTCTTTGTCACCAAAGAAAGATTCCAAAGTTTGAGTCTGAATCTGAGTGTGTTTTCGCTGCCTGGCAATGTTCCCAGCCAACTACTTGACCCTTGAGTTTTTCTTTGGAGTACGATTCCTTGTAGAGTAGAGAGTACTTTTTTCCAAGCTTGAGTCACTGCACTGTTGTTTTCAGAGCTATTTCTCACAGCAAGCTCTGCCACACCAGCACTCCTCCTCCTCCAAGAACTGACAACCTGTACCTGACTAAGATCTTAAACAGGCTCTGCACTCCTGCTGTGATCTGTCACTTAAGTCTTCCCACCAGGTGGGCATGGGGCTGGAAACAACTGCAGCTGTAGCTCTGTAGCTGCACCCCCTTTGCTGCCCCTGGGGCATTGGCCAAACCACAAACTCCTTTCTCTCTCTCCCCAACAGCTTTTCCCACTAACCTTCTCTTTCGTCTTTGGTGTTTGGTATTGAGAAGTCTGATAACTGCCACAACTCACTAATTCAGGAATCTAGGGTCTGTTCCCCCCAGCTCCCATGTTGGTTGGTCGGGGTGTGGCCCACTCCAGGCTCTGCCCTGCTCTGCTTCCAGCCTTGTGTGTGATAGACCTTACCCCACAACCATCCAGGCTGTCCTGGGCTGGATCCTTGCTTCCCTCTGCTATTTCTTGTTTCCTGCAGTTCTAGAATTTGTTCAGAGACATTTTTATAGTTATTTGGAGGCACCTGGTGGGGAAGCTCATGCAAGTCCCTGCTATCCAGCCACCATCTTGGCTCCTCCCCCTTTCTTTTTCTTAAGGAGTTATTTTCTTCAGTATTTTTGGCTCTCTTTTAGAAAGTCATCGACTTGTTTTTCATGATTTTCTTGCATCACTCTCGTTTCTCTTCCCAATTTTTCCTCTCCTTCTCTTTCTTGATTTTCCAAATCCTTTTTTGATCAGTTCCATATCCTGAGACCAATTCATATATTTCTTGGAGGCTTTTGATATAGGTTCTTTGACTTTGTCGACTTCTTCTGGCTGTATGTTTTGGTTGTCCTGGGTCAAAGGCTGTGCACAGTTTAATATTCTTTTCAATACAGTTCCAAATTGATCTCCAGAATTGTTGGATCAGTTCACAACTCCACCAGTAATGCATTAGAGTTCCAATTTTCCCGCATCTTTTCCCACATTTATTCCTTTCCTATTTTGTCATGTTAACCAATCTTATGGGTGTAATGTGATATCTCAGAGTTATTTTCATTCACATTTCTCTAATCAATAGTAATTTACAGCCTTTCTTATGACTATAGATAGATTTAATTTCTTCATCTGGAAACTTTCAGTTCATATCCTTGGACCATTTATCAGTTGAGGAATGATTTGTGTTCTTAAATACTGGACTCAATTTTCTATAAATTTTAGAAATGAGTCCTTTGTCAGAGATACTGGTTGCAAAGATTCTTTCCCGGTTTTCTGTATCCCTCCTCAGCTTGGTTGCTTTGGCTTTGTTTGTGCAAATACTTCAATTTAATTTAGATAAAGCTATCCATTTTGCAATTAATAATGTTCTCTATCTCTTGTTTGGTCATAAATTCTTCTGCTTTCCATAAATTTCACAGGTAAACTATTCCTTGCTGTACAGTTTGCTTAGAGTAAGTCTTTATATCAAAATCATGTATCAATTTTTATTTCATTTTGGTATACCACATAAGAGGTTGTTCTATGTTCTATGTTCTTCCATACTATTTTCCAGTTTTCTCAGCAGGTTTGTCAAATAGTAAGTACTAATTCCAGAAGCTGGAGTTGTTGGGTTTATCAAATAGTACATTGTATCGAAACTGACTTCTGTGTTTTGTGTAAGTTAAGGAAGGAAATAGAATTTTAGAAAATGTAGGTATGATAGAAATCTGGAGAAAAGTGAATGGGGTTAAAAAAGGTTATACCATTTTCTCATTGGTTCATGGCCCATACTGAAAAATTGACCACATCCTATGGCATCAAAACCTCACAATCCAGTGAAGAATGGAAAAAATAGTCAGTGCATCCTTTTCAGATCATGAAGCAACTAAATTTATTTGTAATAATGCACCATGGAAATATAAACTAAAAATTAATTGGAAATTAATCTGATCCTAAAGAATGAGTGGGTCAAAGAACAAGTCATAGAAACAATTAATAACTTCATTCAAGAGAAAGACAACATGCCAAAATATATGGCTGGCAGGAAAAGCATTTCTTAGAGGAAATTTTATATTTCTAAATGCTTACATAAATAAAATAGATGAAAAGGAGATCAATGAATTTTGCATGCACCTGAAAAAAGAAGAAAAAGAACAAATTGAAAATCCCCAATTAAATACCAAATTAGAAATATTTAAAACCAAGGAGAGATCAACAAAATTGAAATCAAAATAAATATTGGACTAATGAATGAAACTAAGCTCTGGTTTTATGAAAAAAAGAATAAAATTCATAAACTTTTGGTCGATTTGATGAAAAAAAAGAAAGAAGTAAACCATATTAAAAGTATCAAAAATGAAAAAGGTGAATTCACCTTCAATGAAGAAGAAATTAAAATAATAATTAGGGATTTTTTGTCCAATTGTATGCCCATAAATTCGACAACATTAGGAAAATGCATGAATATATACAAAAATATGAATTGCCAAGGTCAATAGAAGATTAATTAATACAACTAAATAACCCCGTCTTAGAAAAAGAAATTGAGGAAGCCATCAATGAACTCCCCAGGGAAAAATCTCCAGGTCCAGATTGTTTTACACGTGAATTCTATCAAACACATAAAGAGCAATTAATTCCCCTACTTTATAGATTATTTTGGAAAATAGACAAAGGAGTCGTACTGAATTCTTTTTATGGCACAAATATGGTACTAATGCCTAAACCAGGAGGAGTCAAAACAGAGAAAGAAAAATTATAGACCAATTTCCCTAGTGGATATTGATGCAAAAATTTTGAATGAAATATTAGCAAAAAGATTGGTGCAACTTGTCATGAGAATAATACAATATGACCAGGTAGGATTTATTCTAGGAATGCAAGGCTGGTTCAGTATTAGGAAAACTATCAGCATATCAACAACAAAACTAGGAAGAAACCATATGATTATCTCAATAAATGCAGAAAAAGCTTTTGATAAAATACAACATCCATTCCTATTAAAAACAGTAGAAAACATAGGAATAAATCCTGTCTTCCTTAAAATTATAAAGAGCATCTACTTAACACCATCATCAAGCATTATACATAATGGGGACAAGCTAGATCCTTCCCAATAAGATCAGGGGGGAAACAACATTGTCCATCATCATCTCTATTATTCAATTTGTTACTAGAAATGTTAGCTTTAGCAGTAAGTGAGGAAAAAGAAATTAAAGTAATGAGAATAGGCAAAGAAGAAACTAAATTTTCAATCATTGAACATATGATGATTTACTTAGAGAATCCTAGAGAATCAAGTAAAAACTACTTGAAATAATAAATAACTTTACCAAAGTTGCAGGATATGAAATAAATCCACATAAATTCTCAGCATTCCTATATATTACTAACAAAGCCCAACAGCAAGAGATAGGAATAGAAATTCCATTTAAAGTTCCTGAGGACATTGTAAAATATTTGAGAGTCTACCAGCAAACCCAAGAACTATACGAACAAAATTACAAAATACATTTCACACAAATAAAGGCAGATCTAAATAAATGGAAAAATAACATTGCTCATGGTTAGTCTGAGCTAATATAATAAAAATGATGATTTTACCTAAATTAATTTACTTATTCAGTGCCATAACAATCAAACTAACAAAAATTATTTTCCACACCTGGATAAAATAATAATCAAATTGATCTGGAAAAACAGAAGTCCAGAATATCAAGGAAATTAATGAAAATAAATCCTAGGGAAGGTGGCCTAGCCATAGCAGATATTAAACTGTATTACACAGCAGCAGTTATCAAAACTACTTGGTAGGAAAGAGAGCGGTGGATCGACGCAATAAGTTAGGTACAAAAGATACAGTAGTCAGTGACTACTCTTTGAAACACCCAAAGAATCCAGCTTCTTAGTTAAGAATTCACAATTTCACAAGTATTACTTGGAAAATGGAAAACAATATGGCAGAAACTGGGCATAGACCAATATCTTACACAGTTTACCCAAAATAAACTCAAAATGGGTTCATGCTTTAGGAATAATGGCTGATACTATAAGTAATTTGGGAGATCAAGGAATAGTTTATTTGTCAGATTTATGGGAAAGGGAGGAAGTCATGACCCAACAAGAGATAGAAAATACTAGAAAATGCAAAATGGATAATTTTGATTACATTAAAATGAAAAGTTTTTTGTATAAATAAAGCCAATATAACAATGATTGGGGGTGCGGAGCCAAGATGGCCGCATGAAGGCAGCGTCTTACTGGAGCTCTCTCACAAGGTCTGTCAGATTCCTATAAAAAAGTGAATTTGAGCAGATTTGAGAGAGTCAGAAACCGCGAGCAGTCTGCATGGGGCAAATTTCTTAGCCGGGAGAGTCTGAGGGGCCGGAGGCACGAACCTGTAGGCTCGGAGAGTGCTCGGTGCGGAGCTGCTCCAGACCAAGGCGGAAGCGGCTGGCTGGGAAATCCACTTGGGAGATGGGCTGGGAGAAAGCTGGGCGCCTGAAACCGGCGGAGATCCCCAGGCCTCCAAACACAGGACGGCAGTCTGTGGAAGCGACGAGAGGCAGCACAATGCCACTGGCTGTGAAATATCGTCTCCAGAAGTTTGCAGCCCAAACGTATTAAACATGGCTTCTTGAACTTCTGGGATACTTAATGGCCAGGTAAACAGCTCTAATCCCTCCCCTCCCCACCCAGAGAATCCCTCGGGAAAAAAAAAGAATGCTGGAATTGAGCAGAAAGTAGTGGGGCTTCAGTGGTCAAATAGCAGAAGTTCATTAGTCCCATAGGGGCAGAGTCGGCAGGGCTCAACGCCAGGAGCCCAGACGTAAACTTGCTCCCCCAGGGGAAGTGGAGGCATCAGCTCAAACAACAAACAGCTGAGACCATTGCTGAAAAGCAAGTGCTGGAGAGCACCCACAGGGAGTGAGATGCCAGGGAGCCAGACCCCTCCCCCACACCTCAGGAAACTGAAGGTTATAATTCTAGACTCCCAACCCCCAGAATAAGAAAGCTGGGACAAAAAGGCCTGAGGCCCAAAGGTAGATATTCGTTGTAAAGCCAGCAAAAGGCAAACCAACATGAAGAAGAAAACAAAAAAACAAGGATATTTATAGCAGCTCTTTTTGTGGTAGCCAAGAATTGGAATTGGAAATCAAAGGGATGCCCATCAATTGGGGAATGGCTGAACAAGCTGTGGTATATGAAGGTGATGGAATACTATTGTGCCATAAGAAATGGGGATGATGCAGACTTCATAACAACCTGGAAAAACCTACACGACATAATGCTGAGTGAGTGGAGCAGAGCCAGGAGAACGTTGTGCACAGCCACAGATATATGGATTCCATGAGGACCAACCCTGACATACTGCGCTCTTCTCAGCAACCTAAGGTGTAAGGACAACTTCAGGGAACTCATGATGGAGAATGCTATCTTCATCCAGAGAATGAACTGTGTAGTTTGAATACAGATTGAGGCACACTACATACTCGCCTTTTTTGCTTCTCTTTTGTTTTTGTTTTTGGGTTGGTTTTTTTTTGTTTGTTTTTGGTTCTGTTTCTTCTTTCTCATGATTCATTCCATTGGTGAAAATTCTTCTCCACAACTTGACTAGTGCATAAATTAATTCAATGCGAAGTTATACATGACAGTTATATGAGATTCCATGCCGTCTAGGGGAGGGAGTGGGGAGGGAGGGGAGAAAATCTGGAACTCAAAACTATGTAGAACCGTGTGTGGCAAACTAAAAATAAATAAATTAATTTTTAAAAAGTTGAAAAAAAACAATGATTAGGAGGGAAGTAGATGTTTTTGAAAGAATCTTTACAACCAGTGTCTCTGATAAAGACCTCATATCTAAAATACACAGGCAACTGAACCAAATTTATAGGAGTACAATCCATTCCCCAATTGAGAAATGGTTATAGGATATGAAAAGGCAGTTTTTAGAGGAAGAAATTAAAGATATCTATAGTCATATGAAAAACATGCTCTAAATCATTATTGATTAAAGAAATGGAAAACAAAACAACTCAGGTACCATATCTCTCCCGTCAGATTGGCTAACATGACAAAACAAGAAAATCATAAACCCTGGAGTGGATGTGGGAAATTTGAACATTGTTTCATTGTTGGTGGAGTTGTGAACTGTTCCAATCATTCTGGAGAGCAATTGGGAACTATGCCCTAAAGCCTATAAAATGTGCATTCCCTTTGACTCAGGAATACCATTTCTAGGGTTATATCCCAAAGAGATCATACCAGTGGGAAATGGACCCATGTGTTCAACAATATTTATAGCAGCTCTCTTTGTTGTGGGAAAGAATTGGAAATCAAAGGGATGCCCATCAGTTGGGGAATGACTAAAAAAAATGTGGCTTATAAATGTAATTGAATGATATTGTGCAATAAGAAATGAGTAACAAACGGACTTCATTAAAACCTGGAAAGACTTATATGAACTGATGCTGAGTGAGGGGAGCAGAATCACATGATTACAGACACGTGGTATCTGTAAGGACTAACTTTGATTAACTTGACTCTTCTCATCAATACAAGATTCAAAGACATCTCCAAAAAACTCAGGATGGAAGGGCTGTGCACGTCCAGAAAAAGAATTATGGAGTCTGAACGCAGATTGAGTCAAACTATTTGCTCTCTTCTTTTTCCTTCTTTTTTGGTTTCATTTCTCCTTTCTCATGATTCGTTCCATTGGTTATAATTCTTCTTTAAAATTGGACTATTATGTAAATAAGTTCAATGTGAAGGTATATGTAGAACCTACATTGTATTACATGCTCTCTTGGGTGGCAGGAGGGAGGAGAGGGAGGGAGAGAAAATTTAGAACCCCAAAACTTGAACTGAATTTTGTAAACTAGAAATATAAAATACATTCATTTAACAAAAACATTGGAAGGATAATTTATTCACTGCTTTACGTAATTTGAATAATAGACCATTGGGAGAAAGTAATCCTCTAACCAGAATGATAACCCCAAATCTGCAAATTAGAAAACAGCAAACACATAAGATCCCAAATACTGAATATTAGACTGTGAGGCAAGATGTCCTACCAGTGTATCCAGGAACACCTAGTTTGGCAAAATGATTTACATTGTTGAGAGGACTTTTGGTTGGATAGTATTGAAATAAGAAAAACCTTCCCTGTAATATGTATGAAAATCATTAAGAATCACTTTGGACAGATATTATCTAAGCAAGATTAGCAGCTTGAGGAATACGTGTATTGGCTGGAGAGATAGATTCTAATTATCGTGGAGAAACTATTGTGACATTGCTGAATTTACATGAAGAACCCATACAGTTTTGTAAAAATGATAGAATAGTTCAAATGCTTATTATTCCTTGTGAAACAATGCTCCTGGTGAAAAGTGAGTGACCCTCCTTCTGAAATAACTATCAGAGTAATTGAAGGGTTTGTTTCTACTCATAGAATAAAATTGGGAGCTAAAGTATGGGTAAAAAAGAAGTCAGATGATGTTTCAAAAGCTCTGGAAATTATAGCACATGAGAAAGATAATACCGTAACTGTTGTTTACCAGGTATAATATGATTACCAAATTGTACCTTTAACTCAAATATTCTAGAATGAATGAGGCTATGACAGTGGGTTCATGGACTCCAGAAGCACAGCTGACCCTATGTCTACCTTGTTTCTGGTTATTGCCACTTTGTTTTGTTTGGTTTTTTTGTCTGTTAAACTTGTTTGCTAGATTTGTTTACTGCAGGCTTAGTATGCTCCACCTGCAGATGACTGATCACTTAAATGGAATATCACCCCCTGTCCACAACTGTGATGTGTCACTCTTGGACCTGGAATTAATCAAGCTCCATACACCAGCTGAAGAACTGTCTTCTCGAATGGAACTCTTGACCTCTTGGTCCAGGGACAGCTCTATGTCCATTTTCAGTAGGAAGTAGCGAAGGAACATGAGACCTTTACCCCTTACCCCAAAATTTTGGGCCCCATTCATTTGAGGGGGATATTATAGGGTGCTTGTGCTCAAGCTTCAGCCTAAGACATTGTTTTATGTCCTTATTTTTGTTACCCCTGTTATATTGTGGAAAAGTTTCTTTACACCAGTTTCCCTATTGACCTATGTAATAGATAAGAAAGATCATGGAGCCAAATCTATTGTTAATGTATTTTTGCTTAATTTGAAGATCTTTCCTATCCACTAATAAGCCTATGTGACCTTCTTAAGTCACATGGAAGCCTGAGTCATATGTGGTGGGAAGAGCTTCCTGAATAGGTGGAACAGGAAAGTGTGGATCAGGAAGGAATTTAGTCAAAACAGTTAGAGCAGTGGGAGAGGGAGGATGCAGGCTAGCAGACAGCAATGATTTTGTGTTTTTGTTTGTGGGAAGGCCCTGGCAGGGAGAAAGTTTTGGGATGATGTTACTCCCTGCTGTGATAATATCTCTTAACTTCTTTGCTTCTGTGATGGATTCGCTTTACTGGTGTTGGGATTTGGCTTTCTAGTGCCTGAATAAATGTTTTGCTTCTGTCTTCTATATGGAGAGTCAGTTAAATTCTGTTATTCAGAACCACACCAGTATATTCATAGCAGTAGCAACCACTGTGAATCCTGCCTGCAAAATACAGATATATAGGTGTGAGGTATAGAAATCAATTTTGCCCTGAAGAAAATAAAGTGAATAATAAATCTGAGTATCATGCTCCAAGGCTAAATATGGATTTTCAATAAAGTAGAGGACTTTCAAGCTTTCTAAGTGAAAAGACCAGAGCTGAATAGAAAATTTGACGTTCAAACACAAGAGTCAAGAGAAGCATGAAAGGGTAAACAAGAAAGAGAAATCATGAGGGACTTACTAAAGTTGAACTGTTTTGTTTACATTCTTACATGGAAAGACGATGTGTATAATTTATGAGACCTCAGTGTTAGGGTAGCTGAAAGGAATATGCATATATATGTATATATATGTGTATGTGTGTATACATATGTGTATGTGTGTGTATGTATATGTATATATAGACAGAGGACACAGGATGAGTTGAATATGAAGGGACGATATCTAAAAAAAATCAAATTAAGAGATGAGAGAGGAATATATTGAGAGAGGGAGAAAGGGAGAGATAGAATGGGGTAAATTATCTCACATCAAAGTGGCAAGAAAAAGCGGTTCTCTAGGAAGGGAACAGAGGGCAGGTGAGGTGGAATGGGTGAATCTTGCTCTCATCGGATTTGACCTGAGGAGGGAATAACATACACACTCAGTTGGGTACCTTACCCCACAGGAAAGAAGGAGGAAGAAGATAAAAAGGGGGGGTGACAGTAGGGTGGGCAGATAGGTGGAGGAGGTAATCAAAACAAATCTTTTCAAAAAGGGACAGGTTCAAGGGAGAAAATTGGACAAAGGGGGATAGGTTAGGAAGGAGGAAAATATAGTTAGTCTTTCACAACATGAGTATTGTGGAAGGGTTTTATATAATAATATACATGTGGCCTATGTTGAATTGCTTGTCTTCTTGGGGAGGGTGGGAGGGAAGGGAAGAGGGGAGAGAATTTGGAACTCAAAGTTTTAAAAACAGTTATTCAAAGACAAAAAATAAAAGATTTTGAATGCAACTAGGAAATAAGATACACAGGCAATGGGGCGTAGAAATTTATCTTGCCCTACAAGAAAGTAAGGGACGTGGGGATGGGAGGGGAGTGGGGTGACAGAAGTGAGGGCTGACTGGGGAACTGGACAATCAGAATATATGCCATATTGGAGTGGGTGGGAGGGTAGAAATGGGGAGAAAATTTGTAATTCCAACTCTTGTCAAAATCAATGCTGAAAGCTAAATATATTAAATAAATTAATTTTTAAAAAAATGAAAAAAAAGAAATGAAATTGGACCACTAATGCCTTTGTCAATGGAGTTGTGAATGGATGCAGCCATTTTTTTAAATAAATTTCTTTATTTATTTTTAGTTTACCACGCACGGTTCTACATAGTTTTCAGTTCCAGTTTTTCTCCCCTTCTTCCCCCCTCCCTCCCCAAGACGGCATGAAGTCTCATATAACTGTCATGTATAACTTCGCATTGAATTAATTTATGCACTAGTCAAGTTGTGGAGAAGAATTTTCACCAATGGAATGAATCATGAGAAAGAAGAAACAGAACCAAAAAAAAAAAAAACCCAAAAACAAAAACAAAAGAGAAGCAGAAAAAGCGAGCATGTAGTGTGCCTCAGTCTGTATTCAAACTTCACAGTTCTTTGTCTCGATGAAGATAGCATTCTCCATCGTGAGTCCCCTGGAGTTGTCCTTGCCCCTTAGCTTGCTGAGAAAAGCACAGTTTGTCAGGGTTGGTCCTCATGGAATCCATATATCTGTGGCTGTGCACAATGTTCTCCTGGCTCTGCTCCGCTCACTCAGCATTATGTCGTGTAGGTTTTTCCAGGTTGTTATGAAGTCTGCATCATCCCCATTTCTTATGGCACAATAGTATTCCATTACCTTCATGTACCACAGTTTGTTCAGCCATTCCCCAATTGATGGGCATCCCTTTGATTTCCAATTCTTGGCTACCACAAAGAGAGCCGCTATAAATATTCTTGTACATATGGGTCCTTTTCCCGTTTGCGTGATTTCTTTGCGATACAACCCTAGAAGTGGTATTGCTGGGTCAAAGGGTATGAACATTTCTATAGCCCTTTGGGCATAGTTCCACACCACCCTCCAAAAAGGCCGGATCAGCTCACAACTCCACCAGCAATGCAACAATGTTCCAATTTCCCCACATCCTTTCCAGCATTTATCATTCTCCTGATTTGTTATTTTAGCCAATCTGACAGGAGAGATGTGGTATCTAAGAGTTGTTTTGATTTGCATTTCTCTAATCAGCAGCGATCCAGAGCATTTTTCCATATGCCTGTAGATAGCTTTAATTTCTTCCTCTGAAAACTGCCTGTTCATATCCTTTGACCATTTCTCAATTGGGGAATGGCTTGTATTCCTATATATTTGGCTCAGCTCCCTGTATATTTTAGAGATGAGGCCTTTATCAGAGATACTAGTTGCAAAGATTTTCTCCCAATTTTCTGCTTCCCTCCTAATTATTGTTGCATTGGCTTTTTTTGTACAAAAACATTTCAATTTGACATAATCAAAATTATCCATTTTGCATTTTGTAATGCTCTCTATCTCTTGTTGGGTCATGAATTCTTTACTTTCCCACAAATCTGATAAGTAAACTATTCCTTGCTTTCCCAAATTACTTAGAGTATCAACTTTTACTCCTAAATCATGAACCCATTTTGACTTTATTTTGGTATATGGTGTAAGATATTGGTCTATGCCCAGTTTTTGCCCTACCATTTTTCAATTTTCCCAACAGTTTTTGTGAAATAGTGAATTATTAGCCCAGAAACTGGCCTCTTTGGGTTTATCACAGAGTAGATTGCTAAACTTGTTGATTTCACCTATTTGTGTACCTATCCTATTCCACTGATCCACACCCCTGTTTCTTAACCAGTACCAGGCAGTTTTGATGACTGCTGCTGTGTAGTACAGTTTAATATCTGGTGTGGCTAAGCCACCATCTCTAGCATGTCTTTTCATTGATATCCTAGATACTCTAGACCTCTTGTTTTTCCAAATGAATTTTGTTATTATTTTGTCCAGCTCAGTAAAAAAATTTTTTGGTAGTTCGATTGGTATGGCACTGAATAGATAGATTAATTTAGGTAGAATTGTCATTTTTATTATATTAGCTCGGCCTAACCATGAGCAACTGATACTTCTCCATTTATTTAGATCTGATTTTATTCGCGTGAAAAGTGTTTCATAGTTATGTTCATATAGGCCCTGGGTTTGTCTTGGCAAATAGACTTCCAGATATTTTATAGTGCCTTCAGTAACTTTGAATGGAATTTCTCTTTCTATCTCTTGCTGTTGGGCTTTGTCAGTAATGTATAGGAATGCTGAGGATTTATGTGGGTTTATTTTATATCCTGCAACTTTGCTAAAGTTGTTTATTATTTCAAGTAGTTTTTTACTTGATTCTCTAGGATTCTCTAGATACATCATCATATCATCTGCAAAAAGTGATAATTTAGTTTCTTCTTTTCCTATTCTAATTCCTTCAATTTCTTTTTCTTCTCTTATTGCTACAGCTAATGCTTCCAGTACCAAATTGAATAATAGGGGTGATAATGGACATCCTTGTTTCACCCCTGATCTTATTGGGAATGCATCTAGTTTATCCCCATTACAAATAATGCTTGTTGATGGTTTTAGGTAGATGCTATTTACAATTTTGAGGAAGGTTCCACTTATTCCTATGCTTTCTAGTGTTTTTAATAGGAATGGGTGTTGTACTTTGTCAAAGCCTTTTTCTGCGTCTATTGAGATGATCATATGGTTTCTGCTAGTTTTGTTGTTGATATGGTCAATTATGCTAATAGTTTTCCTAATATTGAACCAGCCTTGCATTCCTGGAATAAATCCTACCTGGTCATAGTGTATTATTCTCGTAATGAGTTGCTGCAATCTTTTTGCTAATATTTTATTTAAAATTTTTGCATCAGTATTCATTAGAGAAATTGGTCTATAATTTTCTTTCTCTGTTTTGACTCTACTTGGTTTCGGTATTAGTACCATATTTGTGTCATACAAAGAATTTGGTAGGACTCCTTCTTCACCTATTTTCCCAAATAGTCTACAAAGTATTGGAATTAGTTGTTCTTTAAATGTTTGATAGAATTCATATGTAAAACCATCTGGCCCTGGAGATTTTTTCCTAGGGAGTTCGTTGATGGCCTGCTCAATTTCTTTTTCTGATATGGGGTCATTAAGAAATTTCACTTCCTTCTCTGTTAGTCTGGGCAGTTTATGTTTTTGTAGATATTCATCCATATCTCTAAGGTTGTCAAATTTATGGGCATACAGTTGGGCAAAATAATTCCTAATTATTGTTTTGATTTCCTCTTCATTAGAGGTGACCTCACCCTTTTCATTTTTTATACTGGTAATTTGATTTTCTTCTTTCTTTTTTTTAATCAAATTGGCCAAATGTTTGTCAATTTTATTGGTTTTTTCATAAAACCAGCTCTTTATTTTATTTATTAATTCAATAGTTTTCTTGGTTTCAATTTTATTAATCTCTCCTTTAGTTTTCAGTATTTCTAATTTGGTATTTAATTGGGGGTTTTCAATTTGCTCTTTTTCTAGCTTTTTCAGCTGTATGCCCAGATCATTGGTCTCCTCTTTCCCTATTTTATTCAATTAGGCAAAAACTCCCCCTAAGAACTGCTTTTTCTGCATCCCATAAGTTTTGGTATGTTGTTTCATTATTGTCATTCTCTTGAATGAAATTATTAATTGTTTCTCTGATTTGTTCTTTGGCCCACTCACTCTTTAGAATTAAATTATTTAGTTTCCAATTAGTTTTTAGCTTATTTTTCCATGGTACTTTATTAAAAATGATTCTTATTGCATCATGATCTGAAAAGGAGGCATTGACTACTTCTGCTTTTCTGCACTGGACTGTGAGGATTTTATGCCCTAGTACATGGTCAATTTTTGAGTATGTGCCATGTACTTTTGAGAAGAAAGTATATTCCTTTTTATCCCCATTCAGTTTTCTCCAGAGGTCTATCATATGTGCCTTTTCTAAAATTCTGTTTACCTCCTTAACTTTTTTCTTATTTATTTTGAGGTTAGATTTATCAAGTTCAGAAAGGGGGAGGTTGAGGTCTCCCAATATTATAGTTTTGCTGTCTATTTCTTCCTGTAACTCCCTTAACCTCTCCTCTAAGAAATTGTATGCCTTACCACTTGGTGCATATATGTTAAGCGATGATATTGCTTCATTGTTTATGGTGCCTTTTAGCAGGATATAATGTCCTTCCTTATCTCTTTGAATTAGATCTATCTTTACTTTTGCTTTGTCTGAGATTAGGATTGCTACACCTGCTTTTTTTACTTTAGCTGAGGCACAATATATTTTACTCCAGCCTTTTACCTTAACCCTATGTGTATCCCCGTGTTTCAGATGCGTTTCTTGTAAACAGCATATTGTAGGATTATGCTTTTTAATCCATTCTGCTATCTGCTTCTGTTTTGTGAGAATGTTCATCCCCTGCACGTTCAGGGTTATGATTTCTATCTGTGTCTTTTTCTCCATCCTAATTCCCCCTGTTTATGCTTTTATTTCTCCCTTTCCCCTTCTCCTCCCCAACAAAGTTTTGCTTTTGACCGCTGCTTTCCTCACTTAACCCTCCCTCTTTATTCCCCTCCCTTATCTAACCATTACCCACTTGCTACTTCTCCTCTTCCTTCTGCCCTCCCCCCTCCCTTTTTTACCCCCTTTCCCTCCCTCTTCCCGTAGGACAAGTTAGATTTCTAAACTTATCAGAGTATGTTATTCCCTTCTTGAACTAGATCAGATGACAGTAAAGCTCAAATACTGCTCTTCTCCCTCCCTTCTTTCCCTCTACTATGTTTTTTTGCCACTTCCTTTGGTGTAATTTACCCTTTTCTACTACCACTTTACCACTTCCCTCATAGCCCTCCCTTTATATCTCTTATTTATATTTTATATCTTTACATCGGTTAATTTATACAGGCATTCACAACCTATGTATATCCCTTTCATTTGTCATAATAGTTGTACCATTCACAAGAATGACTATATATATATATATATATATATATATACATAAAAAACATACATAAGATGATATAATCCCACTTAAAGATGTAAACAACCTAAGCTTATTGGTTAATGAGGTTTGTGGGGTTTTTCCCCCTGGTTACCTTTTTATGTCTCTCTTGAGTTTTGTATTTGGAGATCAAATTTTCCATTGAGTTCTGGCCTTTTTATCAGGAATGTCTGGAATTCCCTTATTTCATTGAATGTCCATCGCCTTGCCTGGAAAATTATGCTTAGTTTTGCTGTGTAGTTGATCCTTGGTTGTAGTCCCAGCTCCTTTGCCCTTCGGAATATCATATTCCAATTTCTCCTGTCTTTTAATGTGGAAGCTGAGAGATCCTGCGTGATCCTGACTGTAGTTCCACGATATTTGAATTGCTTCTTTTTGGCTGCTTGCAGTATTTTCTCCTTGAGTTTATAGCTCTGAAATTTTTGCTATAATATTTCTTGGTGTTTTCAGTTTGGGATCTCTTTCAGGGGGTGATCGGTGAATTCTTTCAATGACTATTTTGCCCTCTGGTTCTAGGACCTCTGGGCAGTTGTCTTTGATAATTTCTTCGAAGATACTGTCAAGGCTCCTTTTTTCATCGTGGATTTCCGGTAGACCAATAACTCTCAAATTGTCTCTCCTGGATCTATTTTCCAGGTCAGTTGTTTTGCCAATCAGATATTTCACATTTTTTTCTATTTTTTCATTCTTTACGTTTTGTTTTATTACTTCTTGATGCCTCATAGATTCATTAGCTTCCACTTGCTCAAGTCTAATTTTAAATGAGTTAGTGTTTACATTTTGCTTTTGAGCCTCCATTTTCAATTGGTTGATTTCACCTCTCAGGGTGTCATTTTCTCTCTTTAGATTCTGTATCTCCGTAGCCATTTCGCCAATCTTATTCTTTGGGGACTTTTCCATTTTTTCCATGTTTTCTTTTACCTCCCTAATTTGGTTTTTAAAATCCTCCTTTAGCTCTTCCAGCAGTGCTTTTTGGGCTGGAGACCAGTTCATATTAGCTTTTGAGGTATCTGATGTATCTACCGTGTCAATGCCGTTCCCCTCCATATCGATATTTTGATCCTGCCTGTCTCCATAAAAAGAATCTATTGTCCTCGGTTTTTTTTGTATTCTTCTTCATGTTTGTTGTTTTCCTTTTTCCTGGCATTACAACGATTTTCTATCTTTGGGCTCTCTGTCCCAGCTTTCTTATTCTGGGGGTTGTGAGTCTAGAATTAAAACCTTCAGTTTCCTGAGGTGTGGGGGAGGGGTCTGGCTCCCTGGCGTCTCACTCCCTGTGGGTTCTCTCCAGCACTTGCTTTTCAGCAATGGTCTCAGCTGTTTGTTGTTTGAGCTGATGTCTGGCACTTCCCCTGGGGGAGCAAGGTTATGTCTGGGCTCCTGGCATTGACCCCTGCTTCTAGTATTTGTCCTGTGAGGCACCACTACTCTCTCCTCTGTTTCAGTTCTCTTTTTTTTTTTTTTCCCCGAGGAATTCTCTGGGTGAGGGGGGGAGGGATTAGAGCCTTTTACCTGGCCATTGAGTCTTCCGGAAGTTCAAGAAGCCGAGTTCCTGGGTTTTGCAAGTGTCAGTAGTGGGTGTTTTCACGGCTGGTGGCGTTGCGCTGCCTCTCGTCGCTCCCACAGACTGCCGTCCTGTGTTGGGAGTCCTGGGGATCTCTGCCGGTTTCGGGCACCCAGCTTTCTCCCCGCCTGTCTCCCACATGGATTTCTCGGCCAGCCGCTTCCGCCTTGGTCTGGAGCTGCTCCGCATCGAGCACTCTCCGAGCCTGCAGGTTCGTTCCTCTGGCCTTTCAGACTCTCCCGGCTTGGAAATTTGCCCCACGCTGACTGCTCGTGGTTTCTGACTCTCTCAAATCTGCTCAAATTCACTTTTTTATAGGAATCTGACAGACCTTGTGAGAGAGCTCCGGTAAGACGCTGCCTTCATGCAGCCATCTTGGCTCCGCCCCTCTGTGACTGCCTGTGGATGCAACCATTTTAAAGAGCAATTTGGTATTATGCCCAAAGGGCTATAAAACTACACATATCCTTTGACCCATCAATGCCACCTATAGGGCTGTATCCCAAAGAGATCATAAAATGGGAAAAGTAACCACATGTAAAAAAAATATTTATAACAGCTTTTTTTTTGTGGTGGCCAGGATTTGGAAATTGAGAAGATGCCTATCAGTTTAAGAATGGCTGAACTGGCTGAACCAAGTTGTGGTATAAGAATGTGATGACATACAATTGCTCCTTCCTTCCTTCCTTTCTTCCTTCCTCTTTCCTTCCTTCCTTCCTTGCTTCATTTCTTTCTCTTTCTTTCTTTCCTCCTTTCCTTCTTTCTTTCTTTCTTTTTTTCTTTCTTTCTTTCTTTCTTTCTTTCTTTCTTTCTTTCTTTCTTTCTTTCTTTCTCTTTAGTATTTTATTTTACCCAGTTACATATAAAAACAATTTTAACATTCATTTTTAAAATGCTGAGTTCTAAATTCTCTCTCTTCCTCCCTCCCCAGCCTTCCTCATTAAGAAGTCAAGCAATTCGATATAGGTTATAAATGTGCAACCACGCAAAACATTTCCATTACAGTCATGCTGTGAGTGAAAACAAAAAAAAAATCAAGAAAAATAAGGAAAATAAAATTTATGCTTCAATCTGCATTTAGACACCATCAGGTCTTTCTCTGCGGTGGATGTCATCGTAAGTCTTTCTGAGTTGTCTTGGGTCATTGCATTACTAAGAATAGCTCAGTCATTCAAAGCTGATCATGTTACAGCATTGTCGCTACTTTTTTGTGTTCAAAGGTGTATAGAAGTTTAATGTATCATTTACTCTGATAACATATGACAATCTTTATTATTTAATCTGCATTAACATTCTCTCCATCATTTTCTTAAATCTAGACAATCAACAAAAGAGTGAAGTTAGCCCTGATTTATAACATTTACCCATTTTTGAGGTACGAATCTTCAACTGAAGATTTAACAATCAACTATCATGAGTCAATCTGAGTTAGCTCCAGCAAACCCCTTGGTTTGGTGATTACTAATGTGATTGCTTTTATGATCTTCAAAACATTCCCGCAGTTGAACTTGGAAAATATCATAATAATAGTAATTACTAAGGTAATTTAAGGACCCCAATAATTCTTTGAGACATCTGTTCAAATACTATCCCTATTCTATAGATGAGGAAACTGAAACTCGAAGAAGAGATTTGCCTGTGATTACTCAGCTAGTATCAAAGCCAAAATTGGAATTACTGTGACATATAGTAAACTTTTTGAGTAGGAGGGAATTTGATAAGCTGTACCTAATCTCATTTTCATATAGTGAAGATGAGGGAACTGAGGTACAAAAAGATTTAGGAAGATACAATACTGAACTTGAAGCCATGAAGTCCTGGGTTCAAATTAGTGGTATGATCATTATCAAGTAAATTAATATCTTCAACTCTCTGTTTCTTCAACTGTAAAAAATAGTGTGTTGGTTTACATGGCCTCAAAGGTCTTCTGCAGTTATAAATCTATTATATACAAAGAAAGTGCAGCCAGGATTCATGGTCTGGTGCTCATAACACATAGATAGCACAAAGAACATATGATGAAGACAATTTCTTCATATGTAATATATGATGTAAAACTGGAGCATTTTGAGTTGTCAATTAACATGTTTCCTTAACATTTTCTTTTTAAAACTTTTTGAGTTCCAAATTCTTTCTCTGTCTCCTGCCCTCCCAAACCCATTTAGAAGGGAAGCAATATGATGGCAGTTTTACATATGAAGTCATGAAAAGTGTATTTCTATATTAGATTATTGCAAAAATAATCAAAATTCGAAACATGGACAAAGTGAAAAACTATGCTTCCATCTGTACTTACAGTCCATCATATCTTTCTCTGGAAGTGGATAGCATTTTTGAACATAGGTCCTTTTCAATTGTCTTAAGTCATTGTATTGATCTGAGTAGCTAAAACTTAGATTTGATCCTCATTTCAATATTGCTATTAGCGTATGCAATATTCTTCTCAGTTCATGCAAGTCATTCTAGGTTTCTCTAAAACTATTCTGCTCATCATTTCTTTTGACTGCCACTTCCCTCAACCTGCACTCCCATGTATCAACACCCCACTCCCTTTTCTTTCCCTTTTCTCCTCCAACTCCCTATAGGACAAGTTAGATTTCTATACCTGAGTATGTTTTTCCCTCTTTGAGCCAAATCTAGCGAGAATAAATTCCAAACAATGCTCTTCACCATTCCTTCTTTCCCTCTACTCTAATATGTCATTGCACCTCTCCATATGATGAAATTTACTCTTTTCTGCCTTCTCCTTTTCTCTTCTCTTATAGCAATATTGATTCAGTACTTAATTACGTTTTTTATCATCACATCAAAATTAACTTACAACCACCTCCTGTCTCCCTCCTATATGATATAATAAAGATAGAGTTCTCAATACTTGTAAGTATCATCTTCCCATGTAGGGATGTAAACAGTTTGTCCTTATCAAATACGTTTGGTTTTCCCCTTTCCTGTTTACCTTTTTATGCCTCTCTTGAGTCTTGTATTTGAAAATAAAATTCCCCATTGAGCTCTGGTCTTTTCCTCAGAAAAGTCTGAATGTCCCCTATTTCACTGACTGTCCATCTCCTTCCCACAAAGATTAAGGTCAATTTCACTATGTAGTTTATCCTTGGTTGTAATCCAAGCTTCTTTGCTTTATGGAACATCCTACACCAATGCCTCTAATGTGTAATCCTGACTGTGGTTCCATGATATTTGAATTGTTTCTTTCTGGCTGCTCACAGTATTTTCTCCTTAATCTGATAATTCTATAATTTGGCTAAATATTCTTTGGAGTTTTCAATTTGGGATCTCTTTCAGGAGGTGATTGGTGGATGCTTTTAACAACTGTTTTATGCTCTGGTTCTAGTACCTCAGGGCATTTTTTCTTGATAATGTCATGAAAGATGCTTTCCAGGATCTTTTTTATCATGGTTCTCAGATAGGCCAATAATTATAAAATTATCTCTCCTTGATCTATTGTCCAGGTTAGTCATTTCTCCAATGAATTATTTTACATTTTCTTCTGTTTTTTTCATTCTTCTGATTTTGTCTGACTGATTCTTGATGTCTCATAAAGTCATTAGCTTAGACTTACCCAATTCTAATTCTTAATGAATTGTTTTCTTCAGTTAGCTTTTTTACTTCCATTTTCTATTTGACAAATTCTACCTTTGAAGTTGTTTCCTTCAGTGTATTTTTTTCCTATTCTGTCAATTGCATTTTTAAATTTTTCTCCTACTTCTCTTATTTGACTTTTAAAATTCTTCTTGAGCTCTTCCAAGAAGACTTTTTGGGCTTGAAACCAGTTCATATTTCCCTTTGAGGTACTGGATGTTGGTATGTTGACCATGTTGCCCTTTTCTGAATTTGGGTTTTGATCTTCCCTCTCACCAAGATATTTCTCTATGGTCATTTTTATAATTCTTCTTGCTCATGTTGTTTGCCTTTTTCTGGCCTTTAAATTTGATTTCCACTTCTGGGCCCCAGGAAGCACTTCCTGAAACTTCTTGTGCTGGGGGCTAGGGGTCTGGTTACTGATTTTCTGTGTGGGGGCCTCAGGTTCTGGCAGTTGGATGTTGTAATGGTCTGCTAATTTACCTGGTGTTGAGGTGGAGGTGGATTGTGCCTGGTGTTGGCTCTTGCATGCTCTTCCACCCAGGGACTCAGGATATCCCACTGATTTGCTGAGGTGAGGCTTGGTTCAAGCTTGCTGGGATTCCTTCCACATTGCACTGGGCCCCCACAGACACAGCAAGAAAACCTTTCCCATTAATCCCCCTCACCTACTGAGCTAAAAGACTGGTATACCCCATCTTTCTGCTGACTTTACTATTACAGGATTTTCCTGGAGCAAAATTCTGCTGGTTTTTCAAGGTCAACAAGAGGTTAGAGTGATAAATTTTGATGTGATATCTCACAATTGTTTTCATTTGCATTTCTCCAATCAATAAGAATTTAGCACACTTTTTCATATGCCTAAGGAGCTTGAATTCCTTCATCTGAAAACTTCCTGTTCATATCCTTTCACCATTTATCAATTGGGGAATGACTTTCATTCTTATAAATTTGATTCAGTTCTCTACATGTTTTAGAAAGGAGGCCTTTATCAGAGACACTAGCTGTAAAAATTGTTTCCCAATTTGCTTCTTCCCTTCTAATATTGTTTGAATTGGCTTTGTTTGTGCAAAAAATAATTTTCAATTTAATGTAATTAAAATGACCCAATTTGCATTTCATAATGTCCTCTATCTCTTGTTTGGTCGAAAATTCTTCCCTTTCCCACAGATCTGACAAATAATCTGTCCCTTGGTCCCCTAGTTTATTTAGACTCTAAGCCTTTACACCTAAAATGTTCTTTATCTCTTGTTTTGTCATAATTTCATCTCTGGTCCACAAATCTGACAGGTGGTATTTTATGACCTTTAGTACAACAGGAAATCAGGAAGTAAGGAAGGCAGGCAGGAAGAAAGGAAGGAAGGAAGGAAGGAAAGAAGGAGAAAGAGAAGTATGAGGGAATAGATAGAGAAAAAAATATGAAAGAGAAATAAAGAGCAAAAGAAAGATAGAATGGAAGAAAGAATACATTTACATTGTGAAATGAAAATGTTTAATGCAGAAAACAATGACTTCTTTGTCATTATACGTAGCTGTGAGACTTTTATCCACTTTTTTTTAATTTTCTTTTACCTTTGGGAGAAGTTCCAAAGCTGGAGCCTCATGGTTAAATACATATATATGTATATATATATATATATATACACACACACATACATACACACATATACATATACGTATATGTATACACACACACACACATACATATATATATATACACACACACATACATACACACATATACATATACGTATATGTATACACACACACACACATATATATATACACACACACACACATATATATATATATATACATATATATATATATATCTCCCTTTAATAAAAACCATATAAAAGAGCACCAGACTAAAAATATCGAGGGCAATTAAAATCAAGTAAAGCCCACTCAGGTATAAGTTAAAAGAAGTGGGTGAAGGACATCCCCAGGATTTCAGGATTTTCTTGACCAAGGCCTAAAAAATACTGTATCTAAAAAAAAGTACTTGACCCCGAAGACCACAGATGGGTACTAGATCAAACCATCTCATAGCAGAAATAACTCATACTGTTTCAGGTCTGTACCATAACTTCTTGCTCACAATTACCCTGATGAATGTTGTAGAAGCATGAAGGGTAAACTCATATCTCTCCAGTTTCACCAGTAACCTGGTCCACAATTCTGAATGGATGGCAGCCTCTGAAGAATCCTGGTGTCATCCTAGGCCATGGAATAGTTTTCATTAAAAAGGCAACTGCACATTTAACCATTTTAATTCAGATAGTGCAAACCTCTCATGGGTACCACTGACCATGTAAGATATATTTTCAACAATTCTGTGGATGTGATAATTGTAGTGCTCAGTGCCTGGTCGTTACAATTATTTCATCCCTATGTTTTGTTTTGTTTTTTTATGAAATTCCCCTACATAGTTTTCTCACTGTTTAAACCTCTCACTATTTTAAACCTTGGTGACAATGGAAAGGAAGCTTAAGCTGGCTTCTGGGCTTCTCTATGTATTGTGGCCATGCCTGATCTCTTGCCTCACCTGTTGGATCTCTACACTCATTGGCTCAGTCTGAACTGATATTTTACAATGCTAAATGAATTGTTTTGGGAGTTTTGGTGGTTAAAAAAATGTTATCTGAAAAGAAATATCCTGACCTACCTACATTCCTGAGCACTCAATTCCTGATCATAAAAGGGTAATAGTCATTTATAGTCTTTTTATCCTTTGAATTATATTTTTAATCCAATTATTAAAGTAATTTTGTTAGAGTTTATGGTTAATTTTATTGTTCAGCAACAAAACTTTGAACAACCTAGACTAAGTCAAATTTAAGCGTATTTACAATATTTGAGAATAAGAGGAGAGACTTCATTTGATTGTTACTCTTATTCTTCCTTTACTTTGGGTTTTGCAATGCACTAAGGTTAATTTTCTTTTTTTTAAAAAAAAAATAGACTGAAACACTAAAACAAATACACAATAAGAAAAGAAAAAAAATCATGTGCACATCAGAATGTAAGAGTTGATTCAAAATATACAGCAATAAATTTCAATTGCAAGAAAGCTTATATAATCAATACTACACATTGTTTTAGAGGCTATCCATCTTTTCTTTCTTCCTTCTTCTCTAATGTGGACTTTTAACTCTGTTCTTTTTCCCCCACTCCCTCCCTCCAAAGGCTACAATTCAGCACACATACACACCCACATACACACATACACACACATACATATGTGTGTGTGTTTCTATATTTATATACACATAAACTGATGCGCACATTTGCATATATACACACATATATACAAGATACACATATAGCTGTATATATTCATATATGTAAATAGATGTCTATACATACATAATCTTAAACATACATATACTTAGATATTTATAATCATATTCATTTACAGATATATACATTCATACGCATCTATGTAAGACAGTGCTATACTTATTTGTCCTCTATTTTTCTGAGTTTGGATAACCTCTTCCTTCATCAAGTCCATGCCTTTCCATATTTTTCCAATTTCAGCAACTCATCATTTCCTGCATCGCAGCAATTTTCTAAACTAATACACTCTAGTTATATTAAATATTCCAAAACGGCATTGATATATATGGCTGACAAATAGTATAGTTTCCCTATTTTTCTCTTAATTCAATATAAGCCGTAATTTTGTCTGAAATCATGATTACCTGCTCCTTTTTTCCATAATCAATTCTGCTCCTGATCTTTATTTATATGTTTGTGTATATTGCTTATTTCCTATCCCTTCTAACTCCTCTACTTTACTTCTTCACACTACCTTGCCCCCATATTACCTAAGCTACCCCCACGAAGAATACCTTACTTATCCTCTCATTCCCACTATCCTAAACATTCCTTATCCTATTCTGTCTCCCTCCCTTCTGAAGATCCCTCCATTATGTTTTTTCCTCCCTTCCTAGCCACTTAGCATTTTACTTCTTTCTGAATTTAGAAGACATTTATACTCTTCTAGATACACATGTATTGTTCCCTCTTGAGCCTATTCCCTACCAGCCTTTCTCCCTCATCTAATTATTCTGTGTTGGTTCTTCCTCTTATACCTCATTTGTGTAAGATAATTACTCTTTTAACTTTTTCTAAGTAGCTTTACTTTTTAAAATTATATCATACTCAAGTCTACCTTAATCTTTTTTAAGAACTGCTCAATTACTAATAACAATCTCAGACATTTCCTCCTATAAAAAGATAAACAGCCTGTCCTTATTGAGTCTCATGTAATTAATCTTTATTACTCTTAGCTCTTGTATGTCAAATCTTCTATTAAGTCCAATTTTTTCAAACAAATTACTCAAAGTCTGACAATTCATTAAATATTGATTTTTTTTTTCATTCAGGATTATACTTAGCTTTGCTAGGTATGATATTTTCATAGGTTGAAACCACAGTTCTTTTGCTCTTTGATACATAGTGTTCCATGAATGAAGGTCTTCTAGTGTCACTACTGCTAGATCTTGTGTAATTTTTTTGTGGATCTGACATATTTAATTGTTTGCTTTTATTGCTTATAATATTTTATCCTTGATCTGGAGGTTTCAAAACTTGACTCTGATATTCCTCTGAGTTTTTCTCATAGGACCTCTTTTAGGTGGTGATTAGTGGATTTATTCTATTTCTACTTTCCCCTCTTATACTGATACTTCAGGACAATTTTCTTTAATTATTTTTTTGTGTTAATATATCAAGATTCTTTTTTTTGATCACAGATTTCAGGTAGTCTGATTATTGTTATATATTCTCTTCTTGATCCATTCTCTGATCAATTGTTTTGTTTTTTTTTCTTTTGAAATGTTTCACATTCTCTTCTTTTTTTCCATTTTTATATTTGTTTTTTTTGTCTCTTGCTCTCTTATAACTTCACTGGTTTACCCTTGCCCTATCCTGATTTTTGAGCAGTTGTTTTCTTCCTTAAGATTCTGGACCTCCTTTTCCATGCAGTTGCCTTTCTTTTCAATTTTTATTTTTTTGCTTTTCTTTGATTGTTCTTATATTTTCTTTCTGTTTTTCCTCAATCACTCTCATTTTATTGTTAAAGACTTTCTTAAGTTCTATGAATTGTGGGGGGCAGGTGACCATTTGATATTACTATTTGGGTTCTCTTTACTTCACTATTCTCCTCTGAATACGAATCCCAGGCTTCAATATTCTACATTTTAATTATCTACGTTTGGATTCTTTCTTCTTTGTCTGTTCATTTTTTTATTTGTCAAAGCTTATTTTTAGCAATCACCTCTAGTGCCTGGGCATGGGAGATGGTGTTTGTAGACTCAGATCCTTTTTCAGTTCTTCCCTCTGGCCTGGAACCAAAACCAAGACCTCCATCCTCCTGTAAATATCCACAGCCAGCAGCATCCCAGCCCTACTCCTTCTGCACTAACTATTCATGTTATGGTTCCTTGTGCCTATGGTTGTGTCTCTGAAGCACAGCTGGGGCTAGTAGCCCTTGTCAGCAAAGGTTCCCCTGATCTTCCCTCACTCAGATGCCTAAATAGCCTCTATCTTGGGGTTAAAATTTCCTGTGGTTGGTACTGAGCTTTCCTCCCAACCCAGTTAACCCCAGGGCTCCCCGCTTGTTTAAGCAGAACTAGCCTGGATGGGGTTGAATCTTCATAGGGACCAAAGCTCATCCAGAGATTTTTCTTCAGATCTTCTCTGATTGTCCCAGAAGGACTACTATTCTGCCCTAACTCTTGTTTATCTCATTTATGGGGGAAATCTGGAGAACCTGGAAATTTTTGGCCTACCCAGAATTTACTAAAAGCATTTAAAAAGAAAGGGATTCCTGGGAAATAAACTAGTCAGAAAATGTTTTTTTTTTTTCTCTCCAGTGGCAAAAGCCTTGTTACACAATAGAGGTAGTCTCTTCTTTTTGGAGTAGGAAAAATATTTCTACTAAACCAGTGAAATTATTAAGAAACATGAAAGAAGAAAGTGGTGCCAGAAATGCTGAAGAACTGCTTCATTTCTACTTTAATTGGTGAAAAAAAATTTATTGTCAAAGTAATTAAATAGAAAATAAATTGCTTTTAAATATTATGCAATTAGATGCATTGTTGGTGGAGTTGTGAATGGATCCTGCTGGATAGCAATTTGAATCTCGGCCAAAAGGGTCATGAAACTGTGTATACCCTTTGATCCAGCAATACCACTTCTAGGATTGTATACCAAAGAAATCATAAAATGAGAAAAGGATACACATGTACAAAAATTTTTGTAGCAGCTCTTTTTGTGGTGTCCAAGAACTGGAAACTGAGGGGATGCCCATCAATTGGGGAAAGGCTGAACAATTTGTGGTATATGAATGTGATGGAATACTACTTTTTCCATAAGAAATGATGAGCAGGTAGAACTGATGCTTAGTGAAGTTAACAGAATTAGGATAATACTGTACACAGTAAAAACAACATTGTGTGATAACTAACATTGATAGACTCAGCTCTTCTGAGCAATGCAAGGCTCCAAGACAACTCCAAATGTCTCATGACGAATAATGCTATTCAGATCCAGGAAAAGAACTATGGAGTCTAATGCAGATCAAAAGTACACTATTTACTATCTCTTTTTTGTTTGTTTGTTTCTTTTTATTTCTTCTTTCTCGTGGATCCTCCCATTGATTCTAATTATTCTTTACAACATGACTAATGTGAAAATATGTTTAATATGAATGTATATGTAGAGCCTACATCAGATATCACTCCATCTAGGGGAGGGGGGGAGGATTATGAGAGAGGATATTTACCACTCAAAATCTTGTGGAAGTGAATGTTAAAAACTAAAAAAATAATTAATTAAACAATTACACAATTAGAGGCAAAGGTAAATTCACTTTAAATTTTTAGCAAAATGGAAAAAAATTACTGAAGTTAGAGGACTCCTTAATAGATTTGATGGTTGCCTAAAGCCTTAAACCCACTTCACTCTGAATCTCATGGATTAGAGAACAATAGGCCCCCACAAAGCACCTTTTATTGTTTATTTTTGGGCCCTCCTGGCTCAGAGTGAATGTAAATAGGAACTATTTTTCATTTGTCCAGTAGCTCTGAGGGTCTTCCCATCTCAGTTTGATTTTTTTTTATTAAATGGTCCATCCCTTGAGTGACTTCTTAAAGAGGCCTATTCACTGAATGGTCACTGCTTCACTCAAAGTGAGAACTTGTAAAGACCTTAGCTTATTAATTTTTTTCATATTTTTTATCTGATATTTTAGTTTTCAGGATTGATTTCCACAAGATTTTGAGTTACAAATTTTCTCCCCATTTCTACCCTCCCCCAACTCCAAAATGGCATATATTCTGATAGCCCCATTGACCAGGCAGCCCTTCCTTCTATCACCCACTCTCCCCTACCCCCATCCCTATTCCCCTTACTTTCTTGTAGGGCAAGATACATTTCTTTTTTTTTTTTTTTTTTAAGAACCTTTGTGTTTTTATTGTTAGGATCCGGGTTACTTGAGAGGGATGAAACGTGAGGAGTGAGTGGCTCCAATACCCGGCCGGCCATGTTTCACAGGCTTGTAGGTGATAGAGAATTCACCCAGGTAGTGGCCGATCATCTCAGGCTTAATTTCTACCTGATTGAAGGTCTTGCCGTTATAGATGCCCACCATACTTCCCACCATCTCAGGCAGGATGATCATGTCTCGAAGGTGTGTCTTTACTACCTCTGGCTTTTCCATGGGGGGCGCCTCCTTCTTGGCCTTCCTCAGACGCTTCAGGAGGGAATGCTGTTTGCGCCACAGACCCCTGTTGAGTCGCCGACGCTGCCGAGCGCTGTACAACTGCATGAGCTGTTCGTAGGACATGTCCAGCAGCTGATCCAGGTCCACGCCGCGGTAGGTGAACTTCCGGAAGGTTCGCTTCTTCTTCTGCTCCACTTCCGCCATCTTGTCTGCCGTCAGGAAAAGACCGCTCCCCGGGCAAAATACATTTCTATGCGCCATTGCATGTATATCTTATTTTCCTGTTGCATGCAAAAACGGCATTTTTTTGAGGACCTGCTTTTAAAACTTTGAGTTCCAAATTCTCTCCTCTCCTCCCTCCCCACCCACTCTCCCTAAGAAAGCATCAATTCAACACAGGCCACACATGTATCATCAGACAAAACACTCCAATAAATAGTTGTGTTGTAAAAGACTAACTATATTTCCCTCCTTCCTATCCTGTGCCCCTTAAAAGTGTTTGCTTTTGCGTACTCTTCCCCCTATCTGCCCTCCCTTCTATTGTCCCCCTTTTCTATCCCCCTCTCCCTACTTTCATGTAGGGTAAGATACCCAATTAAGTGTGTATGGTATTCCCTCCTCAAATCAAATGCGATGAGAGCAAGATTCATTCATTCCCCCTCACCTGCACCCTCTTCCTTTCCAACAGAACTGCTTTTCCTTGTCACTTTTATGTGAGATAATTTACCCCATTTTATCTTTCCCTTTCTCCCTCTCCCACTATATTCCTCTCTCATCCCTTATATTCGATTTTATTTTTTTAGGTATCATCCTTTCATATTCAACTCACCCTGTGCTTCTGTCTATATATATATATATATATATATATATGTGTGTGTGTGTGTGTGTGTGTGTGTGTGTGTGTGTGTGTGTGTATATGTATGTATGTATGTATATATGTATATATGTGTGTGTATGTGTGTATGTGTATGTATATGTATGTATGTATATGTATATATACACATACATATATATGTGTGTGTATATATATATATATATATATGTATGTATGTATGTATATTCCCTACACCTACCATAATACAGAGAAATGTCTTATGAATTACACACATCATCTTTCCATGTAGGAATGTAAACAAAACAGTTCAACTTTAGTAAGTCCCTTATGATTTCTCTTTCTGGTTTACCTTTTCATGCTTCTCCTCATTCTTGTGTTTGGTAGTCAAATTTTCAATTCAGCTCTGGTCTCTTCACTGAGAAAGCTTGAAAGTCCTCTATTTTATTGAAAATCCATATTTTGCCTTGGAGCATTATAGTCAGTTTTGCTGGGTAGGTGATTCTTAGTTTTAATCCTAGATTCATTGACCTCCGGAATATCATATCCCAAGCCCTTCTATCCCTTAAGGTTGAAGCTGCTAGATCTTGTGTTCTCCTAATTGTGTTTCCACAATACTCAAATTGTTTCTTTCTGGCTGCTTGTATTATTTTCTACTTGGTCTGGGAGTTCTGGAATTTGGCAAGAATATTCTTTGGGTTTTTGTTTTTGGGGGGATGGATCTTTTTCAAGAGGCGATCTGTGGATTCTTTCAATTTCTGTTTTACCCTCTGGCTGTAGAATATCAGGGCAGTTCTCCTTGATGATTTTTTGAAAGATGATATCTAGGCTCTTTTTTGATCATGTGTATTGGCAATCAAAATGGGTTTGAGTTACATGTTTGTGACATCAGAGGTTTTTAGACCATATAGGTTTAAGTCATAGTTTTGTAACAATTTTATGTCACATGGGTGAGTCACATATGTGACTCACTTTTGACCCTGAACTAAGTGAATGATATTTGTATGCTGGATTAAAGTAAGATTGTTAACCCCTTAATGTTGCTTTCCTTAGTAAAGCAGATCAAAAAGTCCTGGGTTTTTGCAGTATTCTGTGGGCTGCTTGTTGTTGGTTTTACACCCCCACAAAAGCTGCTAGCCAAATTGTTGAAACATCATGGCTTTAGGGTACTCCAGTAATTTTAAATTATCTCTCCTTGTTATATTTTACAAATCAGTGGTTTTTCCATTGAGATATTTCACATTGTCTTCTACTTATTCATTCCTTTTGTTTTTTTTTTTTGGAGGGGGGGGAAGCAAGGCAATTGGGGTTAAGTGACTTGCCCAAGGTCACACAGCTAGTACATGTGTCAAGTGTCTGAGATAGGATTTGAAGTCAGGTCTTCCTGACTCCAGGGCTGGTGCTCTACTCACTGTGCCACCTAGCTGCCCACTATTTATTCATTCCTTTGCTTCAGTTTTATAATATCTTGATTTGTCACAAGATCACTAGCTTCCACTAGGTCCAATCTACTTTTTAAGGTAGTATTGTCTTCAGTGGTCTTTTGGACCTCCTTTTCCATTTAGCTAATTCTGCCTGTCAAGGCATTCCTCTCCTCATTGGCTTTTTGGACCTCTTTGGCCATTTGAGTTAGTCTATTTTTAAGGTGTTATTTTCTTCAGTATTTTTGAGTCTCTTTTAGCAAGTCATAGACTTGTTTTTCATGACTTTCTTGCATCACTCTCATTTCTCTTCCCAATTTTTGCTCTGCTTCTCTAACTTGCTTTTCCAAATCCTTTTTGAGCTCTTCCGTGGCCTGAGACCAATTCATATTTTTCTTGGAGGCTTTTGATGCAAGCTCTTTCACTTTTTTGATTCTTTCTGGCTGTATGTTTTTTCTCTTCTTTGTCACCAAAAAAGATTCCAAAGTCGGATTCTGAATCTGGGTCCATATTCACTACCTGTTCATGTTCCCAGCCCACTACCTGACCCTTGAGCTTTTTGTAAAGGTAAGACCACTTGCAGTGTAGAGAGTACTTTGTCCCAAGCTTTAGGGGCCTTGTGCTGCTCTTTCCAGAGCTACTTCTACACAGCAAATTCTGCCACAACAGCACTCCTCCTCCCCCAAGAACTGCCAACCTAGACCGCGACTCAGATCCAAGTAGTCTCTTCACTCCTGCACTCACACCTGGTGGGCCTGGGGCTGGAAGCAATGGCAACTGGAAGCAGTCCCAGAGCTGCACCATTTCCCACCCATGGGGCTGGGGCTGACCCATCACGCCTTTCACTCCCTTGTAGCAGTTCTACCCACTAACCTTCTCTGTTGTCTTTGGCGTTTGTGGGTTGAGAAATCTGGTAGCTGTCAAAACTCAGTGATTCAGGGCCCTTACCACATGTTCCGCCCGGCTCCTGGTCTGGTTATTCCGGGCTCTGCTCCACTCTGCTCCCAGCTCCATGTGATAGACCCTTCTCCGGGACCATCCAGGCTTTCCTGGGCTGAAGCCGTGCTTCCCTCTGTTATTTCATGGGTTGTGCAGCTCTAGAATTTGTTCAGAGAAATTTTTACAGGTGTTTGGAAGGACCTGTGTGAGAGCTCACACAAGTCCCTCCTTTTCTGAAATGACCTTAGCTTAAAAAGTCAAGATCTCCCACTACATCCGGGGCCATTGCCAGTAATCCTGATGGATACCTGCCCACTGGACCCAGATGACTCTGGAGGAGACAGTGAGATTGAGACTTTTCACAGGCCTCTGTCACTCAATTGGAAGTCATGTCATCATCTCCCTGGTGTCATGGTCCTCTTTGAGAAAAAAGGATAAACCGCAATAACCTGATGAGTTGATTACTGTTGAGGGCAGGAATAAATAGATTACAAATGGAAAAAAAGGAAACTTCTCATGATTCAGAGATTTTTCTTGTTAGTGTTTTGGCCCTTGTGGAATTTAGTGCTACATAGCAGGATAACAGAAGTAATCCAGATTTTATTAGATCCATATATATTAGAACTCTTTATGGAGGGAAAAAATAGAATCAGAGGATATAGGTTCAAATCCCATCACTGATTAGATCCATAAAAGATTACTGGGTAAGGGACAGACAAAGAGAGAGTACAAATAGAATGGATATTGAATAGTTACTAAAGTCACTATGTCTAAAGACGAAGAGGTTAAGAGATTCTATGGTACCAATGAAAATATTGAAAGAGCTGAAGAATGTGTCCAGGTTGGTGATGTATGTGAGTTAAATTGCAAGATGTCTGATTCTCTAGAAATCTATAAATTGAGCAAGGAATGAGGCCAAAGAGACAAAGAGAAGAAATGTGAGGATGGAATGTCATATGAAGAATCAATACGAAATCACTAAGGATAGACAAATCATGAACTAAACAACAAACTCATTTCTGATTCAATCAATAAGCAAACATTTATGAGTATCTGCTCTAAATCAGGAAATGTTTGAGGTGCTGGGATTCAAGGACAAAAAGGAAACAGTATTGCCTTCAAAGAGATTTTATTTTAATGTTGTAAGGTGGGTGAATGGCAGTGACACATAAACAAAAATATCACCTACATGGGGAGTGTGTTGGAATGTAGCATAGGTATACATTGTTTAATTTCTATTCAACAGAATCTATCCCTGACAGAGTTAAAACAAGCAAAAAGGGAAATAGACACTGAATTCTCTCAAAGCTGCACCATTCAATATGGTCTTTGTCTAATAGATAAGCAGAAGAAACTTTCATTTCATTAATGTATTCATTTCTACACAATGGCAGTGTGGAAAGAAGGACACACACCCAAGAAGGACTTTACTTAGACACTCAGTATTGATTGAAGAGATTGTAACTTGCTGTGACCTAGTGGTGGATAAGATTTGCATTTTCTGCTGTCCCTTAAGGATGATATTTTGTGTTGGGAAAGACCAATCCTTGTGTAAACAAGTACTCTTGGGGAATGCTACTGAATGATGTTTTGCTTAAGGATTTTGTTATGAACAGCATGGTTTAGTTTATTGAACCATGGTATATGCTGATAATATTCTGAGAAATATTATATGATATACAGAAAGACATGTTTTAAGAGTATATGGCCATCTTAATAATAAGTTAGTATGTGATAGGATCATGAAGTATAGTGCCTCTATTTGTTACAGGATCCATGGCCATTTAGATTGTAAGGCCAAGGGTCCTGGAGGAGTGGAATGTAATGGCAAGCAAAGTGGGACTTTTTGCTGTTTTATTTTTGGAGTGATTCTCAGTACTAAAGCAATCAAGTGCCTATGGTTGTTTCTTGCCTTTATTTGAATCAAAAGTCTTTGATTTAATCCTTGAATGAAAACAGTACATACACTCTGAGGTTAGTATTTTGCTTTGTGGCTCACTCATTGGAAGAGTATTATTGTGATTTGACCCAATGACACTCTGGGTATCTGTTAAGGAGCCCCACCAGCTTTGAAAACCCAAATGCTGCTTTCTCTGGTAACTATATATACGTTGCAATGGTCAGACAGTTAGAAACCTGTCTACTGACTTGTGTTATTTTCTCTGTTTGTAATTTCTGTTTGTCTTTACTCTGAAGTTCAGGGTACTGACTTTTTCCCCTGAACTAAGTGAATTATATATGTATGTTTAGGTAATGCAAGATAGTTAACCCCTTAAAGTTGCTTTCCTTTAGAAAAGCAAATCAAAGAACCTGTGCTAACAGCCTTCCTGAGTGCTGGCGTTATTGGCCTTACAACTTCACAGTAGCTGGAAGTAACATGGTTGTTACAGTATAAAAACCTCCAATCTTTATTTTTTATTCCCGCTGACATTTTCACTCAAAAGGACACTAGCAGAAGTAATGTTAGATATTGGAAGTGAGCTAATGCTCACAAATGTCTCTTTTTATTTTTTAAATGAAATTACTTTTGTCCCAAATTTTATTTTGTTCAGTGTTCCTGAAGATTTTTTTCCTCTTCAGTGATGGAATCTAAACGGTCTTCTATATTGATTAGGCAGGATCTTAGAATATATCCAGAAACTAAAAATATCATGATCGACATTGCTTCATTAGTGTTTCTTTTTGTTTTGTATAATCCCTCATGGGCTTGAATTAGGAAGCAGAAGATAACAAACCTGAGGCCTCATATTTGAAACTTTAAGTTCTGCAGGAGGGAGTGACACTGCTACTAATAAAATATATACACTTTTGAAACCCATAAAAGCATTCCAGGTATTCTACCTTTTTGCTTTTTTTTATCTACAGCTTTCATTGGCTTTTAATAGAACCCTATAATTGGAATAAGAGGCCAGCTCTCATGTTTAATAGCTACTGAAATGTGAGTAGAATACTATATTTTTCAAAGCCTCAACAAAAAAATGTTAAAATAATACTTGTACAATCAACCTAATAGCATTCCACGTAAATGGAAGATATCATTATTACTACAAGTAATCGGAAGTTAGAGTATTAGCTAGAAATATTTTACTTGAAGCAAATACTACTTACTGTATCTAGTAATCTGAGTAAGGCCTAATCTAGGCCAGACCATTAATTTAAGTTAGAGGGTTAAAATGAATTAAGTCACTGGTGGACTATGAAATTCAATAAATACAACTTTATTCTTTAGATTAGAGAAATCAATTTTAAAAAATTTATTAGCACATTTGAATGGCACTTGTTCCTCCCTCAGAGTTCTCATGGCTACCAGTCACATTAGATCAGGAAGGCATTTTTAGAGGGCAGCAGGATCTCAGGTAAAAATTCTCACACTGACTCCCCTTAGATTGGGTTGACTCACATAAAGAGCCAGCCCAACCTACATATAACAGGCACCTCTCCTATCACAACCCAGGTAGACAATATAAAAACTGCCCTCAGTTGAGAAAAGATAATATAAGAAAAGACTTGAAGTCACTAGAAGAGAGTAATGTTAGAAAAGCAACTGAATATTGTGAAGTAAGATAGCAGAGAGGGCACAGAAATTCTGATCAGATCTGAATTTTCTCATTTTAACTATTTCTGCTAAGTAGGTGTGAAGATCTATTGTTTGTATGTTGCTTAAGGACCACAAACATTACCATCCTCTAAATCTGACATCCTGTAAAAAGCTTTGATTTCCTTAACCTAGTCATGGCTCTGTCAAGTTATTTTTTTCTCTATTAAATTACCAAAAACAAATAACCAATAACACCTGAACAGAAAATAAAAGAGAAAAATCTAGGAAAACAGTAACTTTTCAGTATACACCCTATCACTAGTTTAATTTTGCAACATCTACCACCATTTCATAAAAGTGTCTTGTGGTTTTAAAGATTAAAGTGAATTAAAAATAATTCTGTTTTGAGAATTTGTAAAACTCCCTGAGATGATGATAGACACACTGAGATGTCACAAAATCAGAGCTGATAATTATTGATTCAAAGGTCAACATGAAACTAAAAAGCTCAGTGTATATATATATATATATATATGTATCTATGTATGTATACATATACATATACTATCTGCATATACATATATACATGCACACACACACACACACACACACACACACATATATATATAGATAGATAGATAGATATAGAATCCAAAGATATTTCAAAAGAAAACTTATAGAACTAACTCCCACACTAGATATATGCATATTTACATGACAAATCATTAAAATGGATTGATAATTAAGTCAGGAGGGATTTCTAGTAAAGATAGTAATGTGAACGGTCACTGCCAAACCCAGCTCTCCTGAAATACTTTCCAACAAAAATGTAAAAAAAGGCCAGAGGAAGCATTGGTGAATAACACAAAATGCAAAGAGGAATTTGTTGCTCCCTGTAATCTGGGACACCATAAAAAGATGGTGAAAAGACTATTGGTGACCTGTTTTAAGGTATGATAAATGCCTGAATTCAAGATAATGCCACCTACAATAGTGTTCGAAGGCAGCAGGATCTAGTTTCTATCTTATAAATGTCCCAACAGGAACAAAATTACTCTTGAGAGGTCACTGTGCAAGTAAATGGGAGGGTCCAAGGGCCTTCCAAGTGGCTAGAAGACAGCACTATCTCTGATATCCAGTCAGAGATGCAATAGGGGAAAATGCCAGCTCCCAGTACAGGACTACCCAGGGAAACTCTAAGTCACAGCACTTGGAGAGCCAGGACAGGGAACTCACCAAGAGAGTTAAAACTAGTATGATGTATAAAATTCATTGGCCATGGTAAGGAATGAATGAAGCAGATGAAATAGATGTGATTCCGCATGCTCCTGAAGGCATAGAGCCAAATAATCTCAAATATATGATTGAAACCCAAGCCAGGGAAGAAGAAAGATCCATGTTTCAGTTTGTTAATGTACCAAAAAAAGACAAAGAGACAGGCTTGAAACCAATAAACTTTAGGCCTTTATGACACAGACCTCATGGCAGATGGTAAGGCCTAGTCTCATCTTTAACCCATCTCCCTATTCAAAGTCAGGGTTGCAGATGATGCCAGATAAGAAGGAAGGGAATAGCAGAATCATAAATACCTTCCTGAACAAGTCCAACTGGAACAGAGGGGAGTGTAACCTGGAACTTGTAGCCAAAGTCACAAGATCTTCTTCTTGACAAAAAACTAATTTGACTGAGGGGAGTGGGGAATGGAACGTTAATAGTGATGAACACTTTAAAAAACTGTTTTAATAAAGTATAGATCTGCATAGAATCATTGAAATGTCAATGAAGAAGTCAAGAGAAAATTTAAAATGTAAATGCATTGGAGCAAGTGAAAGTGGATAAGTAATCATAAAATACATAATTTATGTTAAAGGAAAAAGAAGTAATTGTCCCTAGGGATCTCAAGATCTTAAAAGAAATAAAGGTTAAAAAAAATACATGGTCAGATGCAGTTTTCATTTGTTTTGTTTGTTTTAAAAGAGAAAAAAAGGAAACATACACTAAGTAAGAAAAAAAAAGATGGTCAGAACTTATTAATTCTCACAATTATTGTGTTGCAGAAGAATAAATAAATGTGGATAAAAGTTTTGGGAGAATAGCTATTTCATGAACCTCATTCGTATAAACCAGACAAAGAAGAATTAAACACAGAATCATGCATGCACACATACATATACACAAAGAGTTGCTACAGAAAAAAAAATAAAATCAACAGAAAAAAATGGGAGAGTAGAATTAGGGAGGAAGTAAATAAAAGAGAACCCTGAATTTTCAAATAAATATTAATTTGAACAATAAAAACTTCAGTAGACTATCAAACAGACACACAAACTCATCAAGAGAAGGTAGAAAATGAATTCCATTAAAATAACTACAGAATTTATAAATTATCTAGAAGGATACTTACTAAAATATCTATGAATTATATGGTGGCCAGGGTAAAATTATATTTAAGGAAATAAAAGGAGAGAAATAATGGAAAAAAATATCACTTTCACATGTTTAGGCCATGCTAACATGATAAATAATAATAATAATAATAATAATAACAATATCAAATTAATATATAAATTCAATGTCATAACAAGAAAATTAACAATGTTAGTTTCTAAAACTAGATAGGATAATAACAAAATTCATCTCAAAGAATATAAGGACAAGAATTTCAAGGGCAATAATGAAAAAAAGAATAGTATGAAGGGACCTAGAACTACCAGATCTTAAAAAAATACTACCAAATACTTATCATCTAAACTATATGGGACCTTGAAGTTCCAGGATCGATGATGACCAGTTAAAATAGCTCTCATTCCTCCCTTCCTCACACAGATAATATTCCCTCAGGAGAAAACCTGAAATAGAGGAGCCAAAAGTGGGGCTTCAGTAGCCTTTTAGCAAACTAAGTTGGTGAGAGGGCCCTTTTGTGGTGGCAGAAGGAGACTAGTACAGAAAGAGCAGTGTCCCAGCAGGCCCTACCTCAGCAGAACCACAGAAGTTCCTGAGCCCCAGGGGTGGGGTGAAGCTAGCAAAGGGCACCACCTGGACCCCATATGTACCTTCTGACAGCCAGGGGAAGTGGCAGACACCACCATAAACAATGGCTGAGATTGCCAGTGCTGAAGAGCAGCCCCAAGGGAAGATGAGACTTCCAGTAGCCAGACCACCTCTCCCCCACACCTCATGAAACCAGAGGCCACAGCACACAAAGCCAGTGAGCCCTAGAGGAGATCCACTTTAGAAGCAAGGGGAGAAAACAAACACCATGAAAAAATGGATTAGAAAGCCAAAGACTGTTGATTCTTATCATGAAGGCAGGGAAGATCTAAATACCAGTTCAGAGGAGGACAGCCTTGACACTATACCCACATCTGCAACCTGAAAAGGCAACATGAACTATTCTCCAGGCCAAAAACTATTCCTGGAAGAACTCAAGGAGGACTTTAAAAACCAAATTAGAGAGGTAAAAGAAAAAATGGGAAAAAATGGGGAAAAATCACTGATAAGAACAAATCATTAAAAACTAAAATTGGTGAAATGGTTAAGGAGGTTAAGAATATAAATGGAGAAAAACTCTCATTGAAAAGTAAAATTAACCTAATTGAATTGGAAGTAGAGAAGGTAAATGAAGAAAACAATCCTTTAAAAATTACAGTTGGGTGAGTAGAAGCTAATGACTCTATGAGGCATCAAGAATCAGTCAAACAAAATCTAAAGAATGAAAAAATAGGAGAGAACTTGAACTCTCTGACTGGAAAAAAACTGACCTGGAAAAAAAGATCCATGAAAGATAATCGAAGAATTATTGGTCTACCTGAAAGCCATGATGAGAAAAAAGAGACTGAACAGTATCTTCTAAGGAAGCACAAGGATATTTGCCCTGAAGTCTCAGAACCATATGGTAAAATAGTCATCAAAAGAATCCACCAATCCCCCAGTGAAAGAGATCCCAAACTGAAGATTCCAAGGAAAATTGTAGCCAAGTTCCAGAATTATCATATCAAGGAGAAAGTATTTCAAGCAATCAGAAAGAAACAATTCAAATATTGCAGAATTACAGTCAGGATCACACAGGATCCTGCAACTTCTACAATAAAAGAAAAGAGGAAATGGAATATGATATTTTGAAAGGCCAAAGAGCTTAGACTACAACCAAGAATCAACTACCCAGTAAAAATGAGCATAATTTTTCAGGCAAGGAGATGGACATTCAAAGAAATAAGGGAATTCCAGACCTTGCTGATGAAAAAGACCAAAGCTCTATGGAAAATTTGAAATTCAAATACAAAATTCAAGAGAGGCATAAAATACAAAATTCAAGAGAGGCATAAAAAGGAAAACAGAAAAAACCTGTTATTCAATAAGAGAAAATTGCTTCCTTCCTTATATAAGATTACACTGATTCTTATATGTTACATATATATATATACATATATATATACATATACATGTGTGTGTGTATATATGTGTGTGTGTATATATATATGTCTATATGTCAATATTGATAATGGTACAGTAATTATGACAATTAAAAAGGATATACATAGAATGAGGGTGTAGGTATAAAGTAACTGATGTTATGATAAAAAAAAACATAATCAAGGAGTACAAAGAGATTGTTCTGGGAGAAGAGGTACAAAGTAAGTAGAAAAGGGTAAATTATGCCATGTGAAGAGGTACAAAAACATTGAGGGAAAGAAGGGAGGGAGAAAAGAAGCACTTGAGCTTTACTCTCATCAGATTTGCTTCAAGGAGGGAATAACATACTCTGATAACTATAGAAATCAAATTAGTCCTACAGGTAGTAGGAGGGGATAGGGGAAAGAAAAGGGGGTGGTGTAGATAGAAGGGAGGGAAGAAGGAGCAAGGGGAAAAGAATAAGGGAGCGGTGACATTAGGGAAGGAAATTTGAGGAAGATGGTGATCAAAACCAAAACTGTTTTGAGGAATAGAAAAGAGAAGGGAGAAATAAAAGCATAAATGGGGAGAAATAGGATGGAGAAAAAAACACACATAGTAATAATAACTGTGAATGTGAATGGGATGTCCTCTCCCTTGAATCAGAGGCAGAGTGCAGAATGGAATAAAGACCATAATCCTAAAATATGTTGTTTACAAGAAACATTTGAAATGGGGATACACACAGGGTAAAGGTAAAAAGCTAGAGAAGAATATATTATTCTTCAGCTAAAGTAAAAAAAAAAAAAGAAGAAGCAGGGGTAGAAATCCTAATCTCACACAAAGCAAAAGCAAAGATAGATCTAATTAAAAGAGATAAGGAAAGACACTATATCCTGGCGAAAGGCACCACTGACATTGTAGCAATATCATTACTTAACATATATGCACCACTTGGTATAACATAAATTTTCTTAGAGGAGAAGTTAAGAGAGTTACAGGAAGAAATAGATAGTAAAAGAAATAGAGAGCAAAAAAGAGAAACCATCTCCAGTACTAGATGGTTTTACATGTGGATTCTATCAAACATCTAAAGAACAATTAATTCCCATACTTTATAGAATATTTGGCAAAATAGGCAAAGAAGGATTCTTACAGGGGCAGAGCCAAGATGGCCATATGAAAACATTGTCTTACTGGAGCTCTCTCACAAGTTCTGTAAGACGCCTCTAAAAAAGAGAGTCTGAACAGATTTGAGAGAGTTAGAAGTCACTAGTAAACTGAGTGAGGGAAATTTCCAAGATAGGAGAGTCCAAAAAGTCGATGGGAAAGATCTGTAGGCTGGGAAAGCACATGGCATGTGGAGCTCCACCACAGAGCAACAAAGTGGAAGCAGCTGCAGAAACTAGCCAGCAATCCAGGCTGGAAGAAACCTGAGCACCCGAAAGCAGTGGAGAGCGGTGGGCCTCCCAACACAGGATGAGAGTCTGTTGAAGCCATGGGAGGCAGCAACACAGTGCTTGTGGCTTCGAGATGTCCGCTCCTGAGGCTTACAGTCCAAAGGTTTGAAATATGCCATCTTGAACCACTGGGAGACATAATGGCCAGGTAAATGTCTCTCATCCCTCCCTCCCCCACTGACCCAGAGAATTCCTCGGTGAAAGTGCTGGAATAGAGGAGAAAGAAGTTGGGCTTCAGTAGCTGAACAGTGGGAATTCGTGAGTCCCAGAAAAGCGGAACCAGCAAAGGTCAACACCAGGAACCCAGACTGTCTTAGCACAGCCAGGGGTTTGGCAGACACCAGCACAGACAACAGCTGAGACCACTGGTGCTGGAGATCACCCCCAGGGAAGAGGAGACTTTTGGCAGCCAGATGACCCCTCCCTCACACCTCAGGAAGTGAAAGGTCATAATACACAAAGCCAGTAGTTAGGCTCAAAATTCCCAGAACAAGAAACCTCGGACAGAAGTCCTTGAGCCCCAAAAGCAGAGAACCACTGTAAAGCCAGGAAAAAGCTAACAAACATGAAGAAGAACATGAAAAAAACTGATCTCAAGTCCAAAAAGCATTCCTGGAAGAGCTAAAAGGGGATTTTTAAAAACAAATTAGGAAGGTAAAAGAAAAAAATGGAAAAACCACATGGATAACATCTTCAATCTGCCTCCTTCCAAAATATTTATGGCAGCTATTTTTGTGGTGGTGAAAAATTGGAAATTGAAGGGAAGCCTATAAATTGGGGAATTGCTGAACAAGTTGCGGTATATGAATGTAATGCAGTAATATTCTGCTGTAAGAAATTACAAGCAGGTGGATTTCAGAAAAACCTAGAAAGACTTCCATACACTTGAGTGAAGTGAGCAAAATGAGGAGAACATTATACACAGTAACAGCAACATTGTATGATGACCAATGTTGATAGACATTAATTCTGAGAAACAAAATTATCTAAGACAATTCCAAAAGATTCATGATGGAGTGTGCTCTCTGCATACCAAGGAAGAACAATTTAATATGAACGTAGATGGAAGTACAATATTTTCTCTTTTTTTTCTTTTTGTGCTTTGTCTCTGTTGTTCTGATTCTTCTTTCACAACATGACTAATGTGGAAAGATTTAATATCATTGTACATGTATAGACTATGTCTTATTGCTTGCTGTCTTTGGGTGGGGAGAGGGAGGAAAAATATTAGAACTCAAAATCTTATAAAATGAAAGTCAAAAATGAAAATAAAAATAAATTCAATTTTAAAAAAAGAAATAATATTATAAAAAGGGGGCTAAGAACATAACTTTCCTTCCTTTCCAGTGTATGATTCTGTACAATTCCACAATGAAAATGAAAGTCATAATGGTGCTTTAGTGTTTTTACAAATGCAACTTCCTGATTATCATTTAACTTTTTGTATATATACATTTCATCTATTCTATTAGATTGTAAAGAAAAGTACATATGTTCTACTTGTTTAGATAAATCATATGACCTGGTATCCTGCCTCACATTTTATAGATTTTTATTGATTGATTAGTTTTTTATTGTGTTATTAATAAGGCACAAATGTTTTGTTTAAAATTATGAAACTCTCGCATCTAAAAAACAGGACAGTCAAAGTTACCAAACTTCTAATACTTTATTACAGTGTAAAAAAGTGCTTCAAATTATTTTAGACAATAATGAACTGTAATCAATTATGGTTATTTATTGTTGGAAACCTTGGTCTATTGTACAGTCTAAAATAAGCATAATTGTTTTACTGTAATACTACAAATGGAAGTTCATAGAGATAAGAAGAGTAATGTGTTTTTCCAAGACAATTATAGTCCATTGTCCATTAGCCAGAATGAAGTCAGCTCTTTTTTCACCAATTACAGTTTATATTCCAAAAGGAAAGAGAGAGGAAGATGATCTGTGGATTATGAGTCATCCTGTTTGTCTTCTCTCTGGCAGGGCTCCAGCACTTAAAAGACCCAAAAGCTCATAATTACTTTAAGATCCTCTCATTCCTCCCATCCTAAGATCAATTATATGCTACATATAATAAGCATGATATTTTGATCCTATTTTACTCATATAGGGTCTGGTTGCCTACGTTTAAATGCATTCTCTTCACCACATAACAGTTTTTGCACTCTAATTCACTTTCTATGGACAGGAAAACTGACTTTAAAAGTTGATGTGATGAGTTAAAAATACATACTCAATATGATCCTTTCCATCCAAATGCCTTAATCATTATACATGCTGCTTATTTAAAAAATTTGGATGGATTTTAAGGTGAATTAAAATGAGTTTTAATATCTTCCAGCTACTCTACCACAATACTATCTACTTTTTCTCCTCAGTTCAATGAATTCTGTAATGGTAATTAGGGTGGAACTTTTTAACTGTTTTTTCTTCTGGAGCACTGAGGTAATCAAGTGCCCTTGATGAGTCTGGTCTTTGTTTCTGTGATTGAAACAAAAGTCTGAATTGCTTAAAAAATAAGAAAGCCAGGACGGAGCCAAGATGGTGGCTGGAAATCAGGGACTTCCTTAAGCTCTCCCCCAGGTCCCTCAAAACACCTATAAAAATGGCTCTGAACAAATTCTATAACTGCAGAACCCATGAAATACCAGAGGGAAGGAAGGCTACAGGCCAGTAGAGCCTGGATAGAAGGAAGCAAGGCTGCAACCCAGTAGAGCCTGGATGGTCTCTGGGTAAGATCTATCACATGGAGCTGGGAGCAGAGGGGAGCAGAGCCCAGAATGGACTGCACCCAGACAAACCAGACTTAGTGCACTGAATCAATTAACTGTGGCAGTTACCAGACTTCTCAACCCACAGAACGCCAAAGACAACAGATCAGGCTAGTGGGAAAAACTGCTGGGACAGAATGAAAGGAGTTCACAGTCGGCCACTGCCCCAAGGGCAGTGTAGGTGGTGCAGATCTGAGGCTGCTTCCAGACCTACAACTGCAGTCGCTTCAGGCCCCAGGCCCACCTAGTGGGAGAAATTAGGCTGCCAATTAGAGCACCAGTGCAAAGCCTGCTTTACCCTGCCTAGATCTGGGCTGCAATCTTGGTTGGCAGTTTTTGGGGGAGAAGGAGAACTGGTGTGGCAGAACTTGCAGGGTAGAAGTAGCTCTGAAACAGCAGAGCAGCCCCTCAAGTTTGGGACAAAGTATTATCTTCTCTACAAGCAGTCATAACCCAAGAAAAAGCTCGAGGGTCAAGTAGTGGGCTGGGAATATGAACAGGCAGAAAAAATGGTCTCAGATTCAGATTCTGACTTTGGAATCCTTTTTTGGGGACAAACAAGACCAAAACATTCAGCCAGAACAAGTCAACAAACTCAAAAAGCCTACATCAAAAGCCTCCAAGAAAATTATGAATTGGTCTCAGGCCATGCAAGAGCTCAAAAAGGATTTGGAAAAGCAAGTAAGGGAAGTAGAGGAGAAATTGGGAAGAGAAATGAGAGTGATGCAAGGAAACTGTTAAAAACCAGTCAATGACTTACTAAAGGAGACCCAAAAAATACTGAAGAAAATGATACCTTAAAAAATAGGCTTACTCAAATGGCAAAAGAGTTCCAAAAAGCAGATGAGGAGAAGACTGCCTTGTAAGTCAGAATTAGCCAAATGGAAAAGGAGGTCCAAAAGACCACTGAAGAAAATACTACCTTAAAAATTAGATTGGAGTAAGTGGAAGCTAGTGACTTTATGAGAAATCATGATATTATTACACAGAACCAAAGGAATGAAAAAATGGAAGACAATGTGAAATATCTCATTGGAAAAGCCACTGACCTAGAAATAGATTCAGGAAAGATAATTTTAAAAAAATATTGGAGTACCTGAAAGTGATGATCAAAAAAGAGCCTAGATATCATCTTTCAAGAAATTATCAAGGAGAACTGTCCTGATATTCTAGAACCAGAGAACTTCTTTCTGGCTAATGGACAACGGACTATAATTGTCTTGGAAAAACACATTACTCTTCTTATCTCTATGAACTTCCATTTGTAGTATTACAGTAAAACAATTACACTTATTTTAGACTGTACAATAGACCAAGGTTTCCAACAATAAATAACCATAATTGATTACAATTCATTATTGTCTAAAATAATTTGAAGCACTTTTTTACACTGTAATAAAATATTAGGAGTTTGGTAACTTTGACTGTCCTGTGTTTTAGATGCGAAAGTTTCATAATTTTAATTATGAATAGATACATATGAATAAATAGAAATTGAAAGAATCCATCAATCATCTCCTGAAAAAGATCCCAAAAAGAAAACTCCAAGGAACGTTGTCACCAATCTCCAGAATTCCCAGATCAAGGAGAAAATACTGCAGGCAGGCAGAAAGAAACAATTTGAGTATTGTGGAAAAACAATCAGGATAATACAAGATCTAGCAGCTTCTACATTAACAGATCAAAGGGCTTGGAATATGATATTCCGGAGGTCAACGGAGCTAGGATTAAAACCAAGAATCACCTACCCAGCAAAAATGAGTATTACACTCCAAGGCAATATATATATATATATATATATATATATATATATATATATATATATATAGATAGATAGATAGATAGATAGATAGATATAGATATAGATATATAGATATATAGATTTTAAGGTGAATTGAAATGAATTTTAATACCTTTCAGCTACTCCACCTCAATACTATCTATCTTTTTTCCCAAGTTCCATTAATTCTGTAATGGAAAAATCAAATTAAGGGATGAACTTCCTTGGCTAATCTAATTCATTCAGTTTCTCTTTCTTTTCTTATTACAAAGTCTAAAATTTGTAGTAAAATATTGAATAAGGGTGGTGATAATGCATACCCTTGTTTCATGCCCAGTCTTATTGGAAATTCTTCTAGCTTATCTCCATTGCATATAATGCTTGCTGATGGATTTGGGTAGATACTGTTTATCATTTTAAGAACATTCCATTTATTCCTTTGCTCTCCAATGTTTCATTTTATTAGGTATGCATGTTGCATTTAGTCAAAAGCTTTTTCTGCATCTACTGTGATAATCATCTGACTTGTTAGATTTGTTGTTGATATGGCCCATTAAGCTAGTAGCTTACCTAATATTGAACCAGCACTGCATTCTTCATATAAACACTAACTTGTCATATTGAATTATCCTCATGATGAATTGGTGTGATCTCTTTGCTAATATTTTATTTAAAAATTTTGAATCTATATTAATTACTGAAATTAGTCTACAGTTTTCTTCCTATGCTTTCACTCTTCCTGGCTCAGGTATCAGTACCATATTTGTACCATGAAAAGAATATGGTAGGACTCCTTCCTTACCTTGGCTTCCTAAATAATTTATGTTCTTTATATATTTCATAGAATTCTCTTGTAAATCCATCTGGTAATGGAGATTTTTTTTCCTGGGGAATTCATGGATGACTTGTTCAATTTCCTTTTCTGAAACGGGGATATTTATTTTATTTCCTTTTATGTAATTCTAGATAATTTAGATTTTTGTTAATATTCATCTATTTCACTAGTATTGTCAAATTTATTGCTATACAGTTGGCAAAATAGCTCACAATTATTTCAATTTCTTCTTAATTTGGCATTAAATTCACCCTTTTCATATTTGATACTGGTAATTTGGCTTTCTTCCTTTTTTAAATCAAATTAACTGAGGGTTTATCTATTTCATTATTTTTCTTCCATAAAATCAGCTCTTAACTTTATTAGTCCACTTGTTTATTTAATTTCAATTTTATTAATCACTCCTTTGGATTTTAGAATTTCTAATTTGGTATTTAATTGTGGTTGTTTTCCTACAGTTTTTAGTTATATTGACCAATTGATTGATCTCCTTTTTCTCCATTTCATTCTTGTAAGCACTGAGAGATATAATAGTTCCCCTAACGTGTGTTTTCGGTGCATCCCACAAGTTTGGTACGTTGTCTCATTATTGTCATTCTCTTAGATGTAGTTGCTGATTGCTTCTATGATTTGTTGTTGGACCCATTCATTCTTTAGGATCAGATTATTTATTTTGCAATTAATTTTTAAAATATCTTTCCATATCCCATTATTACATATAATTTTATTGCATCTTGATCTGAAAAGGATGCATTTGATTTTTCTACCTTTCTGCATTGGATTTCTGCCTTAATACATAGTCTATTTTTGTGTAGCTACCATATACTACTGAGAAAAATGTATATTCCTTTCTAACCCCATTCAATTTTCTCCAGGTTTCTAAGATATCTAACTTTTCTAAAATTCTATTCACCTTCCTTAACTTCTTTCTTGTTTGTTTTTTGGTTAAATTTATGTAGTTCTGAGACAGTGAGGTTGAGGTCCCCCACTACTAAAATTTTGCTGTCAGTTTCTTCCTATAACTCCCTTTACTTCTTGAAGAAACTAGATGTAATACCACTTGGTTCATGTGTGTTTAATAATGATATTACTTCATTGTTTATTGTGCCTTTTATTCCCTCCTTGAACCAAATCTGATGAGAGCAAAGTTCAAACAATCCTCAACCCTCCCCCTTCTTTCCCTCTACTATAATATTTTCTTTTCCTTTTTCATGTGATCTAATTTACCCTTTTTGCCCTCCTTTCCTCTTTTCCTATTATAATTCCTTTACACCTATTAATTAATTTTTTTTATCATCACATCAGTTAATTTATACCCATAACCTCTTTCTACATATATCCCTTTTAAATGTTGTAATAATGATATAATTTTCAAGATTTACAACTATCATCCTTCTATATAGGGATGTAACTAGTTTGCCCTTATTGAATAAGGAGATTTTTGTCATTTTTTTCCCTGTTGCCTTTTTTCTGCCTCTCTTGAGTTTTATATTTGAAGATCAAATTCACTGTTGAGCTCTGGCCTTTTCATATGGAGGTCTAGAAATTCCTTATTTTATTGAATGTTCATCTTCTTGCCTGAAAGATTATGCTCAGTTTTTCTGGGTAGTTGATATTGGTTGTAATCCAAGCTTTTTTGCCTCATTGAATAGCATATTCTAATCTTTCTTATCTTTTAATGTAGAAGTTGCAAGGTCTTTTGTGATCCTAATTGTAGTTCTGTGATATTTGAATTGTTTCTGTCTGGTTGCTTACAGCATCTTCTTCTTGACCTGATAATTCTGGAACATGGCTATGATATTTCTTGCAGTTTTCAATTTCGGATCTCTTTCAGGGGGTGATTGGTAGATTCTTTCAATGACTCTTTTACCCTCTGGTTCTAGGACCTCATGGCAATTTTCCTTGATGATTTCTTCAAAGGTATTGTGCAGGCTTTTCTTTTTTTTCATCATGGCTTTCTGGTAGACAATAATCCTAAGTATTTCTCATAGATCTATTTTCCAGGTGAGTTGTTTTGCCAGTGAGATATTTTATGTTTTCTTCTCTTTTTTCATTCTTTGGATTTAGTTCGACTGATACTCAATGATTCATGGAATTATTAGCTTCTACTTGCCAAATTCTAATTTTTAATGAATTGCCTTCTTCAGTTAGCTTTTATTCATCTTTTCCATTTGGCCAATTGTATTTTTAAAGGAATTGTTTTCCACAATTAATTTTGCTACTTCCTTTTCTAAGTTCTTGACTACATCTTACATACCTCTCATTTCTTTTCCCAATTTTTCTTCTTCCTCTTTTATTTGCTTTCTAAAATCCTTCTTGAGCTCTTCCAAGAAGGCTTTTTGGGCTCAAGAGCAGTTCATATTTGCCCTTTAAGTTTTGGATGTCAATATATTGAACATGTTGTCCTCTTCTGAATTTTTGTTTTGATCTCCCAAGTCACCATAATTCTCTATGATCATTGGCTTTTGTTGTTGTCGTTGTTGTTGTTGCTGTTGCTTTTTGCTCATAGTGTCTGCTTTTCTTTCCCCTAGCTTTTAAAGTTGATATTTGCTTCTGGAGTACAGGAGGGTACTCCTAAGATTCTTGTGCTAGGGGATAGAACCTCACTGGCTTTGTGTGCTGGACCCTCAGGTGCTGGACACTCAAGGCTGTTGGATTCTGGTAGCTTACTTGGCACTTAGCTGGAGATGGTGGTGGTGGCTAGTGTGCGCAAAGGCCAGGTGAGGTGTCTATGCATTTCCCTAGGCTACACTGAAGCTCACCTGTTGGCTGGCTTCTGGAGGTTGACTCCTCGTGAGGCCTATGCTAGACTATGGGTAGGTTCAGCTGCTCCTGGACTTCAGTCCACTGGCACATGTGGTGGGTATCTTAGTTTGAGTCTGAAGGTTCTCTTCTTATGCCAGTGCATGCAGGGGGTGGAGTGTGTTTCTGTTGTTTGTACTTGGCTCCTCCATCACCCTGGGGCTCAGTAACTCCTGCTGGTTTGTTGACGTACGGCTTGAGGCTCGCTTTCAGGGAAAATTCCTGTCCTGTGCTGCTCCCGTTGCACCACAACAAAAGAGACCTTTCCTGTTAATCCTTAAACCTTGGGCGCAAAAAGGCTGCTGCACCCTATGTTTCTACTAGCTCTGCTATTCCAAGATTTTTCTTGGGGCAGCATATTTTGGGTTTGTTGAGATCAATAAGGGAGGGCAATATTGACCCACTACTTATTCTGCTATTTGGCTGAAATAGCACCTTGAAAACTCCATTTGTGGTTTTCTTGGCAAAAATATTTGGGTGGTTTATCATTTGCTTCTCAAGCTCATTTTACATATGAGGAAAGTGAGATAAACTGCATTAAATGACTGGCTCAGGGTCACACTGCTGTTAAGTCTGTGGGGTCAGATTTGAACTCAGATCTTCCTGACTCCAGGTACATCATTCTATCAACTGCACCACATACTTACTCATTCAAAGTATGACACTCATGAATAAAAATTATATGGCCATGGGGAAGTAGCTTAATATCTCTATTTCCCAGTCAACTCTGTGCAACTTAATGTATAGATGAGTTAGCAATCTATTTATTGAGGGAGTTTCTACAATAGGGAGTTCTTCACAATGATGAATCCTATAGTCTGGGTTTAAGTTAAAAGAATTTTAGTCTGAAAAATCCAGACTAAAAGACAGGAAAACAATTGTTCTGAACCTAAAGTTTTTATCAATATCATAAAATGCATACTAACATATTGACATATAATGAATTTAACTAAGAGAAAATATCTGAATAAAACACTAACTTTTAGTATAAATTTACTATGCTATTAAAATGATAAGCAATTATTTACAAAAGATACTGCTATCTACTTTCTTATGCATTTTCAAATGTTTTATTTTGCTATTACAGAAATATATTTGCAAAAATTGGCATATTTTCATGTTCTGGTATAAACACACAAGTACACACACACATACATGTGTGTGTATTTTAATTTAAAAATAAATAATATTCCTTGATCATGAAAACAGGTTAGGTTGTTAGAAAAGCGGGAAAGGCTTATACATATAAGCCCATGTATATTAGTTGAGAATAGTCTACTACTTCATCTATTATTATTTACAAACAAGAAAATTTAAAATAATAACTAAGGAAAATTATTTAATCTCAAAACTACCTAGATATAGAAATGTAGACTGTTACATCCTTTCTATGCCTCTGTGTCTCTCTCACTCTCTTACATATACATGTGCACAGATAAGGATATATGTAAACATACGTATAGTATAATTCATAGAAATATCTGCATCTCTCTATCTAAGAATTACATATAGAAATAAAGTGTATACCTACAGAAATATGTATTTACGCATATGTGTATGTATGTATTTATGTATGTATGTATACCCTTTGTTTTCGGTAGTCTGCATTATTACTTCATAACCTGAAACTTTATGTTTTAGGGGAAGTATTTAAAAATAATACAATTAGGTACTTATTAATACAGATGATAAATCCCATGAAGTAGCTGATTTATTCAAATGTTAGCTACATGCTACCATTAGACTGAGACCAATATCCATAATTTACATGTTAATATCAAATGAATTTGAATAATGAAACATTTTATCTCATTTGTTACGACCACTAATCAGAACACTACTGATTTATCATTTTAGCTTACCTGTTCTTCAAAGTTCTTCTTTGGTAAGATAATTTTATCAATTGGAATATAGTTATATTCCACATAATGTGGAATATAACCATATAATGTGGTTATATAACCAAATAATATGGAATATAACCATGGAATCCTACATAGTTATATTCCATATAATACAACTACAATTGGAATATAACTAATTATTTAACAAATTCTAAATTTTATCTCTTAATCAGAGACAAATTAGAGGACATAAAACTTTCTTATGCTGACAATTGACTTTACCTTAAATATAACCTTGTGTTTATTTTTACATGCATTCACACATGCATGCATACACATGCATATTCCAATGAAATGTGGAGCACAAAATCAATTATAGACATACTTAAAATGAACATGAGACTTTTTATGTTGATTTTCCAGACTTAAGTTCAATATAAATATCTTGGTCATAGTGGTTGTTTTCTATGCAAATAGTTCTAAACTCATATTTTGGTATTCACATTTGAGTTTCAATTACACTAAACTATTTTTATTCTCTTATACCACTCTCATGGAGGCCAGAGGAAATTTCAGTAAGTGTTGCTAAATAATTGAATGGTCTCAAAAGACATTCTTTATTTTCTTCCTTTTAGAGCTCACCATTGACCATACTGCTGTGGAAAAACCCATTTTTTATCTCTTAGACTATGTCTGATGGAAGAAGTGAAGTGAATTGCATGGCAATTATATTATGAATAAAATCCATATAGATGGGATATTTATCCCAATTTATGCAATGTATTTTCCCCTCCATGACAGGATTTTGATTTGCACTTTTTGCCCATGCAATTACCTAACGTTTAACCTAAGCAAACATAGCCTTCTGGCCAATGTGTCAACCTTGTGGCAAAAATAAAAATAATATCCCATAACTGCCTTAAATGTTGAAATAAGCTATCACCCTAAAACTGAAGTCAATTTTCCCTCAATGTAAAACTTGACCAGTCCAACCCACTAATAGGCAATCCATGTTTCAAGTTAACCGAGATGATTTGGAGTCAATTCTCTAGTCATAGACAAACTGCTGCCCCTTTTCTTGGCTCACTGTGGGGTAATGGTGTATGAACCAGCTCATTAAAAAAGCTCTATCTAATGCTGATGCTAAATTCAATATCAGTTTTGCCCTCATGAGCCTCAGGCTCTTTTTTTTTTACTTCACATGAACACCTATCTTCAGTGTCTAGTATTCTATAATGAATAATGTAAAGTGAGGTAGGATTATCATGTGAAGTCATTGGTTTAATGATAAAGTTTCTTGAAGCTCTCAGGGACTTTTCAGTCTCACACTGGTCAAGGGATCTCTGTCAATATTTAATCTGTATTGACCCTTGGCTTGATTACAATGCATAATGCTGATTACATCCATCTTCCCATGCAGCCCAGTTGCTGTTTGTGACAAAACTCTATTGATACATTTGATTTGCCCTGACAGTGCAAAACTGTGAAACTGCTGAGATTTCTACTTTCCATTGAGCTGCTCATATATTATTGCTCAGGAAGAATTCATGAAATCATTTAATGACAACCAATTTATTCCACTCTTTATTTTATTTTAGATCATCTTTGCACACAAAGATAAAACTCCACCCTATTTAACCACATTTTGCTGGTTTTGCCTTTCTCCAGTGGTGCCAAAGTGGCTAAATCAATGAAAATGTCATTCTTGCTCAATATACTTAGAATTAATACACAGTATGACTTTGTAATATTCTCAAGCCATCGCAATTATCATCTGTGTGTATATTTGTGTTGTGTCCATGGAAGTAGAATAAAACCCGGTAGAGTATTAAAGTCTCTCCATAGGACATCCTGTTCACAGGGGTGACACTCATATGCCATGAATTTTCTAACACAGTAACCAATATAAAAAATAGAAAGTTTACTTTTGATGAGGCTTTGAAAAAAGAATACTTTTATCAACTAATGACTCAAATTTTGGTAAAAATTGAAACAAAAACAAAAACACTTGGGCAATACCTTAATCAGCCAACCTTATTATTACTCTGACTAGACTTATTCTCATAGATTCATTGCTACTACTCTCCCCATCTTTGTGATACTGGAACTCTTGCTACCAAAGAACAAACCCCGATCCCCAACCATAGTTATTTACTTCCTCATTTCCAGAGCTTTCAAACCTCTCCCCCCAGTACCCTACTTCAGGCTGCCCAAATTATTCCTGTGCTCTCTGGAACACCTATTGGATAATTGACAAGATTTTTTTCACCTAAAGCATCTTTCTTTCTCACAGTTACTTGCCTCCCTCTTGGTGACACTACTTCCTTTTCCACCTCTTGCAGTCCTGGTTGCACTTTCATACATCTTCTCTTCCTTAATTCTTAATGTCCTTTCAAGAATCTTTCTTTATCACCAGTAGTTAACAATCATTCTTTTTTTGATATTCATTCAATAAAAATCTATCACCCCAACAAGAGTCTGGTCGTTGCTATCTACTAACCTATTTATCAATAGGTTCTGTGTCTATCTTCCTGCTCCAACTCCTTTCTTCATTCTAGGGTGCTTTGTCATATGTGGTGATGTTCCCTCAAAGATTTAACTACCTGATTTCTCAATCTATGTAACTCCCGTTACCTATTTCTACATTTTATCTCAGTTACATATAGGCATGGCCATACTCTTGACCTTGCCATCACCCATAAATGTTACACTTAAATGTTCAACAATTATGAATTTCTTTTATCTGCCCATAATTTTTTTTTGCATTTCCATTCCATTCTATGTCTCGTTTCATCTAGTTCTATGCTATATCTTCAGTCTCAGGCCAGTCCTGCATTCTTTGTCCTGGATACATTCTTCCCTTCCCAATACTGATCCCTTTATGAACCATTTAGACTCTATGCTATACTCTACTCTTAAATATCTAACTCTCTATTTCTGTCACATTTCATACCTAGCTCAAAGTCCAACCCTGAATTACTCCCACCATCTCTGTCCTTTGCTCCTACTGTTGCATTGATGAATATAACTTTATAATATAATGGTATCTAATCTTAACTGGACTATCATTACATCAAGGAAATCTTACCACTCTTCCTCAGTTGATTTTCTAACCCATTCACCATGTTGCTGTGTTTGTTTATTGTTCAGTCATGTCCAACTTCATGATCCCCCATGAACCAGGCCCTTCTATCCTCCCTGACTTCATTAAACTTGACCTTCATTTGTCAGCCTTGTTTCACTTAGGACTGCTACTTGGACATGATACCTGTTGCATTCTCTCACAACAAGAGCTCTTTGTCTCTCAGGTCTACTGGATTTTGTGTTGCACATAAGCACACACAAATGTTGTGGTGAGTGCAATATTCTTTGCAATAGTGCTTACAAACATTTTTTGCTTTGACCACATGCATTATCCCCACCTGCTGCACTAAACAAGTCATGATTAGGTTAGGCAAAGGAGACAATTATTAAGGCACCTTTTCTAGTCCCTTGCTCACACTGAGAAGTGAGAAGTACAGTCTACAGAAAGGGCTGGTCAGACACCTGGGGGCTGCCAAATCCCACTGCTGCTTCAGTCGAGTAAGAAGACAACTATTTGTTTGGGCTGTCTGTGTGCAAGTTTGTGAGAAATGTTCTAGTGTATTCACTACTTTTGCTTTATCACTTGCCTATTGCAACAGTATTTTGAGGTGGGTAAAAACTGGAAAATGATATGGGTAATATCTTTTGACTAACACACAAATTGGATGTAAGTGAGGCAAAGCTGGACAAAGCATCATCAGAGTATAGTGACAAAACAAAAGTTAAGACAAATTTTGGAGTAAGAACTCACTATTTGATTTTAAAAAAGACAGGAAAATTTCAGGGAAAATTGAAAAGCACTTTGGCAGAAATTATATACAGAACAACTTTTCACACTGTAAACTAAGATAACATCAAAATGAATAGATAGTTTATACATGAAATTGATGTCATAAACAGATTAAGAAACCATGGGATATTTTACCTGTCAGATATTTGGAAAAAGGAAAAATTTATAAACAAAGAGACAGAGAGCATTAAAAATGTAAAACAGATTATTTTGATAACCATACATGAAAAAGTTTTTGCAAACACAAAACCAATCCAGCCAAGATTTGCAGCAAAAAATGAAATTGAAGAAAATTTATGTAGTATATTTCTCTGAAAAAAGGCTCATTTCTCAAGTATATAGAGGACTGAGTGTTATGGTAATTAAGGTAGGACTGTTTTTATACTGTTTGCTCTTTTGGAATACTGAGGTAATCAAGTACCTTTGATGAGTCTTCCTTTTCAAATGTAATGGCAAGCAAAGTGAAGTTTTTGTGAACTTTGTTTTGGAAGTGCTTTTCAGCACTAAAGAATCTTTGCTTCAATCAGGAGCCTTTGATGACCTGCTTACCTCAAGAGAAGGACTAGTTCACATGAGTTTGAGTAGCATGGTTGGCATGTCCTTTGACCCTGAAGAATTATTTAGGTCATGCGGGCTTGAGTCTCATCTGAGGTTGGCATTTTGCCTTTGAGGGAACATTCTTTGGAAGAGTGTTGGTGTGGAGACTCTGAGTAGCCATTAAGGAGCCTCCTCACCCCCTGGGCTTTAAAAACTCAGATGTTGGAGGAGGGGCAGGGTGAAGTTGGAGGCTGGAAAGCAGGGACTTGCCTAAAGTTCTCCCCCAGGACCCTCCAAACACCTGTAAAAATGGCTCTGAACAAATTCTAGAACTGCAGAACCCATGAAATAACAGAGGGAAGCAGGGCTCCAGCCCAGCACAGCCTGGATGGCCGCTGGGTAAAGTCTATCATGCTGGGAGCAGAGCTGAGCAGAGCCCAGGGTGAGACGCTCCAGGATCAACCAGACTGGGAGCCAGGGGCAACATGCCTTAGCACCCTGAATCAATGAGCTGTGGCAGTTGCCAGACTTCTCAGCCCACAAAAACCAAAGACAACAGAGGTTACTGGGAAAAAAAAACTGGGGGAAAAAGTGAAAGGAGTTCACAGTGGGCCACTGCCCAAGGGGCGGCAGAGGTGGCAAAATTCTGAAGCTGCTCACAGAGCTACAGCTGCAGTTGCTTCTGATCCCAGACCCACTTGGTGGGAGACATTAAGGGGCAGATCAGAGTGGGAGTGCAGAGCCAGCTTAGATCTGAGTCACAGGCTGGTTTGTGGTACTTGGGGGAGGAGGAGCACTGAAGTGGCAGAGCTTGCTGTGTAGAAATATCTCTGAAAACAACAGCACAGCCCCTCTAGCTTGGGACAAAGAACTGTCTATTCTACAAGCAGTAATACCCCTATGAAATGGTCAAAGGTCAAGTAGTTGGCTGGAGACATCAACAGGCAGTGAAAATGGACGCAGGTTCAGATCCAGACTTTGGAATCTTTCTTTGGTGACCAAGAAGACCAAAACATGCAGCCAAAAGAAGTCAACAAAGTAAAAGAGCCTACATAAAAAGCCTCCAAGAAAAAGATGAACTGGTCTCAGGCCATGGAAGAACTGAAAAAGGATTTGGAAAGGCAAGTTAGAGAAGTAGAGGAAAAATTGAGAAGAAAAATGAGAGGAGGCAAGAAAACCATGAAAACACAAGTCAATGACTTGCTAAAGGAGACCCAAAAAACTACTGAAGAAAATAACACCTTAAAAAAAACAGACTAACCCAAATGGTAAAAGACCTCCAAAAAGACAATGAGGAGAAGAATGCCTCGAAAGGCAGAATTAGTCAAATGGAAAAGGAGGTCCAAAAGACCAATGAAGAAAATGCCACCTTAAATATTACATTGGAGCAAGTGGAAGCTAGTGACATTATGAGAAATCAAGATATTATAAAACAGAAACAAAGGAAAGAAAAAATGGAAGACAATGTGAAATATCTCATTGGAAAAACCACTGACCTGGAAAATTGATCTAGGAAAGACAGTTTAAAAATTATTGGACTACCTGAAAGCCATGATCAAAAAAAGAGCCTAGATATCATCTTTCAAGAAATTATTAAGGAAAACTTCCCTGATATTCTAGAGCCAGAGGGTAAAATGGAAATTGAAAGAAACCACTGATCTCCTCCTGAAAAAAGATCCCAGAAAGAAAACTCCTAGGAATATTGTCATGAAATTCCAGAGCTCCCAGATCAAGGAAACAATACTGCAAGCAGCCAGAAAGAAACAATTTGAGTATTATGGAAACACAATCAGGATAACAGAAGATCTAGCAGCTTCTACATTGAGGGATCAAAGGCCTTGGAATATGATATTCTGGAAGTCAATGGAGCTAGGATTAAAACCAAGAATCACCTACCCAGCAAAACAGAGTATCATGCTCCAAGTCAAAATATGGATTTTCAATAACATAGAGGACTTTCAAGCTTTCTCAATGAAAATATCAGAGCTGAATAGAAAATTTTACTTTCAAACACAATAATCAAGAGAAACATGAAAAGGTAAACAAGAAAGAGAAATCATAAGGGACTTACTAAAGTTGAACTGTTTTGTTTACATTCCTACATGGAAAGATGATGTGTGTAATTCATGATACCTCAGTATTAGGGTAGTTTAATGGAATGCACAAACACACATAAACACATATAGACACACACAGGCACAGGCACACACACACACACACACACACACACACATATATAGACAGAGGGCACAGTGTGAGTTTAATATGAAGGGATGATGTCTAAAGAAACAAAGTCAAATTAAGGGGTGACAGAGGAATATATTGAAAGAGGGAGAAAGGGAGAGATAGAATGGGGTAAATTATTTCTTGTAAAAGTGGCAAAAAAGGCAGTTCGTTGGAAGGGAAGAGGGGGCAGGTGAGGGGGAATGAGTGAAATTTGCTCTCATCAGATTTGACCTGAGGAGGGAATAACATACACACTCAATTGGGTATCTTACCTTATGGGAGAGAAGCATGAAGGAGAAAAAATGGGGTGACAATAGAAGGGAGGGCAGATAAGGGGAGGAGGTAATCAAAAACAAACACTTTCAAAAAGTGACAGGGTCAAGGGAGAAAATTGAATAAGAGAGGATACTATAGGAAGGGGCAAAATATAGTTAGTCATTCACAACATGAGTATTGGGAAAGGGTTTTGCATAATGATACACATGTGGCCTATGTTGAATTGCTTGCCTTCTTAGGGAGGGTGGGTTGGGTGGGAAGAGGGGAGAGAATTTGGAACTCAAAGTTTTAAATGCAGGTGTTCAAAAGAAAGTTTTTACATGCAACTAGGAAATAAGATATACAGGCAATGGGGCATAGAAATCTATCTTGCCCTACAAGAAAGTAAAGGAAAAGGAGATGGAAGGGAGTGGGGTGACCAAAGTGAGGGCTGACTGGGGAACTGGACAATCAGAATATATTCCATCTTTGAGTGTGGGGGAGGGCAGAATTAGGGAGAATATTTGTAATTCAAACTCTTATTGAAATCATTGCTGAAAACTAAAACATATTAAATAAATAAATAATAGTTTTTTAAAAACCCAAATGTTGGTATTTCTCTCTCTGTTAACTGTGTATGCATTGCTATATTCAGACAGATAGACATTGCTGTGCTCAATCAGCCTGTCTGTTGATTTGTATTATTTTGCTCTGTTTATATATTTTCTCCTTGTAATTTGTTAGTTTTTGCTCTGAAGTTCAGGGTGCCGACTTTTTCCCCTGAACTAAGTGAATGATATATGTATGTTTAATTAAGGCGAAATTGTAAACCTCTTTTAGTTGTTTTCCTTAGAAAAGCAGATCAAAGGACATTGCTAGCAGCACTCTTGTATGTTGGTGTTATTGGGGTTACATAGCCACAGGAGCTACAAGGATCATTATTGTTACACTGAGCCACATTTATAAGAAGAAATGACAGTCCCCAGTGTATAAATGGTCATAGGATATAATTAGGTAGTTTTCACAAGAAGATGTCAAAACTCTCTATAGCTGTATTAAAATGCTCTAAATCTCTTTTGATTAGATAAAAGCAACAGTTCTCCAGTACCACTTCACATCACACCTGTAAGATTGAGTAGTATGACAGAAAAGGGTAATGATAAATATTGCTATTGTGAACTGATCCAATCGTTCTGGAGATCAGTTTTAAACTTAGGCCATAGAGCTTTAAAATTGGGCATACCTTTGGACACAGCAATACCTCTACTAGATCTATGTCTCAAAAACTCTAGGGAAAAGGAAAAAAAAACTACATGTAAAAAATGTTTATAGCAGCTTTTTTGTTGTTGTTGTAGAGAAGATTTGGAAATTGAGGGGATGTCCATTAATTGGGGAATAGCTGAACAAGTTATGTGATGGAATAATGTTTTACTTCAAGAAATGATGAGTTCGATGGTGTCAGAAAAACCTGGGAAGATTTACACGAACTGATTCAAAGTGAAATGAGTACAATCATGACAACATTGTACACTCCAACAACACTATAGCATTACCATCAACTGTGAATGAATAAACTATTCTCAACAATACAGTGATCCAAGACAATTCTGAAGGTTTTATGGTGAGAAATGTTATCAACTCCCAAAGGAAAAAGTGATAAATTCTGAACACAGATCAAAACATACTTTTAAACTTCTCTTTTGCTTTTTTCCCTTTCTTTTGTCTGTAATAGGGCTAACATGGAAATGTCATTTATTTGCATGACTGTATATGCATAATCCATAGAAAATTTCTATCATTCTCAAGTTGGGGAGAGGGGCAGTAGAAGGGAGAGTATGAATTTGGAACTCAAAATTTCAAAAATTGCACATTTAAAATTGTTTTTTATATGTAATTGACAAAAAATAAACAAGGAGGAGAGAAATAGGAAAAATGTAAAAAAATAGTATTAAATACAACCTAGTATAAAGAATAGTAAGAGAGAAGCACAGTTATTTGCAAGTCTGACCATATCCAAGAAAAGAGGCAGCAATAAATCATGGTTCCAAGTATCCATATATGAATAGAGCATGTACAAATGATAAACAATGAAACTGAAACATTTATAAAAAGAGATAGATGAGATTTTATTGTTATAACTTAGATTTGGAGGGCTAGGACTCATGATTCAAAAGAAACAGATTAGTTTCAAAAAGAGAAGAAGAATAGCATTATATATTATGAAGATATATTCATATGACAAAATCCATAACCCAAGGGGGAAAGTATGATGAGGAGCAATTATATGAGGATTAACAGTGGGATAAATCGCAATTTCATCGTGAGAGGCCACCTGGACAGAAGAAAAAAAATAGACAAGTGTTTGGAAAGCAGATCATAAATCTGGCACAAAAAAACATGAAATATCAATAATGGGAGACTTCAGCTATTTGAATATCAGCTACTGCTCACTCTCTGCCAAAATCAGAGCAGTTGGAGGATTCATGATTTGCCTTAATTATAATTTCATGCTTCAAAAGTTGGAGAAGTGACCAAGGGGACTGCTATTTTTTGCCTGTTTCTGAATAACCAGAAAGAATTGGTGGCTGAAGTAGAAATCTTCAGGGAAAGTTAATACCCCACTTTAGATTTCACATTTAGATTTCATGTTCGTATTTGTGTAGATTTCAAAGGATTCTCAAAAGATAGATAGGATCAAATGGTCTAATATTCTGGTATAATATTCTCGATCAGAAACTCCTAAAGAAATTTTTCTTAAACTTCTTAAAATAAAATTTTGAAGCCTGAAAGAGAAATGTTTCTGATAAGAAGAAAATAAGGATGTATAAACGATATTGGTTTTCTGGGAAACTCACTGACCCAGTATTTTTTAATAACCACCAAAACCAGATATTAGAATCTCACCTCTAACTGGTGGGCCAGATTCAAAGTTGGAGAATTCTTCATAATAATGTTAATAATCATTTCTGTGTTTTCTAATTCATTATGTTTTCTACTCAGTATTTAAATCAATTGCTCTCAAAGACTGTATCAGTAATTAAGGTGGGACTTTTTTTGTTGTTTTTTCTTTTGGAGAACTTGTTTAATCAAGGGCCCTTGATGAGTATGACCTTTGTTTATTTGAGTAAATCAGAAGTCTTTGATGACCACCTTACCTCAAGCTTAAGCCTAGTTTACATGGCTTTGAGTCACATGTTTGTGATGCCAGAAGCTTTTAGGTCACATGGGTTTGAGCCACACATTGTGACACACTTTGACCCTGAACAGGGTATATAAACTTAGAGGTTTGAGGTTTTTTTTTTTTTTTTCCTTTCAGGGCTCGCACTCATTGGAAGAGTGTCCTGTGACTTGAAGAGGCTCTGGGAAGCTGTTGTTGAGAGTACCTGGCTTGTGAACCCAGATGTCAATGCTTCCCTGGTAACTATGAATTGTGATTTAAATCAGACAAGGTCTGTCTGTTGAGTTTCATAATTTCTATTTGTATATGCTCTGAAGTTCAGGGTGCTGACTTTTCCTCCTGAACTAAGTGAGTTGTATATGTATGTGTGTTTAAAGTGAGATTGTTAACCCCTTAAAGTTATTTTCCTTAGTAAAGCAGATCAAAAGAACCTGTTGCTAGCAGCTGTTGTTGCTGGTCTTTTTGTGTCTTACACCTCAACAGCAGCTGCTAGCCAAATTGTTGTTACAAAGACATTTCTTCTTAAGACTTTGAGTGGAACAAACAGGTCATGGGAGCTAATTCTCATTGTGAACAGCTTTTGTGGGAAATGACTTTAAGAATATGAATTATGTCCTGGAACTCATGTGTTTAGTCCATACCTTTAGTGTGTTTAAATATTACCTAATTGAAAGAGGAGTTGTGGACTTATAGCTACTGTGACTGCTCTTGTGATAGCTGTTTTCTGTTGTCCTTTTGATACCTATCTCTCTCAATCTCTCTCTCTCTCTCTCTCTCTCTCTCTCTCTCTCTCTCTCTCTCTGTCTGTCTACTTTACAGTGATGTATTTTTAAACATACATTCAATGCTACTTTTTTGTTATTTTTACTTCTTTGTTCACAGGGAAAGAACCTTTACATGGTTAAGCTATGCTTCAGTATTTACTTAAATTACACCTTGTTGATGTGAATAGCATCCAATAATATATAACATAAAGAACAATTGAGTTCGGCCATTGGGAAGGATTTGATCCAACAGTTTAATTAGATCAGAAATTCTTAACCTAGGGTCTTTGAAACATCCATGGGGAAATTTCAGTGGCTTCATATATGTTTTTGTGGGGGAGGATGAAAATTACATCTTTATTTTTAGTGACATTTGGTTTCATTTGTAATTATTTTATACCTTTAAAAATCATCTGAGAAAGATTCCCTAGGCTTCATCAAAGTGTGAAAAGGTACATGACACAGTAAACATCAAGAAACTCTGAATTAGAAAAAATCCACATGAGCACTGGCACTAAAGGAGTAGAGTTAGAAGACAGAGGTAACCTGCTCTCTAAGAACCATAGAGTCTTTAGAGTTCCCCTCTCCCAAGATTTTTTGGTTTTAAGAAGAACAAATAACCATATGATAATGTAACAGAAATGTAACAGAAAGGAGATTAAAACACAATATCACAGCAAAGAGCCAAGCCATCCTGTAACCTACCCTTCTCCTGGGGACTTCTCATAAACACTCACTCATGAATAATAACTGTCTGCTTATTACCTGTGTCCTCTCCTCCCAAAATTCTGAAAGCCCCTGCAGTTTTCAGAGACCTGCCAGTTCTCTCCCTGTCTCTTAATCTCTGTGCTTTCTTCTTCTTCTCACAGCTCTCTTGTCTCCTCTGCCCTGTTACCTCCACTCTCCTCAAGTCTAAGAGCCTAAACAAAGAGAAAACTTCTCTTGGTGATAAAATATTTGGTCACCAAAACTCATAAAGCACAAATTACCTTCAGCCATCTTCAGGTCTCTTATACTTGTGCAGTAACAACATGATAAATAACAGGAAGAGTAGTAAATGTTACTGAAAATAATTTTATTTTTACATTGTCTAAGAACAGTTATCATTCAATTGATATGTCTTCAATGATTAAGAAGCAGATACCCTGCTAGTGGGAAGTACATGTATTAATTCTGTCACTACAAATAAAGTCAAAAGACAGAAAGTGATTGCACACAAATGTAATGATAAGTCACTGGTTCTTTTTGGAGAGGAATAGAGAGGAGTTGGTAGACTTGTTTTGGTCATGCCTTCAAATAAAACAATAAATACCATTTCATGGAACGTTTAGTCATCTTATTTTGATATTCTTATGATTGTGTTTTATGGAAACATGCAAAAAACAAAATGTTCCAAACTAAATCAACATATCCAATTTGATACTTGGGAATTTTAATGCAAAAATAGGTGAGGGAGAGGAAAAATGCTGCAAAATACAATTCAGCAATAAGGAATGTGTGGATAACACTGAAGGTTTATGCTTATACATTAAGAATGTGTTTTCTAAGGAAAACACCAGAAAATTCTAATAATAGAAAGTCAATAAAATCAGACACAAATAGAATTAACTATATTTTAGCAGACAGGAAAAACTGATTACTAATTTGGTAGTCAATGAATTATAACATCATAAATTTAGAGGTAGAAAGGAGCCAGGAAATTAAAAAATCCAATGAGAAAACCAAAGTTCATAGAGACTAAATAACTTAATGAGGATCACACAGACAGTGTCAGGTGGAATTTCTAAATTGAAATGCAGCACTTTCTACTCTACACAAATATGCCCCTAAATTCATTCCTGGGCCAATTGTATGTGCACTGTGTGATCATGGAGCAGAGATCAAAATTAATATTAAACTGGAAGAAAGAATGTAAGGAGGAGGTACAGTATACAATTAAAGGAACTCTGACTTATTTAGGTAAGTTCATGACTCAGAAAATTAGGGAATAGATACAAAAATATCATTGATATTGATTATAATATCAAATTTAACTGTAACTTCATAATTAATTGTTTAACTATTTGTAAGTTTAATTATTATAAATAATTTACAATAATCAGAAAAGTGAAAAGAATTTTCAAAGCAACTTAATATGCAAATATCTGACTTGGTTATGTAATCTCATTATCTCTTTAGTAATTTGATCAATATAGCAGTAAACATGTAGTGATTTGTGAAGTGCTATTGTTTATTATATTGATTTGGGTCAGCTATTAGTGTTGACTATCCAATAACTCTGTCTGGTTTTGAAGCTGCAGTTACATAACTCCTACCGGTGTTATGTTGGGGGTAATTTCTAAATAAGTATAGGCTTTTTTATATATAAACTCTATACCCCTTAAGTGAAAGGTGTTATGTATTTTTTATCCTTGTATGTACAGTAACTTAATACAATGCTTTACACAGAGTAGGTGCTTAATAAATATTTCTTTAGTTGGATTAAATACTTACTTATTTAACTCATATCAAATTCAACTCATATCAGTTAGGCAAGGTTCATGATATCTATGTGTAGAAGGCAGAAGTATAACATTTTTTTCCAATTTCTTTATTTATTTTTAGTTTACCACACACGGTTCTACATAGTTTCGAGTTCCAGATTTTCTTCCCTACCTCCCACCTCCCTCCCCAAGATGGCATGGAATCTCATATAACTGTCATGTATAACTTCGCATTGAATTAATTTATGCACTAGTCAAGTTGTGGAGAAGAATATTGACCAATGGAATGAATCATGAGAAAAAAGAAACAGAACCAAAAAAAAAACAACAACCCAAAAACAAAAACAAAAGAGAAGCAAAAAAGCGAGCATGTAGTGCGCCTCGATCTGTATTCAAACTTCACAGTTCTTTCTCTGGATGAAGATAGCATTCTCCATCTTGAGTCCCCTGGAGTTGTCCTTGCCCCTTAGGTTGCTGAAAAGAGCGCAGTATGTCAGGGTTGGTACTCATGGGATCCATATATCTGTGGTTGTGCACAACGTTCTCCTGGCTCTGCTCCGCTCACTCAGCATTATGTCATGTAGGTTTTTTCCAGGTTGTTATGAAGTCTGCATCATCCCCATTTCTTATGGCACAATAGTATTCCATTACCTTCATATACCACAGCTTGTTCAGCCATTCCGCAATTGATGGGCATCCCTTTGATTTCCAATTCTTGGCTACCACAAAAAGAGCTGCTATAAATATCCTTGTACATATGGGTCCTTTTCCTGCTTGTGTGATTTCTTTGGGATACAACCCTAGAAGTGGTATTGCTGGGTCAAAGGGTATGAACATATCAATAGCGCTTTGGGTATAGTTCCAAACTGCCCTTCAAAATGGCTGGATCAGCTCACAACTCCACCAGCAATGCAACAATGTTCCAATTTCCCCCACATCCTTTCCAGCATTTATCATTTTCCTGTTTTGTTATTTTAGCCAATCTGACAGGAGAGATGTGGTATTTAAGAGTATTTTTGATTTGCATTTCTCTAATCAGTAGTGATCCAGAGCATTTTTTCATATGCCTATAGATAACTTTAATTTCTTCCTCTGAAAACTGTCTGTTCATATCCTTTGACCATTTCTTAATTGGGGAATGGCTTGTATTCCTATATATTTGGCCCAGTTCCCTGTATATTTTAGAAATGAGGCCTTTATCAGGGATACTAGTTGCAAAGATTTTCTCCCAATTTTCTGCTTCCCTCCTAATTCTTGTTGCATTGGCTTTTCTTGTACAAAAACATTTCAATTTGACATAAACAAAATTATCCATTTTGCATTTTGTAATGCTCTCTATCTCTTGTTGGGTCATGAATTCTTTTCTTTTCCATAAATCTGATAAGTAAACTATTCTTGCTTTCCCAAATTACTTATAGTATCAGCTTTTACTCCTAAATCATGAACCCATTTTGACTTTATTTTGGTATATGGTGTAAGATATTGGTCTATGCCCAGTTTTTGCCCTACCATTTTCCATTTTTCCCAACAGTTTTTGTGAAATAGTGAATCATTAGCCCAGAAGCTGGTCTCTTTGGGGTTATCAAAGAGTAGATTGCTAAACTTGTTGATTTCTCCTACTTGTGTACCTATCCTATTCCACTGATCCACACCCCTGTTTCTTAACCAGTACCAGGCAGTTTTGATGACTGCTGCTGTGTAGTACAGTTTAATATCTGGTGTGGCTAAGCCACCTTCTCTAGCATGTCTTTTCATTAATATCCTAGATACTCTAGACCTCTTGTTTTTCCAAATGAATTTAGTTATTATTTTGTCCAGCTCAGTAAAAAAGTTTTTTGGTGGTTCGATTGGTATAGCACTAAATAGATTTAGGTAAAATTGTCATTTTCATTATATTAGCTCGGCCTAACCATGAGCAACTGATATTTTTCCATTTATTTAGATCTGATTTTATTCACGTGAAAAGTGTTTCATAGTTATGTTCATATAGGCCCTGGGTTTGTCTTGGCAAATAGACTCCCAAATATTTTATAGTGCCTTCAGGAACTTTGAATGGAATTTCTCTTTCTATCTCTTGCTGTTGGGCTTTGTCAGTAATGTATAGGAATGCTGAGGATTTATGTGGGTTTATTTTATATCCTGCAACTTTGCTAAAGTTATTTATTATTTCAAGTAGTTTTTTACTTGATTCTCTAGGATTCTCTAGATAAATCATCATATCATCTGCAAAAAGTGATAATTTAGTTTCTTCTTTTCCTATTCTAATTCCTTCAATTTCTTTTTCTTCTCTTATTGCTACAGCTAAAGTTTCTAGTACCAAATTGAATAATATGGGTGATAATGGACATCCTTGTTTCACCCCTGATCTTATTGGGAATGCATCTAGTTTATCCCCATTACAAATAATGTTTGTCGATAGTTTTAGGTAGATGCTATTTATAATTTTGAGGAAGGTTCCACTTATTCCTGTGCTTTCTAGTGTTTTCAATAGGAATGGATGTTGTACTTTGTCAAAGGCTTTTTCTGCATCTATTGGGATGATCATATGGTTTCTGTTAGTTTTGTTGTTGATATGGTCAATTATGCTAATAGTTTTCCTAATATTGAACCAGCCTTGCATTCCTGGAATAAATCCTACCTGGTCATAGTGTATTATTCTCGTAATGAGTTGCTGCAATCTTTTTGCTAATATTTTATTTAAAATTTTTGCATCAATATTCATTAGAGAAATTGGTCTATAATTTTCTTTCTGTGTTTTAACTCTACCTGGTTTGGGTATTAGTACCATATTTGTGTCATAAAAAGAATTTGGTAGGACTCCTTCTTCACCTATTTTCCCAAATAGTCTACAAAGTATTGGAATTAGTTGTTCTTTAAATGTTTGATAGAATTCACATGTAAAACCATCTGGCCCTGGAGATTTTTTCCTAGGGAGTTCGTTGATGGCCTGCTCAATTTCTTTTTTCTGATATGCGGTCATTAAGAAATTTCACTTCCTTCTCTGTTAGCCTGGGCAGTTTATGTTTTTGTAGATATTCATCCATATCTCTAAGGTTGTCAAATATATGGGCATACAGTTGGGCAAAATAATTCCTAATTATTGTTTTGATTTCCTCTTCATTGGAGGTGACCTCACCCTTTAGATTTCTAAACTTATCAGAGTATGTTATTCCCTTCTTGAACTAGATCAGATGACAGTAAAGCTCAAATACTGCTCTTCTCCCTCCCTTCTTTCCCTGTACTATAATATGTTTTTGTGCCACTTCATTTGGTGTAATTTACCCTTTTCTACTACCTCCTTACCGCTTCCCTCATAGCCCTCCCTTTATATCTCTTACTTATACTTTATATCTTTACATCAGTTAATTTATACAGGCATTCACAACCTATGTATATCCCTTTCATTTGTCATAATAGCTGTACCATTCACAAGAATGACTTATATATGTATATATATATATATATATATACATACATAAGATGATATAATCCCACGTAAAGATGTAAACATCCTGCCCTTATTGGTTAATAAGGTTTGTGGGGTTTTTCCCCCTGGTTACCTTTTTATGTCTCTCTTCACTTTTTTATTTGGAGATCAAATTTTCCATTGAGTTCTGGCCTTTTTTTCAGGAAGGTCTGGAATTCCCTTATTTCATTGAATGTCCATCGCCTTGCCTGGAAAATTATGCTTAGTTTTGCTGGGTAGTTGATCCTTGGTTGTAGTCCCAGCTCCTTTGCCCTTCGGAATATTATATTCCAATTTCTCCTGTCTTTTAATGTGGAAGCTGAGAGATCCTGCGTGATCCTGACTGTAGTTCCACGATATTTGAATTGCTTCTTTTTGGCTGCTTGCAGTATTTTCTCCTTGAGTTTATAGCTCTGAAATTTTTGCTATAATATTTCTTGGTGTTTTCAGTTTGGGATCTCTTTCAGGGGGTGATCGGTGAATTTTTTCAATGAATATTTTGCCCTCTAGTTCTAGGACCTCTGGGCAGTTGTCTTTGATAATTTCTTCGAAGATACTGTCAAGGCTCTTTTTTTCATCGTGGATTTCCTGTAGACAAATAACTCTCAAATTGTCTCTCCTGGATCTATTTTCCAGGTCAGTTGTTTTGCCAATCAGATATTTCACATTTTTTTCTATTTTTTCATTCTTTACGTTTTGTTATTACTTCTTGGTGCCTCATAGATTCATTAGCTTCCACTTGCTCAAGTCTAATTTTAATGAGTTAGTGTTTACATTTTGCTTTTGAGTCTCCTTTTCCAATTGGTTGATTTTGCCTCTCAGGCTGTCGTTTTCTCTCTCTAGATTCTAACCTCCATATCCTTTTCGCCAATCTTATTCTTTAGTGGCTTGATTTCATCAGTGAATTTTTTTTTCCATTTTTTCCGTATTTTCTTTTAGCTCCCTAATTTGGTTTTTAAAATCCTCCTTTAGCTCTTCCAGCAGTGCTTTTTGGGCTGGAGACCAGTTCATATTAACTTTTGAGGTATCTGATGTATCTACAGTATTGTTACTTCCCTCTTGGATATTTGTATTTTGATCCTGCCTTTCTCCATAAAAAGAATCTATTGTCCTCGGCTTTTTTGTGTTCTTCTTCATGTTGGTTTGCCTTTTGCTGGCGTTACAACGAATTTCTATCTGTGGGCCTCAGGGCTTTCTGTCCCAGCTTTCTTATTCTGGGGGTTGTGAGTCTAGAATTATAACCTTCAGTTTCCTGAGGTGTGGGGGAGGGGTCTGGCTCCCTGGCATCTCACTCCCTGTGGGTGCTCTCCAGCACTTGCTTTTCAGCAATGGTCTCAGCTGTTTGTTGTTTGAACTGATGTCTGGCACTTCCCCTGGGGGAGCAAGGTTACGTCTGGGCTCCTGGCTTTGACCCCTGCTGACTCTGCCCCTATGGGACTAATGAACTTCTGCTATTTGACCACTGAAGCCCCACTACTTTCTGCTCAGTTCTAGTGTTCTTTTTTTTTTCCCCCGGAGTGATTCTCTGGGTGGGGAGTAGAGGGATTAGAGCTGTTTACCTGGACATTAAGAACTCCCGGAAGTTCAAGAAGCCGCATTTAATACGTTTGGGCTGCAAACTTCTGGAGACGGTGTTTCATGGGTGGCGTTGCACTGCCTCTCGTCGGTTCCACAGACTGACGTCCTGTGTTGGGAGGCCTGGGAATCTCCGCCGGTTTTGGGTGCCCAGCTTTCTCCCAGCCCGTCTCCCACGTGGATTTCCCGGGCAGCGGCTTCTGCCTTGGTCTGGAGCAGCTCCGCACCGAGCACTCTCCGAGCCTACAGGTTCGTGCCTCCGGCCTTTCAGACTCTCCCGGCTCCGAAATTTGCCCCACGCAGACTGCTCGTGGTTTCTGACTCTCTCAGATCTGCTCAAATTCACTTTTTTATAGGAATCTGACAGACCTTGTGAGAGAGCTCCGGTAAGACGCTGCCTTCATGCGGCCATCTTGGCTCCGCCCCCCAGAAATATAACATTTATTCAGACACCAGAGGATCAAATCCCAAAACCAATAACCCCAATTTGACATAGCAGTAATTGTATTGCAAAACCAGTAAGTCCACCTCAATGTAAAAGAAAGGAGATTAAAACACAGTATCACAGAAAAGAGCCAAGCCATCCTGTAACCTACCCTTTTGCAAGGCCTTTCCATAAACACTGACTCGTGAATCCTAACTGTCTGCTTGTCTATGTCCTTTCCTCCCAAAGTTTTGAAAGCCCTTGCAGTTTTCAGAGACCTTCCAGTTCTCTCTATGTCTCTCAGTCTCTGGTTCTTCTTCTTCTTCTCACAGCTGTCTTGTCTCCTCAGCCCTCTCATCTCCACTCTCCACAGCTCTCTACTCTCTGAAGCTCTCTAGTCTCTTCACTTCTCTAGTCTGAGCTTAATGGCTACCCACAAGGCATATATACCTTGTGTAGGCCTGGGGCTTTGCACCTAATAGGAAAGGATGTGGGCCAACCTACAACCAAGCCTCCCCTAATAAAACTTCCCTTAAGAAGCTCCACCTGAGGCCTATTGAATGGGAGGGGAAGGTTTTTGATCACGTTAGTACCACAAATCTTCAATGAACTTTAGCTAACTATATTTTTGTCCTATATAAAACAGCAATACACAGATAGCCTGAAAGGTGTGGGGGGGGGGGATGTGTGGGTGTGTGTTGTTATGTTTAGTACCCTCCTATTCATTATGTCAGTTAACTATGGTTCTTTAAAAAAAATGACACCATCTAAAAACAAAGATAATTTTTGTCTCCTCTTTCCTGATGAATATTATCTCAATTTATGTTTTTTTCTGTATGATATTTTTATAGGTAGCATTTCTGGCACTCTGCTTTGCCATAGTATGAAATCTTTCTTTATTTCTTGCTATGCTGGGAACTTTCCATTATTTCTCAAAAAATCTATGTTTTGGATTTAGAAAGATAATTTTGCCCACATTAAAGAAAGACAATAAGTAGGAGATCATTATACAAGAATACAAACACATGGTATCTGTAAGGACTTTGATAGACTTGGCTCTTCTCATCAGTGCAAGGCTCAAAGACAGCTCCAAAAGTCTCATGATGGAAGAAGCTATGCACATCCACAGAAAGAATTATGGAGTCAAAATGCAGATTGAGGAAAACTATTTGCTCTCTCTTTTTTTTCCTTCTTTTTTTGGTTTCATTTCTTCTTTCTCATTAGTTATTCCATTGGTTATAATTCTCCTTTATAATACTTGTGTAAATAAGTTCAATGTGAAGGCATATGCAGAACCTATATTGGATTACATGCTGTCTGGGGGTGATGGGGGAGAAAAGGGAGGGAGAGAAAATTTGACACTCAAAAACTTGTTGTAAAGTGTTGTAAATTAAAAATATAAAAAAAAATTTAAAAAACATCATTTTTTCTAAAAGCTTTTCCTGCATCAATTGATATAGACATAAGAAAATTAATTATGATTTTAAAAATTCCTCTTATTTAGTGTATTTATACCTTTAATAAAGTGAAACTACAATGCATTTGTTGTATGAAATCTAAACTGCTATAGTGAATACATTTTTGCATCTTGTAGCTTATTCATTGACATTTTAATATCCTTTGTGAGTTCACAACAAGGATGAGAGCAGAAAATCAGTAAATCTATAATCTTATATTAAATGCATTAAATAATTGGCACAGCCAGGGGAAGTGGCAGACACCAGCACAGACCATGGCTATGATCACCAATGCTGGAGAGCAACCCCAGGGGAAGTGGAGACTTCTGGCAGCCAGAGGACCCCTCCCCCACACCTCAGGAAACTAGAGGCCATAACACACAAAGCCAATAACTAGCCTCACAATTCCCAGAACAAGAAAGCTGGGACAGAGCTCCCTTAGACCCAAAAGCAGAAATCTGTTTTAAAGCCAGGAAAAAAAAAACTCTCCAACATGAAGAAGAACAAGAAAAAACCGAGGACCATTGATTCATTTTATGGAGAAAAGGAAGATCAGAACACCAATTTGGAAGAGGCCAGCATTGACAATATACCCACAACAGATACCTCAAAAGGGAATTCGAACTGGTCTCAAGCCCAAAAGACTTCCTGGAAGAGCTAAAGGAGGATTTTAAAAAATGAAATTAGGGAGGGAAAAGAAAAAATGGAAAAAAAATTCTGATGAGAACAAATTTTTAAAAAGTAAAATCAGCAAAATGGCTAAGGAGATTCAGAATCTAACTAAAGAAGATGACACCCTGAAAGGTACAAACAACTAATTGGAAAAAGAGACTCAAAAGCAAAATGAAGACAGCAATTTATTAAAAATGAGAATTGAGCAAATGGAAGCTAATGACTCTATGAGGCATCGAGAAGTAATCAAACAAGATATGACAAAAGAAAAAAATAGAAAAAGACATGAAATATTTGAATGGAAAAACAACCGACCTGGAAAATAGATTCAGGAGAGACAACTTAAGAATTATTGGTCTACTGGAAAACCACTGTGAAAAAAAGATACTGGACACTATCTTCTAAGAAATCCTCAAGGAAAACTGCTCTGACATCCTAGAAACAGAGGGGGAAATAGTCATTGAAAGAATCCACCTATCAACCCCTGAAAGACACCCCAAATTGAAAACTCCAAGAAATTTTATAGCCAAATTTCAGAATTGTCAAGTAAAGGAGAAAGTACTTCAAGCAGTGGGCAAAAAGAAACAATACAAATATCACGGAACTACAGTCAGGATTATGCAGGATCTTTCAGTTTCTACCTTAAATGACAAGTGAAATTTGAATATGATATTCCAAAAGGCAAAGGAGCTTGGACTACAACCTAGGATTAACTATGCCACAAAATTGAGCATAATTGTTCAGGAATGGACATTCAATGAAATAAGAGAATTTCAGACCTTCCTGATGAAAAGGCCAGAGATTAATGGAAAAATTGATCTTCAAATACAAAACTCAAGACAGACATAAAAAGGTAAATGTGGAAAAATCCATAAACCTTGTTAATCAATAAGGACAAATTGTTTACATCCTTATATAGGAATATATATATATATATATATATATATATATATATATATATATATATATATGTGTATGTGTGTGTGTGTGTGTGTACATATACATATATATGCATATATATGTATATATACACATATATACACATATATACATATAGATATATTATATATATAATATATATGTAAATGTTGAGAATAGTATAGTTATTATGACGATTGAAAATTGAAACTAGACCGTGAGTGTCAGTATAAAATAACTGATTTAATGATAAAAACGTAATTAAGATATGTAAAAGAAGGGTTCTAGGAAAAGATGTAAGGAGGTAGTACAAAAGGGTAAATTACATCACATGAAGAGGCACTAAAAGACATTATAGTATTGGAAAAGAAGGGAGGGAGCAGAGTAGTATATGAGTTTTACTCCCATCGGGATTGGTTTAAGAACAGAATAACATACTCTGATACGTATAGAAATCAAACTTGTCATATAGGTAGTAGGAGGGCAAAGGGGAAGAAAGGGGGGTGGTCAGAAGGGAGGGAACAAGTAGCAAGGGGAAAAGGGTAAGATAAGGGAGGGAAATCAAGAAGGAGGGTAAATCGAGGGAGGCAGTGGGAAAAAGCAAAACTCTTTTGAGGAATGGAAGAAAGAAGGGAGAAATAAAAGCATGAACAGGGGTGGGGGCAGGGTGGAGAAAAAGATGCAGATTGTAATCGTAACAGTGGATGTGAATGGGATGAACTCTCCCATAAAACGGAAGCAGATAGCAGAATGGATTAAAACCATAATCCTATAATATGTCATTTACTAGAAACACATTTGGAACAGGGGGATATACAGAGAGTAAAAGTAAAAGGCTGGAGTAGAATATATTGTGCTTCAACTAAAGTAAAAAAAGCAGGAGTAGCAATTCTAATCTCAGACTAAACAAAAGCAAAGATCGATCTAATTAAAAGACATAAGAAAGGCCACTATATCCCGCTAAAAGGCACCATAAACAATGAAGCAATATCATTATTTAACATATATGCACCAAATGGTATAGAATGCACATTATTAGAGGAGAAGTTAAGGCAGTTACAGTAAGAAATAGATAGCAAAACTATAACAGTAGGGCACCTCAACTTCACCCTCTCAGAACTTGATAAATCTAACCTCAAAATAAACAAGAAAGTAGTTAACGAGGTGAACAGAATTTTAGAAAAGGCAAATATGACAGACCTCTGGAGAAAACTGAATGGAGATTAAAAAGGAATATACTTTCTTTTTTTCTCAGTCACATACTCAAAAACTGATCATGTATTAGGGCATAAAAACCTCACAATCCGGAGCAGAAAAGCAGAAATAGTCAACGCATCCTTCTCAGATCATGACACAATAAAAATTATTAGTAATAAAGGACCATGGAAAGATTAACTAAAAGTTAATTGGGAATTGAATAATTTAATCCTAAAGAATGAGTGGGTCAAAGAACAAATCATAGGAACAATTAATAACTTCATTCAAGAGAATGACAATAATGAGACAATGTACCAAAATTTAAGAGATGCAGCAGAAGCAGTTCTTAGAGGAAGTTTCATATTTCTAAATGCTTACATGAATAAAATGGATAAAAAAGAGATCAGTGAAATGGACATGCAAATGAGAAAGCTAGAAAAAGAACACACTGAAAATCCCCAATTAAATACCAAATTAGAAATACTGGAAATCAAAGGAGAGATTAATAAATTGAAACCAAGAAAATATTGAACTAATAAATAAAATTAAGAGCTAGTTTTATGAAAAACTGAATAAAATTTATAAACCCTTAGTCAATTTGATTTTAAAAAGTATCAAAAGTATCCAAAATGAAAACTGTGAATTAACCTACAATGAATAAGAAATTAAAACATTAATTAGGAATTATTTTAGACAATTATATGCCCAAGAATTTGATAACCTCAGGGAAATAGATGAATACTTACAAAAATACAAATTGCACAGGTTAACAGAAGAGGAAGTAAATTACCTAAATAACCTCATCTCTGAAAAAGAAATTGAGCAAACCATCAAGGAACTCCCTAAGAAAAAAATGTCCAGGGCTAGATGGTTTTACATGTGAATTCTATCAAATATTTAAAGAACAACTAATTCCCATACTTTATAGATTATTTGGGAAAATAGGCAAAGAAGGAGCCCTACCAAATTCTTTTTATCACACAAATAAGGTACTAATACCTAATCCAGGATAAGTCAAAACAGAGAAAGAAAATTATAGACCAATTTCCCTAATGAATATTGATGCGCAAATTTTAAATAAAATATTAGCAGAAAGAGTGCAGCAAATTATCAGGAGAATAATACACTATGACCAGGGAGGATTTATTCTAGAAATGAAAGGTTAGTTCAATATTAGGAAAACTATCATCATAATTTATCATATCAATAACAAAACTAGCAGAAACCATATGATAATCTCAATAGATGCAGGAAAAGCTTTTGACAAAATACCACAACCATTCCTATTAAAAACATGAGGAAGCATAGGAATAAACTGAGTCTTCCTTAAAATTATAAAGAGCATCTACCTACAACCACCCGCAAGGATTACATGTAATTGGGATAAGTTAGATACATTCCCAATAAGATCCAGGGTGAAACAAAGATGTCCATTATCACCCCTATTACTCAATTTGGTACTAGAAATGTTAGTTTTAGCATTAAGAGAAGAAAAAGAAATTGAAGAATTTAGAACAGGCAAAAGAGAATCTAAATTATCACATTTTGCACCTCATATTATTATTTACTTAGAGGATCCTAGAGAATCAAGAAAACAATTATTTGAAATAATAAAAAGAAACTTTAGTAAAGTTGTAGGATATAAAATCAACTCACAAGAAAAACATAGACTTATCATAAATTCAACTGGGAGAAATAAAACAACAACTGTTTTTTAAAGAGTATTTTTAAAAATAAATTAAATGAAAATCCAACAGAAAAAATGTAAAAGAAGCAAGAGCCAAGGAAGAAATAATTGCAGAGAAAATTAATAGTTTGTGCGCAGGTTACAAAATCTCACCCAAGCAACAATTTTCTACCCATGAAACAACAAAAAAATTAAAGAAAAAAACTGAAAAAATAGAAGAGAATGAAAAGTAGCTTATGGAAAAACAAAACTAACTTCTAAAAAGATCGAAGAAAGAAAGACTTTGCACAGCTCTCTTTCATTCAATTCAGTCATATCATTTCTCTTATGTCATGATCCTCTTCGAGAAAGAAGGATAAATCACAACCTTTGAGTAGACTGAGCTGCCAGAAACACAACCCAGCTGTCCAGTTCTAACTCAGTTCATCTTCTTCTCTTCTCTCCTCTCCTCTCCCCACCTCTCCCCTCCTCTCCTCTGTTTTCCTTTCCTCCTTTTTTTCTTCATTTTCTGCCCTTACCTGAGGGTTTTCTGTTCAAAGAAGGATAAAATTTGATGGCTGGAAGCTACCTTGTTAAATTGGAGTTTACTGTCTACATTTCTTTCTCAAAAAACAAACCTCAAACCCAATTCACTCTGGATCTCATGGACTAGATAACAGTATGTCCCTTCCCAAGCACCACTTAATGGTTATATTTGGCCCCTCCTGTCTCAGAATGAATATAAGTAGTAACTATTATTTTTTTTTTGGTCAACAAATCTGAGGGTCTTCTCCAAGTTGGATTCTTTTTTCTTTTTCTCTTTTTGAAGGGACCATCCCTTGACTCACTTCTTTAACAGGCATAGTTACTCAGTGGGTGCTGCCTCACTCAAAGTGAGAACCTAGAAAGACATTAGCTTAAAAAGGCCAAGGTCTCCCACTGCATCGTGGGCCATCTCCAGTCATCTCCAGTCATACTGATCTATATATGGCCACTGGACCCAGATGGCTCTGGAGGAAAAAGTGAGGCAGGTGACTTTAAACCACCTTTCATCTCTCAAATAAAAATCCATTGCACATCATGTCATCATCTCCTTGATGGTCCTCTTCTAAAATGAAGGACAAACTACCACCAAATTACAATAGCCAACTAACACATCTTCCTGCCTTCATTCTCTCCATTTTAAAAAAAAATATATTAATATCAGTGTATGGACTTTCAATTGAATGAAGGACTTTCATACATTCTTGATGATAAGATCAGAGCTCAGAGGGTCAGGGGGATCCTTAGCACACCAGGGTTTATGGCCACAAAAGAGGAGGAACCCTCATCACATTTCAAGGGCAGAAAAGTTTGCTTCTTGTCACTCACAGAGAAGAACACAGGCCAGGAAAGTAGTAAACACATTCTCCTTAGGTCATAAAAACTTGAAAAAACCGAAAACTTGAAAGTCCCCAGAAGTATCTCTGCAAAGAGCTGCACAAAAGTCCTAAAGCTTAGGACAGGGCACCCTCCACCCTGGAAGCAGAGCCTTACTTTACCAAAGAGTAAAATGAGAAGAAATGGCCTGGAAAATTAACAAATAACAGAAAAAATATTCTGGAAGTTGCCATGGTGGCAATGAAGAGAAAAACGAATGCCAAGAATAATACAGTAATGTCAAAACTCCTACATCAAAAGTCTCCAAGATAAATATGAATTTGGTTCAGGAAATGGAAGTGCTCAAAAAAGGTTTTATTAAAATCAAGTAAGAGAGACAGAGGATAAAATGGGAAGAGAAATCAGTATGCTGCAAGAAAATCATGAAAAAAGTCAATAGACTTTTAAAGGAGGGACAAAAAGAAAGACTCTAAGAAATAACACGTTTAAAAAATGAAATTGGGAGTGGGGGCAGAGACAAAATGGCAGAGTAAAAGCCAGGGACTTGCTTGAGCTCTCCCTTAATCCCTTCCAAATACCTGCAAAAAATGCCTCTATACAAATTCTAGAGGTACAGAACCCACAAAATGACAGTGAAACAAATTTCCAAACCAATACAACCTGAAAGGCCAACAAAAAGTGTCTATTCCACAGGCCCAGGAGCCAATCACAATCCAGTGTGGACCACACCAGTAGAGACTGAGCTAGAGCAGGCCTGAGGGGATTGAATCACTGGCAGCTGTGGTAATTTCCAGACTTCTCAACCCACACATTCCAAAGACAATGCAGAAGGTCAGTGAGGAAACTATGTTGGATGAGGGTGAGAGAAGAGGTTTGTCCAGCCCCAGCTCCAAGGAGGCGAGGTGGTGGCAGCAGTTGGAGAAGCAGCAACATTGGCTGCTTCTAGAGCTGCAGACCTACAGACAGTTGGGGGAGAAAGTGGCTGATCACACGGGGATTGTAGGGATCTCTTTAATGGCACTGAAGCAGAATTCTCTTGCTTTGCCCTGCTTAGATCTAGGTAACAGTCCTGCATGGTGGTCCAGAGGTGAGGAGAAGTGCTAAAGTGGCATGCTTGTGGCAGCTTTGGAGAAGGAATGCTCCTCATAGTTCCAAGGCAGAAAATAGTGCTTATGGCCACTCACAGACCAGAGCACAAGCCAGGAGAGGGGTAAACACATCTCTTTTTATCATAGCACCTGAGAAAAACAGAAAATTTACAGGTGTCTACAAGTATTTCTGACAAGAGTTGCACAAAACCCCTGGAACTTGGGACAGTGCACTCTCCACTCTGGAAGCATAGTCCTGTGTACACAAAGAGCTCAAAAGTCAAGTGATTTGTTGGGAAAATGAGAAAGCTGTGTAAAAAATCAGACTATAGAAAGTACTTTGATGACAAAGAAAATCAAAACATACAACCAGAAGAAGAGAATAAATTCAAAACCTCAAAAAAGATGAATTGGTCACAGGCCACTAAAGAGTTCAAAAAGGAGTTTGAAAATAAAGGTAGAGAAGTTGAGGAAAAGTTGGGAAGAGAAATGAGAATGTTGCAAGAAAATCATGAAAAATAAGTCAAGGGCTTGCTAAAGACACCCAAAGAATAATGAAGACAATAACACCTTAAAAAATATACTACTCCCAAATGGCAAAATAGCTCCAAAATGCCATGGAGGGGAAGAATGCCTTAAAAAGCCAGAATTGGCCAAATGGAAAATCAGATTCAAAAGGTCACTACAGAAAATAATTCCTAGAAAATTAGAATGGAGCAAATGTAAGTTAATGACTTTATAAGAATTGAAGAAAGTATAAAACACACAAAAAAATTGAAAAAAATTGAAAGCAATGTGAAATATCTCATTGGAAAAACCACTGACTTTCAGGTAGTCCAATAATTTTTAAATTATCTCTCCTGGATCTATTTTCCAGGTCAGTGGTTTTTCCAAGGAGATATTTCACATTGTCTTCCATTTTTTCATTCCTCTGGTTCTGTTTTATAATATCCTGATTTCTCATAAAGTCACTAGCTTCCACTTGCTCCAATCTAATTTTTAAAGTAGTATTTTCTTCAGTGGTCTTTTGGACCTCCTTTTCCATTTGGCTAATTCTGCCTTTCAAGGCATTCTTCTCCTCATTGGCTTTTTGGAGCTCTTTTGCCATTTGAGTTAGTCTATTTTTTAAGGTGTTGTTTTCTTCAGTGTATTTTTCAGTATTTTTTGGGTCTCCTTTAGCAAGTCATTGACTTGTTTTTCATGGTTTTCTCGCATCCTTCTTATTTCTCTTCCCAATTTTTCCTCTACTTCTCTAACTTGCTTTTCCAAATCCTTTCTGAGTTCTTCTATGGCCTGGGGCCATGATTGGACTACCTGAAAGCCATGATCAAAAAAAGAGCCTAGATACCATCTTTCAGGAAATTATCAAGGAGAACTGCCCTGATATTCTAGAGCCACAGGGCAAAATAGAAATTGAAAGAATCCATCGATCGCCTCCTCAAATAGATCCTAAAAAGAAATCTCCTAGGAATATTGTTGCCAAATTCCAGAGCTCCCAGATCAAGGAGAAAATACTGCAAGCAGCCAGAAAGAAACCATTTGAGTATTGTGGAAACCCAATCAGAATAACCCAAGATCTGGCAGCTTCTACATTAAGAGATCGAAGGGCTTGGAATGCGATATTCCGGAGGTCAATGGAGCTAGGATTAAAACCTAGAATCACCTACCCAGCAAAACTGAGTATCATGTTCCAAGGCAAAATATGGACTTTCAATAAAATAGAGGACTTTCAAGCTTTCTCAGTGAAAATACCAGAACTGAATAGAAAATTTGACTTTCAAACACAAGAATCAAGAGAAGCATGAAAAGGTAATCAAGAAACGGAAATTGCAAGGGACTTACTAAAGTTGAACTGTTTTGTTTACATTCCTACATGGAAAGATGATGAGTATGATTCATGAGACCTCAGTATTAGGGTAGTTGAAGGGAATATGCATATATATATATGCATATATATATATATATATGTTTATGTATATATAAGTGAATGTGTATGTATGTATGTATCTATGTGTATATGTATGTATGTGTATGTATGTGTATATATATATGTAAAAGAGAGAGAGCAGACACAGGGTGAGTTGAGGATGAAGGGAAGATAGCTAAAAGAAATAAAATGAAATTAAGGGATGAGAGAGTAACATACTGAGAGAGGGAGATAGGGAGAGATAGAATGGGGTGGATTATCTCGCATAAAGGTGGCAAGAGGAAACAGTTCTATGGGAGGAGGGGAGAGGGCAGGTGAGGGGGGAATGAGTGAACCTTGCTCTCATCAGATTTGGCCTGAGGGGGAATACCATATACCAATACTCAGTTGGGTATCTTACCCCACAGGAAAAAAGAGGGAGGAAGATAAAAAAAAAATAAAAGTCGGGGGGATGATGGAGGGGAGGGCAGATGGGGGTGGAGGTAATCAAAACAAACACTTTGGAAAGGGGACAGGGTCAAGGGAGAAAATTCAATAAAGCGGGATGGGTTGGGAAGGAGCAAAATGTAGTTAGCCTTTCACAACATGAGTATTGTGGAAGGGTTATACATAATAATACATGTGTGGCCTAGGTTGAATTGCTCAACTTCTTAGGGAGGGTGGGTGGGAAGGGAAGAGGGAAGGGAATTTGGAACTCAAAGTTTTAAAATCAGATGTTCAAAAACAAAAAAAGTTTTTGTATGCAACTAAAAAATAAGATACACAGGCAATGGGGCGTAGAAATTTATCTTGCCCTACAAGAAAGGAAGGGAAAAGGGGATGAGAGGGGAGGGGGGTGATAGAGGGGAGGGCTGACTGGGGAACAGGGCAACCAGAATATAAGCCATCTTGGAGTGGGGGGGAGGGCAGAAATGGGGAGAAAATTTGTAATTCAAACTGTTGTGAAAATCAATGCTGAAAACCAAATATGTTAAATAAATAAATTTCATTTAAAAAAAAATTTAAAAAAAAAAAAAAAAAGGAAAAACCACTGACCTGGAAATTACAGCCGGGACAGATAATTTAAAAATTACTGGACTACCTGAAAGCCATGATCAATAAAATAGTCTAGATATCATATTTCAAGAAGTTATCAAGGAAAACTACCCTGATATGCTAGAATCAGAAGGTATAATAGAAATTGAAAGAATTCACCTATCGTGTCTTGAAAAAGATCCTAAACAGAAAACTCCTAGGAATACTGTACAGAAATTCCAGAGTTCCTAGGTCAATATTACAAGTAACCAAGAAAGAAACAATTTAAATAGTGTAGAAACACAATCAAGCTAATACAAAATCAGGCAACTGCTACATTAAGGGATGGAATGGTTTCAAATGAGGTATTCTGGGGGGTGAAGTCAAGATGGCCACATGAAAACAGCATCTTACCACAGCTCTCTCACGAGTTCTGTCAGATTCCGATAAAAAAAAAAGTGAATTTGAGCAGATTTGAGAGAGTTAGAAACCGCGAGCAATCTGAGTGGGGCAAATTTCCCAGCCATGAGAGTCTGACAGGCCGAAGGAACGAATCTGTGGGCTAGGAGAGTGCTCGGCATGCAGAGCTGCTCCAGACAGCACCAAAGCAGAAGCGGCCAGTTGGGAAACCCACGTGGGAGACAGACTGGGAGGAAGCTAGGCGCCCGAAAACCAGTGGAGATCTCCAGGCCTCCCAACACAGGATGGCAGTCTGTGGAAGAGACGAGAGGGAGGACAATGACACTGGCCATGAGACATTGACTCCTGAGGCTTGCAGCCCAAAGGTATGAAATGTGGCTTCTTGGAATTCTTGGAGACATAATGGCTAGGTAAATGGCACTAATCCCTCCCCTCCACACCCAGAAAATTCCTCAGAAAAATAAACGCTGGAATAGAGGAGACAGAAGTGGGGCTTCAGTGGCCGAGTAGTGGCAGTACCTGAGTCCCAGAGGGGCAGAGCCAGCACGGGTCAACACCAGGAGCCCAGACGTACTCTTGCTCCCCCAGGGGAAGTGCCAGACATCAGTTCAAACAACAAAGAGCTGAAACCATTGCTGAAAAGCAATGGTGCTGGAGAGCAACCCCAGGGGAAGAGGAGATTTTGGGCAGCCGACCCCCTTCCCTACAACTCAGGAAACAGAAGGCTATAATTCATGAAACCAACAACTAGACTCACAATCCCCAGAATAAGAAAGCTGGGACAGAGAGCCCTGAGCCTCAAAAGCAGAAATTTATTGTAAAGCCAAGAAAAGGCTAACCAACATGAAGAACGCAAAAAATCCCAGGACCATTGATTCTTTTTAACGAGACAGGCATGATCAAAATACCAATTTGGAAGAGAATAGGAATGACACTATACCCACATCTGATACCTCAAAAGGTAGTGTGAACTGTTCTCAAGCCCAAAAAACATTAGTGGAAGATCTAAAGGAGGATTTTAAAAACCAAATTAGGGAGGTAAAAGAAAAAATGGAAAAAAATGGAAAAAATGGGAAAAAAATCCACTGATGAAATCAAGTCCCTAAAGAATAAGATTGGCAAAATGGCTATGGAGATTCAGAATCTAAATAGAGAAAATGACACCCTGAGAGGTAAAATCAACCAATTGGAAAAAGAGACTCAAAAGCAAAATGAAGACAGTAACTCATTAAAAATTAGAGTTGAGCAAGTGGAAGCTAATGACTCTATGAGGCATCAAGAAGTAGTAAAACAAAATGTAAAGAATGAAAATATGGAAAAAAATGTGAAATATCTGATTGGGAAAACAACTGATGTGGAAAATAGATCCAGGAGAGACAATTTAAGAGTTATTGGTCTACCGGAAATCCACGATGAAAAAAAGAGCCTTGGCAGTATCTTCGAAGAAATTATCAAAGATAACTGCCCAAAGGTCTTAGAACCAGAGGGCAAAATATTCATTGAAAGAATTCACTGATCACCCACTGAAAGAGATACGAAACTGAAAACACCAAGAAATATTATAGCCAAATTTAGAATTACAAAGTCAAGAAGAAAATACTGCAAGGAGTCAAAAAGAAACAATTCAAATATCGTGGAACTACAGTCAGGATCACACAGGATCTTTCAGCCTCCACATTAAAAGACAGGAGAAATTGGAATATGATATTCCGAAGAGCAAAGGAGCTGGGACTACACCCAAGAATCAACTACCCAGTAAAATTAAGCATAATTTTTGAGGGAAGGAGATGGACATTCAACAAAATAAGGAAGTTCCAGACCTTCCTGATGAAAAGGCCAGAATTCAATGGAAAATTTGATCTCCAAGTACAAAACTCAAGATATACATAGCAAGGTAAACGGGGGGAAAACCCCCACAAATCTTTTTTTAAATGCAATTTATTTATTTATTTAACGTATTTCAAAGTTTTAAAATCAGATGTTCAAACCCCCACAAATCTTATTAATCAATAAGGGAAAATTATTTGCCTCTTTATACAGAATTATATCGTCTTATGTATGTTTTATATGTATACATATGTATGTCAATCTTGAGAATAGTACAGCTATTATGACAATTGAAAGGGATACACATAGACTGTGAATGTTGATATAAAATAACTGATATAAGGATAAAAAACATAATTAAGAGATGTAAAGGGAGGGCTTTGAGAGAAGAGGTAAGGAGGTAGTAGAAAAGGTTAAATTGCACCAAACAAAAAGGCACAAAAACACATTTTAGTAAAGGGAATAAAGGGAGGGAGAAGAGCAGTATTTTATCTTTACTGTCATCTGATCTGGTACAAGAAGGGACTAACATACAGTGATAAGTATAGAAATCTAACTCGTCCTACAGGAAGTAGGAGGGGAAAGGGGGAAAAAGGGAGTGGGGGTGGTCAGAAGGGAGGGGAGAAGTAGCAAGCAGGAAATGGTAAGACAAGGGAGGGGAATAAAAAGGGAGGGTAAACTGAGAAACGTGGCAGTCAAAAACAAAACTTTGTTGAGGAGTTGAAGGGGAAAGGGATAAATAAAAGAATAAATGGGGGAAATAGGATGGAGAAAAAGACACAGATAGAAATCATAACTGTGAATGTGAATGGGATAAACTCTCCCATAAAATGGAAGCAGATAGAAGAATGGATTAAAAACCATGATCCTACAATATGCTGTTTACAAGAAACATATTTGAAACACTTGGATACACACAGGGTAAAGGTAAAAGGCTGGAGTAAAATATATTGCACCTCAGTTAAAGTAAAAAAAGCAGGTGTAGCAATGCTAATCCCAGACAAAGCAAAAGTTAAGATAGATTTAATTAAAAGAGATAAAAAAGGTCACTACATCTTGCTAAAAGGCACCATAAAAAATGAGGCAATATCATTGCTTAACATTTATGCACCAAGTGGTATAGCATGCAAATTTTTATAGGAGAAGTTAAGGGAGTTACAGGAAGAAATAGATAGCAAAATTATAATATTGAGAGAACTCAACATACCCCTTTCTGAACTTTATAAATCAACCTGAAAAAGAATAAGAAAGAAGTTAAGGAAGTGTACAGAATTTTAGAAAAGGCAGATATGAGAGACCCCTGGAGAAAACCAAATGGGGTTATAAAGGAATATACTTTCTTCTCAGCGGTACATGGCACATACTCAAAAATTGACCGTGTACTAGGGCATAAGAACCTCACAATCAAGTGCAGAAAGGCAGAAGTAGTCAAAGCATACTTTTAAGATCATGATGCAATAAACTTATTTGCAACAAAGAACCATGGAAAAATAAGCTAAAAATTAATTGGAAACTAAATAATCTAATTCCAAATCATACAAGTGGAAAAAGGAGCCATATGCACAAGGATATTTATAGCAGCTCTTTTTGTGGTAGCTAAGAATTGGAAATCAAACAGATGCCCATCAACTGGTGAATGGTTGAACAAGCTGTGGTATATGAAGGTAATGGAATACTATTGTGCTATAAGAAATGGGGATGATACGGACTTCATAACAACCTGGAAAAACGTACATGACATAATGCTGAGTGAGCAGAGCAGAGCCAGGAGAACATTATACACAACCACAGATATATGGATTCTGTGAGGACTAACCTGACAGACTTTGCTTATCTCAGCAACACAAGGTACAAAGACAACTCCAAAGGACATGTGATGGAGAGAGCTATCTAAATCCAGAGAAAGAACTATGAAGTATGAATGCAGGTTGAAGCACACTTCATGCTCGCCTTTTTCTCTCCCTTTTTTTTTCTCTCTTTCATTTTTGTTTTTGGTTTTTTGTTTTTTTTTTCGGTTCTGTGTTACAGGGTGAGTTAGAGCCCAGCCCTGCCCTCCTCAGACCTCCATGCCCAGGGCCTCCTGAGGTAAACTCAGGGCTCTGAGATATGGGTGGAGCCAGGAGGAGGGGTCTCGCCTTTGTTGCCTCCGTAGCAATTCCAGGTCTTTGCCCGGACCTGCTTGACCACATGGCACTTCCAGCTCTCTGCCTGGGCTTACCAGACACATGGAACTTCCGGTTCTTTGCCTGGACTGCCTGTCTGCAGGGAACTTCGGGTTAGCTCGGGAAGAGAAGGGGGGGAGAGTAGGCAGAACCAGGGCAGCCGTAATGCCTACATAACCAAAGATATAAAAATGCTGCTTGCTGAAACAATAAACGGAATCACTCACCACATTTGGCTCCCGCCCCATTCACTGTCCGCGAGATCAGGCCCTTTGCTAGGCAAAGGCCTGGGTCTTGGGGGGGTAACAGACCCCTATAAGTTGGTTGTTGGGGCAGAGAACCTCAACAAATGGCGCCCAGACATGGGGCAATTACACGGCAGAGCCATAGCATGTGCACCCATGATCCCCAAGGTGCCTCCATCTGGGCAGAGGACGGAGAAGAGCAGAAGGGAAGACTATGAGTACACACAGCCTTGGGCCAGGTTCAAAATTCTCAGCGAGAAAGGCTTCATTTTCTCATCTCCGTGGCAACCCAGTTTCAAAGCTGGTGAGGTAAGAATATGTCCTTATCATGGGGCAGTCTGCACCCTTCACAGACTCTAAGGACTTAGAGACATTCTGTAGAATACTTCACAAGCTTAGCAAGAAGCAAGGATGCATGATTCATTTGAGAAAAGTTAGGGGCATCACACCACAGCAGCAGCTGCAGCAAACACTCACAGCACTACAGCAGCTACATCAAATATGATATACACTGAAGTTCCTCAAAACAAAAGTTTTACAGACAGATGGGGCTGCTGGAACAGAGCAAGAGGAGAAACTTGCAAACTTGGCCGACTTCAAGGAAAAGATACCGGAAAAAGGCAACTTAGACTATGATCTGGAGGAAAGAATGAAGTCTCCTTCGGCCCCTCCCCCAACTTCTCAATATAAATTCAATCCGTGCATTTGGAAACATAAAATACATTATATGAGAGTTCTGAGGAAGTTAGTAAGGGAAAAATATCTCCTAAACAACTGGAAGAGATCAACGGGGGATCTCCCCCAGATTATCTTAAAAGCAGGGTCTCCACGACCCCAATAAAGCATGGCACCTGGCCTCTGTTACATCAGAGGGCCAAGCACTTTGTGTATAGGATTCAAAAAATCCCCTCTGTCTCTTTTTGTCTCTGTGTCTCCGTGTCTTCGTTTCTGTGTAAGTGCGTAATCTGACACCCTGTTATCTCCCTTATCTCTTTCTCTCCCTCCTTGGGGGAGAGAGAAAGAGAGAGAAAAATGTAAAGTTTTGGAAAATTGCTGGAAAATAATGCTCTGTCTTTCTCACTTCATTTTTCAAATGTGGCCAGTTTGAAGAAAGAAAAGAAAGAAAGTGGGAACTTTTCCCTTAAATTTAAGTGAAAATGTGTTCTACTTTGGCTTAAGATAAAGTCAGAATTTCTTACACCATTTGGCACTAAGGTAAATTCAGAAAATGCGTGAATCTCTAATAAAGAGACACTCTGGGTCTTCCAGGACAAGGAGAGGTGACAAGGTACCACTGGATTCTCTTTTTTTTTAGAGTCCTACTCACCTTTGACTGACAAGTTCAAAGCTCTCACTTCCAAAAAAGTTTTAAACTGTTGCTCATTTTAATCTTTAAGCTTTAAGGTGGAAAGTAAGCCAGCTGGGGAAAGGAAAAGCTGGGTGAGTATGTAATTTATTTACTTGAAATGTTTAAGGTAGTTTGGGAAAGAAAGATTGAAATTGGAGATACAGAGGGTAAAAAGAAAAGAAAAATTTAAGGTAAAAGTTTAGGAAGGAGAGAGAAACTCGTATAAAGGAATTTAGGTGTGGGGGTAGAAACTGCAGCTGAGTCCACGTGGCTCAGGGCCCATGTGATCTGAGCCAGCCCCTCCCCCCACTTCCCCTTAGAAGAGCTGAAACTAAAAGAAACTTGTAACCTGTAGTTAGTGATGAAAGGTTTTATTGAATCTCTGGGTATTTACTGTAAGAAGGATTTTGATTTGTATAATCATTAAGCTCTGTCTATGTAAGGTATGACTGTGTTAAAAATATTAAATCTTACTGTTTGTCAAGGAAGCTCCCCGCTTGGAAAATTAACATAGGCAGGCTCTTTTGTTTTCTAAGGGACTTTCCGGACCAAGGTAATTTACCTGTGGCTGAGATCTTTATTATGGATAATCCTGTGTTCCTCTTTAACTCACCTTTGTCGGTCCTCCTCAGCAGGTGAGAGGTATCCTCCTCTTTTCATGCTGGGGTAGACAGAAGGGAAGGGAAACTAAAATTGTTTTAGCTTGCTCCTTTTGCTTGAAAGGAAGTGGCTCACCTCTTTCAAATTACTTAGGCTTTTTGTTAATTCTAAAGAATTTTGTGATATCTAGAAATTTTGTAATAACAATGAATTCAGTTGTTATAATACTTTGAAAATATAGGAGTGTGATTTTCAAGCCTGTATCATCTAAAGCTGTATTTATGTTAATCTGGAGGTTTATGGACTAATTTGTGAATGAATCCAAATGTTTAAAGGTTATTTTGCTTTAAGAAGGAGACTCATTTCATTTTAGAGCTGTCCTAATAATTTTCTTCATGAAAGTTTGGTGACAATCCCTGTTTATATCAAGATAAATTTTAAACTGTTTTAAAGAAGGGAAAATACTTTGAAAAATGCTCTGTAAACTCTTTTTGTATGATTTTCAGAAGGTCTGCTGAATTTCCACCTGTAAGCTAATTGGTTGCAGTTTTCTGTGAGTTTTCCAAGTTCTGGGTGAGAACCTTATACTTGGGGAAAAATAGAAAATTGGATAAATGCAAATATGTGAAATCTTGTTGGTTCTAATCAAATGACTGGTAACATTGGTACTCTTGTATAGCCAAATGAAAGATAATATGGCTTCTAAAGTATTAATGGGAATAATTTGGGAAAAAGGGAAAAGAAGTTTTATGAGACAATATTGTTTACAAATGTAAGGTTATATCATTATCCCATAGACTAAGGCTGGGATTTTAAAGTTACAATGTATCTATGTGAGATAGACTTCCTAGATGTTTTAAAGTTATATAAGAGCAATTAGGTATTAATACAAATGGTGTAATTAATCACTGGAACTAAATCATAGACATCTTCAGTTTAGGAAAAAGAATTTCAATGTAAGTCTCTTTAGGAGAGTAGTTGTAGAATATTTCTGTATTAATGGGAAAAGTTAAATGTGGATTTGAATTCATTCTATCATCTAAAACATAAAGATAAAGTTATATGGCTCAATTCTTTCAGATCAGGCATAATTAGAGAAGAATAGGAAAATAGAGGAGAAACTGATGCAAATGTGTTAGAGCAATAATTTATGATCTTAATGGGAAGATTTTATGAACAAGGGAGGAAATGCTTGCAAGCTATTTAGAGCTAGCTTTAAGGATGTTCCTTAGGCAACAGTCACTGATAGTTGGAACTTGCCATTCCAAGACTTAATGGGACTGTTAGCTGACTGTTTTTCTGAGTCTAACTCCAGGTGTGAGTATCAAGGAAGGCTGACCAAAGATGCCAGCAGTCCTGTGAGAGGGCAAGCATGAGCTGCAGGTATGATTTCTTGGCAGAGTTGAGAGGGCAACTGTTCAGCCTGTGCTGAGGTGGGACCCTTTTGACCTGATGCCGTAATTAAAACCTGGCAGTCTAAGCCTGACTCAGTGCAGCTCACAGTTTGACACAGCCTCTGCCTGGAGTTGACAGGAAGCTGGGGGAAAATATGGTCCCCTTACTCTGTGTCCCTGCTCTCTTGGTGGCAAATTTCTATTATCAGAAGTTTTTGTAAGTACAGTGAAAATCCATTTACATCAATTATGGAACATCTTAGATTACTATAGGACTAGGAGCACGTGGTTTTGTGTAGGTATAAGTTAGGTAATGGTGTGGAGACAATTAGGTCAAGGGCTTGTGAGAATATTATTTTGCTATTTGGTTAATATCAAGCTTCTCTAAAGCTTTGTTACAATTAGTAATGTTAAAAGAAGAATGACTTGTGTATTATCCTGTAAATGCCATCAAAGAAACATGGCATGACAAAAGTTTATGACATTATATGTACTGTGTTGAAAATTGGTTATTTAATGTATTTATGTATGTACTGGAGTCTCATCCCTCTGGTGGGGAAAATTAATGATGAGTGAATGTAAAATATAAGAAACTGGGTTCTGATGTGAATTTCTTAAACAGAACAATTAGTCAAGGTTCCAATTTTGAATTTGTAAAATGATCAGAGTTATAAGTATTAGAAATGGTAACTTAAAATTGTGCTAAGATTACTCTTGTAGGGGAATGGACAGAAAGCTGGTTCCTGCAAGAAGAGAAGAAGAAGAAGCCTCTGTGCTGGAGATGACTGGAACAGATACCAAGAACCAGAAGATTTCCTTAACGATGCCCTCTGCCAGACAGCTGCGTACGAAAAGAACTTTTTGAATCTTAAAGAGACAATTACATCTTTATTTCTTTTTGAGTCTATGTATCTATATTCACAAAGGGGACTGCCCCCTTTGATTTGTCAATGAGTGGATCAATCCTTCACATGTTTACTTGCAAGGGGATAGTTAAAGGAAAAATTCAGATGCACCTAATAGTGGTGAGGTGTCTGCAAAAAACAAAACGGGGGAGTCATTGAGTGGAATACTGATTGAGTAGAATATAGAAGTGGCAAAACAATTATTGATTATTGATAGTTTCAAAAAATTATTGGTATTTTCAAAACATTTACCAATTTCCTAACGTATTCTTGACTATTTTCCATATAGTACCTTATGTTCTTTGTTTGGTCATAATAAGTTTTTGTGTACCTTGTGTCCTTAGGGTAATGAATGCTATGTTTAAGCCTTAGTTCATAATCAGAACATTATAGCAGAAATTACCCAGGTGTTGCAATTGGCCACTGAGGAAGGAGGGGCAGCACATGAGAACTTACAACCTGACAGTGTTATAGGTGACTTTCTGAGTGATATTAAGACCTTTTTAACCCCCAATTGACTTGCTCATGTTTTAGAGACTGTGACCATTGTGGGGGCCTTGCCCTTTTTTCCTATGTTGTACTCCTTTAGTGCCAAGTATGTTTCCTAGGGCCTTGTATACAGCCATTGAGTTAGTACGTTTAGACTCTTGGTGCAAAAAAGGGGGAGTTGTTATGGGGCGAGTTAGAGCCGAGCCCTGACCTCCTCCGACCTCCACGCCCAGGGCCTGCTGAGATAAACTCAGGGCTCTGAGATATGGGTGGAGCCAAGAGGAGGGGTCTTGCTTTTGTTGCTTCCGTAGCAATTCCTGGTCTTTGCCCAGACCTGCTTAACCACATGGGACTTCCGGCTCTCTGTCTGGGCTTGCCAGAGCACATGGAACTTCTGGTTCTTTGCCTGGACTGCCTGTCTGCAGGGAACTTTGGGTTAGCACAGGAAGAGAAGGGGAGGAGAGTAGGCAGAACCATGGTGGCCCTAATGCCTATGTAACCAAAGATATAAAAATGCTGCTTGCTCCTGCCCCATTCATTGTCCGTGAGATCAGGCCCTTTGCTAGGCAAAGGCCTGGGTCTTGGGGGGGGGGGTAACAGACCCCTACAAGTAGGTTGTTGGGGCAGAGGACCTCAACAATCCTGTTTTTTCTTTCTCATGATTCATTCCATTGGTCATAATTCTTCTCTACAACTTGACTAATGTGTAAATTAATTCAAAGCAAAGTTATACATGGAAGTTATATGGGATTCTATTCCATCTTGGGGAGGGAGGGGGGAGAGAAGGAAGAAAATCTGGAACTCAAAATTATGTAGAACCATGTCTTGCAAACGAAAAATAAAAAAAAATTTAAAAAATCCAAAAAAACAAGGAAATAAGAAATTCTGGAGGTCAAATGAGCTATGGTTAAACCAAGAATCACTTGCCCAGCAAATCTGAATATAATGCTTTAAGGGAAAATGGAAATTCAATAAAATAGAGACCTTTGAAACATTCTTGAAGAAAAAACCAGACCTTAATAGAAAGTTTGACTTTCAAATAATATAATCAAGAGAAGCATGAAAAGTTAAAAAGGAAGGAGAAATGATAAGGGACTTATTAAATTTGAATTGTTTATATTGCTCCGTGGAAATATGATATTTCTAACTCATGAGACCTTTCTCAGTACTAGGGTAGGTGAAGGGAAAACATGCATTCATATATATATACATAAATACATATATCTATATGTATATATATATATACATAAATACATATATCTATATGTATATGTACATACATATATACACATACACACAGCTATGCATATATACCTACATACAGATATGCATATATACATATATATGTGTGTGTATGTGTGTGAGAGTGTGTGTGTGTGTGTGTGTGTGTGTGTATAGATGGCACAGGTTCAGTTAAATATGAAGGGGTGGTATCTAAAAAACAAAATTAAGGGGTGAGAAAGCAATATTTTTGGGGAAGGAGAAAGTTAGAGATAGAATAGTGTAAATTATCTAACATAAAAGAGGCAAGAAAAGCTGTTACTATGGAGGGGAAGAGGGAGAAGGTGAAAAGGAATGAGTCAACCTGACTCCCATTAAATTTGGCTTAAGTAGAGAATAACATACACACTCAATTAGTTATGTTACCCTACAGGAAAGTAAGAGGGAAGAGGATAAGAGAGGGGGTATAATAGAAGATAGGGCAGATTGGGGGAGGGGGTAGTCAGAAGCAAACACTTTTGAAAATGGACAGGATCAAGGATAAAATAGAATAAATTAGGGGAGTGATAGGTAAATATAGTTAGTCTTTCAAAATATGACTATTATGGAAATGTTTTGCATAGCTACAGATGTATAACTTATATTAAATTACTTTCCTTATCAATGAGGCTGGGTGGGGAGGGAAGATGGGAGAGAATATAGAACTCAAAATTTTGAAATTTAATGTTAAAAATTGTTTTTACATGCAATTTGAAAATAAGATATACACATATTGGGATATAGAAATCCATCTTGCCCTACAAAAAAGTAAGGAAGAAGGGGATAAGAGAGGAGGGGGTGTGATAGAAGGGAAAGCAGACTGGGGGAAGCACCAATCAGAATGTATACCATCTTGGGTTTGGGTTAGGGGATAGATGGGGAGAAAATTTGAAACTTAAAATCTTGTGGAAATGAATGTCAAAAACTCAAAATAAATAAATTAATTTAAAAAAAAGAAATAAAGAGGAAAATGTGCAAATGGTAAAAGAGGTACAAAAATTCTATGAAAATGCTTTGAAAAGCAGAATTGGCCAAATGTAAAAAGATATACAATTTCTTGAAGAGAAGAACTCTAAAAATTCACTGAGGAATATAATTCCTTAAAAATTAGAACTAACATCCTGGACATTAATGAGTTTATGAGACATCAAGAAACAATCAAACAAAATCAAAATAATGAAAAAAGTAGAAGTCAATGTGAAATATGGGGAAAAAAATTAAAATTGAAGAGAAATCTAGGAGAAAAATTTTTTTAAATGACTTCCTGAAAGACATGCTTAGAAAAAGCACCTGGACATCATATTTCAAGATATTATCAAGGAAAAGTGCCCCAATAGTGTAGAACCAGAAGTCAAAATAGGAATTGAAGAATCTACAAATCACTTCCTGAAATAGTTCAGGAAACAAAAACTCCCAAGAATATCATAGTGAAATTCCAGATATCCGAATCTCAAGAAAAAAAATATTGCTATCAGACCAAAAGATAAAAATTAAGAATCATGGCACCACAGTCAAGATAACAAAATATTTAGTGTCTTCTACATTAAAGGATCTGATGGTTGGAATATGATTTTATGGAAGGCAAAGGAGCTAGGATTAAAATCAAGAATCACCTACCCAACAAAAGTGAGTATAACCCTTCAGGGGAAATAATGGATGTTCAGTGGAATAGAAGACTTTCAAGTATGCTGGATGAAAATATCAGAACTTAATAGAAAATGTGACTTCCAAATACAAGACTCAAGAGAAGCATAAAAAGATAAATAAGAAAGGGAAGTCATGAGGGCCTTAAAAACGGTTCAACTATTTACATTGCCACATTGGAAGGTGATACTTGTAATTAATAAGAACTTTTTCATTATTAGGGTAGTTAGAAGGAGTACATTTAGAGAGAGGCACAGATGTGAGTTGAATATGATAGGATAATATGTAAAAAATTAAAATTAAGGTTTGAGGAAGAAGAATGCACTGGGAAAAAGGGAAGGGGAGAGGTGAAATGGGGTAAATTATCTCACATAAAATGGGTAAAAAGGAGCTTTTAGAGTGGAGAGGAAGATGGGTTAAGCAGTGGGGAATGCTGGAGTCTTATTTTTATTGGAATTGGCTCAGACAGGTAATAACAGACACACTCATTTGGGTATGGAAATCTATCTTTCACTACAGGAAATAAGAAGGGGAAGGGGATAAGAGAAGGAGGGATGCAGATAAAAAGGAGGGTGGATTGGGCTGTCAGTAGTGAGAAGCAAAATACTTTTCAGGAGGGATAGGGTGAAGAGAGAGAGAGAGAGAGAGAGAGAGAGAGAGAGAGAGAGAGAGAGAGAGAGAATGAATAAGTGGGTGAAATAGGATTTAGAGAAACACAGTTAGCAAGTATATCTGTGAGAAAAAATTGAATCAGGTTTCCTTGATAAATGCCTCATCTCTCAGATATAAAAAAGGCAAATTTACAAAAATAAAGAGCCATTCCCCAGTTGAAATATCTTTAAAAATATGTGAGCAGTAAGCTTTCAGATGAAGCAATCAAAACTATCCATAGCAATAAGAAAAAATATTCTAAATTACTTTTGATAGGAGAAATGCAAATTGAAACAATACCGAGGTACTACCTCACTTCTATTAGATTGGCTAATAGGACAGAAGAGGAGAATGAAAAATGTTGAAAGGTATGTGGGAAAACTGAGACACTAATGCATTGCTGCTGGAGTTGTGAACTGATTAAACCATTATGTGGAGTAATTTGGAACTGTGTCTAAATATTCATAGCAACACTTCTGGTGGTAAAAAAAAAAAAAGGAAATCAAGAGGGTGCCAATCAATTGGGGAATAGCTGAACAATCTTTAGTAGATGATTTTGAGGATCTAGATGCTATCGGAAAAACCTGTACATGTACTGATACAAAGTGAAATGAGTAGAATCAGGAGAACATTGTGCTCTGAAACAGCATTATTGTAAGAGGATCAGCTGTGAATGACTTAGCTATTCTCAACTGTAAAATGATCCAAGATAACTGAAAGATTTATGATGAAAAAGACTATCCATTCCCAGAGAAAGAACTGATGATATTTGAATTTGGATAGAAGCAAAGTTTTTTAAACTTATAGTTTTTTATTTAACAAATATTTCATTTCCCCCCCAGCTACATATCAAGAAAAATTTTGAGCATTCAGTTTTTACAAGATTTTGAGTTCCAAACTATTCTCCCTGACTCCTTTCCCTCAGTTCTTCTGAAATGGAAGGCAGTTAGATATAGTTTATACATGTGTAATCATTTAAACTATATTTCTACATTCATTACAGTTGTGGAAGAAACCAATTAAAAGGAAATAAAACTATAAGAAAGAATTAACTAAGCAAAAAAACAAATTGTATTGGTCTCCATTCTCAGTACATAACTTCTTTATCTGGATATGGACTGCATTTTCCTTTCTGTTTACTTTGTACTTGTCATCGATCACTGTGTTTCTGAGAAGAGCTGAGTCATTTGTAGTTGATGCCATGATGTTTCTGATATTGTGTAAAATGTTTTTCTGGTTCTCCTTATATTTTGTATAAGTTTGTAGAAGACTTTCCAGGATTTTCTGTAAACTGCCAGTTCATAATTTCTTACATTACATTCATATACCACAGTCATTCCCCAATTGATGGATATCCCCTCAATTTCCAATATTTTGACAGCACAAAATGGCGGCCATAAATATTTTTGCATATGTAGATAGTTTTCCCCTTTTACGTAATTTCTTTGGGATATAGAAATAGTGGTGCTATTGCTGGAAAGAAGAAAAAAAAAACAACTGCTGGAAAAACTGGAAAACAGTATGGCAGAAACTAGGCATTGACCAACGTCTCAAAATGGATACACGATTTAGATATAAGTTGATACTATAAGCAAACTAAGAGATCAAGGGATAGTTTACCTCTCAGATCAATGGATATGAGAGGAATTTATGACAAAACAAGAGATAAAAGACATTATGAAATTCAAAATGAATAATTTTGAATAAACTGAAGTTTTTTGCACAAAGACAATGCAATGAAGATAGAAGGAAAATAGAAAGCTGGGAAAGAAATTTTACAACCAATGTCTCTGATAAAGGCCTAATTTCTAAACTATATATGGAACTGGATCAAATTTATAAGAATAGAAGTCATTCCCCAACTGATCAATGGTCAAAGGACATGAACAGTCAGTTATCTTTTTTCAAAACAAAAATATAATAAGCAAATCAATTTATTTTTTAGTATTCAACATTCACTTCCATAAGTTTAAAATTTTCTCCACCTGCCTACCCTACTCTTCCCAAAGACAGCATGCAGTTCTATATAGGTTCCACATATACATACCTGTTAAACACATTTTCACATTACTCATGTTTTGTAGAAGAATTAGAATGAATGGGAGTAACCATGAGAAAGAAAAACATTAAACAAAACAAAATAAAAAAAGAAAATACTCTGCCTTGATCCGCATTCAGAGTCCATATTTCTTTTTCTGGATGTATATGACATTGTCCCTCATAGGACTTTTGGAATTGTTTTAGGTCCTTGCATTGCTGAGAAAAGCAAAATATATCAAACTCATTCATCATTCACTACAGCTGTTAATGAATATAGTTCTTCTCGTTCTACTCACTTCAGTCAGCATCAGTTCATATAAGTTTTTTGAGGCTTTCCTCAATTATTCCTATTCATCATTACTACTTCCTTTCTTCTAAAAAATATTATTTTTTAATTAATTTAATTATTTTTAGTCTTCAACATTCATTTCCACAAGATTTTGAGCTCCAAATTCTTCCCCTTTCTCCCCTACCCCCACCCCAAGATGGCATGCATTCTGATTAACCCTTCTCCCAGTCATCTTTACTTTCTATCACTCAGCCCCCTCTCTTATTCACATCTCCCTCACTTCCTTGTAAGGCAAGGTAGATTTCTATACCCCATTGCTATTTAACTTATTTCAGAATTGCATATAAAACAATATTTAACATTTATTTTTATTTATTTGAGTTTCAGATTCTCTCCCTTCTTCCCTCCCCATCCACCTTCATTGAGAAGGCAAGCAATTCAATAGAAGTTGTACATGTGTAGTTATACAAAACATTTCCATTATAGGAAAATTGTGAAAGATTAACTATATTTCCCTCCATCTTATCCCCACATTTACTCTATTTTCTCTTCCAAGTCTGTCCTTTCTCAAAAGTGTGTGCTTCGAACTAACCCTGCCCCAATTTCCCTGCCTTCTATCATCCTCCCCTTATGCTCTTCTCTCCTACTTTTCTGTAAGATAATATACACAATTGGGTGTGTATATTATTCCTCCTTATGCCAAATCAAATGAGAATAAGGTTGACTCATTGCCTTTCATCTCCCCCCTTTTGCCCTCCATTGTAACAGCTTTTTTCTTGCCTCTTTTATGTAAGATAATTCAACCTATTTTATCTTTCCCTTTCTTCTCCAAATATATTCCTTTCTCACCACTTAGGTTTTTTTTAATCTTATAGATATCATCCCTTCGTATTCAACTGTCCCCTCTGTCTACACACACACGCACACACATGTACACATATATATGCATATATATGTGTGTATATGTATGTATGTATATATATATATATGTATGTATGTGTATGTGTATATCTATATCTATATCTATGTCTGTATCTATTGCTTTCAACCACCCTAATAATGAGAAAGATGTCATGAGTTACAAATATCTTTCCATGTAGGAATGTAAACAGTTCAACTTTAATAAGTCCCTTGTGATTTCTCTTTCCTGTTTACCTTTTCGTGCTTCTCATTTTTCTTGTATTTAAATGTCAAATTTTCTGTTCAGCTCTGGTCTTTTTATCAAGAATTCTTGAAAGTTCTCTGTTTCATTGAATATCTATTCTTCTCCTAAAGCATTATACTCAGCTTTGCTGGGTAGGGGATTCTTGGTTTTAATCCTAGCTCCTTTGACCTCTGGAATATCATATTCTAAGTCCTTCAGTCCCTTAATGCAGAATTTGTGACATCTTATGTTATCTTAATTCTATTTCCACAATACTTGAATTATTTCTTTCTGGCTGCTTAAAATATTTTCTCCTTGACCTGGGAACTCTGGAATTTGGCTATAATGTTACTGGGAGTTTCCATTTTGTGATCTCTGTCAAGAGATGACTTGTGGATTCTTTCAATTTCTATCTCACCCTCTGGTTCTAGAATATCAGGGCAGGTTTCTTTGATAATTTCTGGAAAGGTGGTGATGTCTAGGCTCTTTTTTTGATCATGGCTTTCAGGTAGTGAAATAATTTTTTAAAATTATCTCTCTTGGATTTATTTTCCAGGTCTGTGGTTTTTCCAATGAGATATTTCAAATTGTCTTCTATTTTTTCATTCTTTTGGTTCTGTTTTATAATTTCCTGATTTCACATGAAGTCATTAGCTTCCATTTACTCAATTCAAATTTTTAAGGAATTATTTTCTTCAGTGAGCTTCCTTTTCCATTTGTCCAATTCTGCTTTTTCAGGTATTCTTCTCCTCATTGGCTTTTTGGATCTCTTTTTCCTTTTGGGTTTGGTCTATATCTTAAGGTGTTAGTTTCTTCAGTATTTTTGGGGCCTCCTTTAACAGGCTGATGACATGTTTTTCATAATTTTTTTTTGCATTTCTCTGACTTCTCTTCCTGATATTTCCTCTAGTTCTCCACCTTGATTTTCAAACTCCTTTTTGAACTCTTCTATGGCCTGCAATCAATTCATATTTTTCTTATAGGCTTTGCATGTAGGAACTTTGACTTTGTTGCTATCTTCCGGTTGTATGTTTTGATCTTCTTTGTCATCAAAGATTCTATAGTCTAAATTTTATGCTGTTTGCTCATTTTCCCAGCCAATTACTTGACTTTTGAGCTCTTTGTCAAGGTAGGACCATGCTTCCAGAGTGGAGAGTGCACTGTCCAAAGTTTGAGGGGTTTTGCCCAGTTCTTATCAGATATACTTCTCAGCACCTGTGCATTTCCAGTGCTCCTAAGGTGGTATGACCAAAGGAGGGGTGTTAACTCCTCTCCTGCCCTATATTTGTTCTGTGAGTGACCACAAGCACTCTCTTCTGCCTTTGACCTCTGAGGAAGATACTCTTTACACAACTGCCACTGCCAAGCCAGTGCTCCTTCTCACCCCAGGACTGCCATCCAGGACCAAGACCCAGATCCAAGCAGGGCAAAGCAAAAGAATCCTGCCTGAGTGCCAGCACAGAAATACATGCTATACCATTCTGATCAGCCACTTGATCCCCCCACTGACGGTGGGCATGGAGCTCCAGAAGCAGCTCTTGCTGCTGTGCTGCCACCATGGCTGTCAGTTCTGCCACCCTGGAGCTGGGACCAGACCATGATCTTTTCTCACCCAGGTTCAATAGTTTCCCAACTGAACTTCTACTTTCTCATGGGCGTTAATGAGTTGAGAAGTATGGAAACCTCTAAAGCCATCCGTGATTTATTCCACTTAGGGCTGCCCTGACCCAGTCTTTGCCAGGGTGGCCAATGCAGGTCGTTTTGAGTAGGAGATTTGTTTCACTCTGTCATTTTATAGGTTCTGTAGCTCTAGAATTTTTTAGAATCATTTTTGCAGGTATTCAGAGGGGTTTGGGGGAGAGCTCAAGAAAGTCCCTACTTTTATTACAACATCTTGGCTCTGCAACCGTCTTCATAATTTCAGAGAGTACAGTAGTATTCCATTAGATTCATATATCTCAACTCATTCAGCCATTTCACAATTGATGGGCCTTCCCTCGAATTCCAGTTTTTGGCCAAAACTGCTATAAATAGTTTGTAAATGTTCGTCTTTTTCCCATTTTTATGATCTCTTTCAGCTACAGCCAGATAAATGGTATTGCTGGGTCAGAAGATATGCACATTTTTAAAGCCCTTTTGGCATAGTTCCAAATTGCTCTCCAGAATGATTGGACCAGCTCACAACTCCACCAACAATGAGTTAGTCTTCCAAATTTCCCACATCTTCTCCAATATTTATAATTTTCTTCTTTTTTCATGTTAGTCCATCTGATATGTTTGATGTGGTGCCTAAAAGTAGTTTTGATCTGCATTTCCCTAATCAAAATTGAACATTTTTTCATAGGACTATAGTTACCTTTAATTTCTTCCTCTGAAAACTGCCTCTTCATATCCTTTGACCATCGATCAATTGGGGAATGACTGGTGTTCTTGTGAATTTGACTCAGTTCTCTATATATTTTACAAATAAAGCCTTCATCAGAGACACTGGTTGTAGAAATTCTTTTCTACTGTGTGCCTTCCCTCCCAATTTTGGTTGTATTGGCTTTGTTTATGCAGAAACTTTTCAATTTAATGTAATCAAAATTATTAATTTTGTATTTCATAATGTTCTCTGTCTTTCATTGGTCATACATTCCTCTGTTCTCCACCAATCTGACAGATAAACTATTTCTTACACCCTTAATTTATAGTATCAGAATTTATATTTAAATTGCATAACCATTTGGGCTTTGTTGTGGTGTACGATGTCAGATGTTGGTCTATGCCTACTTTCTGCTTACTATTTTCCAGTTTTCTCAGCTGCTTTTGCCAAATAGTGATTTCTTATCCCAGAAGCCGGGGTTTTGGGGTTTGTCACAAAATAGATTACTGTAATGATTAACTACTGCGTATTGTTTACTTAACAATAGGTTAACATAGCCCACACATATATCATGATGCAAAATTGAACATTTTTTCATAGGACTATAGTTACCTTTAATTTCTTCCTCTGAAAACTGCCTCTTCATATCCTTTGACCATCGATCAATTGGGGAATGACTGGTGTTCTTGTGAATTTGACTCAGTTCTCTATATATTTTACAAATAAAGCCTTCATCAGAGACACTGGTCTACCTCTCTATTTTTTAGCGAGTACCATGTTGTTTTGATGATTGCTGCTTTATAATAAAAATTAAGATCAGGTATGGCTAGGCCACCATCCCTAGCATTTCTTTTAAATAATTCCCTTGATATTCTGAAACTTTTGTTCTTACATATGCATTTTATTATTATTTTTCTAGCTCTAAAAAATAATTTTTGGTAGTTTGATTGGTTTGGCACTGAATAAGACAGTTGATTGAGATAGAATTGTCACTTTTCCTTATATTAGCTCACCCTACCTACAAATAAGTGATATTTTCCCCCACTTATTTAGATGTGACTTTATTTGTGTGAAAAGTGTTTTGTAATGGTCTTCATATAGCTCGTCAGTTAGTTTTGGCAGGTACAGTCTCAAATATATTTTTTCTTTTAAAATTTTATTTATTATTTAATATTTTAGTTTTCAGCATTGATTTCCACAAGATTTTGAGTTACAAATTTTCTCCCCATTTCTACCCTCCACCACCCTACTTTGGCATATATTCTGTTTGTCCCTATACCCAGTCTTCCTTCCCTTTGTCCCCCCACTCCTCCCCCTTATTCCCTTTCCCTTACTTTCTTGTAGGGCAAGAAAGATTTCTACACCCCATTGCCCATATATTTTATTTCCCAGTTGCATGCAGAAACAACTTTTTTGAACATTTGTTTTCAGAACTTTGATTTCCAAATTCTCTCCTTTGTTCCCTCCCCACACACCCTCCTTGAGAAGGCAAGCAATTCAACATAGCCCACACATATATCATGATGCAAAACACTTCCATAATAGTCATGTTGTGGAAGACTAACTATATTTCCCTCTGTTCTTTCCTGTCCCCTTTATTCAATTTTCTCCCTTGACCTTTTACCTTTTCAAAAGCTTTTGCTTTTGATTACCTCCTCTTCCAATCTGCCCTCCCTTCTATTATCCTCCCGTCTTATCCCTTTCTCTCCTACTTTCCTGTAGGGTGAGATACCAAATTGAGTGTGTATATTGTTCTTTCCTTAAGCCAAATCCGATGAGAGCAACATTCACTCATTCCTTTTCACTTGCCCTCTCTTCCCTTTCAATAGAAATGTTTTTTCTTGTCACTTTTATATGAGATAATTTCCCTTCTGCTATCTCTCCCTTTCTCCTTCTCCCAATATATTAAACTCTCACCCTAATTTTATTTTATTTTTTTAGATATCATCCCTTCATATTCAACTCATCCTATGGACTCTGTGTGTGTGTGTGTGTGTGTGTGTATACATGCATACATACATACATATACATACATATATATGTATATATATATATATACATATATATATATGTATATTCACTTCAACTACCCTAATACCAAGAAAGTTATCATCAGTTACAAATATTATCTTGCCATGCAGGAATATAAACAAAATGGTTCAACTTTAGTAAGTCCTTTATGATTTCTCTTTCTTGTTTTCCTTTTCATGCTTCTCTTGACTCTTGTATTTGAAAGTCAAATTTTTTATTAACCTCTGCTCTTTTCATCAAGAGTGCTTGAAAGTCTTCTATTTTATTTAAAACCAATATTTTGTCCTTAAGTATTTGTTTTAACGATCCAGCTAGCAGCTGTTGTGGGGATGAAAGAACAACACAAGCCCAACAACAAGAACACTACCAGCGCACTGCAAAAGCACAGGTTCTTTTGATCTGCTTTAGTAAGGAAAGCAATGTTTCAATTCAGTATACAAATATCATTCATTTATTTCAGGGGAAAAAGCCAGCACCCTGAACTTCAGAGAAAAATACAAACAAAGTACAAACATCAAGAGACAGACCTTGTCTGACTCAAATCCCAATACATAGTTACCAGAGTTTAACAAAGTCTCAGCATCCAGGTTACAAGCTGGGGAGCTCTTACCCACAGCAGTGGTGGCACGAGTGACTCTGGGCCAGCCCTCATTATGAGCTCCCGGGCTGAACCTAGATGTTGGTAACTATGAATCTGAATTTGGTCTGTCTGTCGATGTTTGTAATTTGTTTAGGGCTCTCACTCGTGGTGGTGCTGATGTGGAGACTCCCGGCAGCTGTAGCTAAGAGTCCTCCGGCAGAAGTCTACCCGCCAAGACCAAACCAGGGCTTATATGAACACAATTATGAAACACTTCTCACAAAAATAAAGTCAGATCTAATTAAATGGAATAACATCAGATCCTCATGGTTAGGCTGAGCTAATATAACCAAAATGACAATTTTACCTAAATTAATTTACTTATTTAGTCCCATAGCAATCGAACTACCAAAAATTATTTTACAGAGCTGGATAAAATAATAACAAAATTCATCTGGAAGAACAAAAAGTCCAAAATATCAAGGGAATTAATGAAAAGAAATGCTAGGGAAGGTGGCCTAGTCATACCAGATATCAACCTGTACTATAAAGCACAAGTCCTCAAAACTACCTGGTACTGGGTAAGAAACAGAGAGGTAGATCAGTGGAATAGGTTAGGTACACAAGATGCAGAAGTCACCAACTATAGGAATCTACTCTTTGATAAACCCAAAGACTCCAGCTTCTAGGTTCAGAATTCACATAATTATAATTAATTCAATAATCGAAATTACCTTAAAATCATTCAGTGCCAATCCATTTTCCTCATTTTATAGCTGAGGAAACTGAGACCCAGAGAAAAGATGTGATAAGTCAAGCAGGGATTAAGCAGAAGAGTCCATATTCAAGTCCAGGATCTCTCACTCCTATTGTGGTGAATTTTTTTCTTGCAAATTATACTTTCACAGCATAGCCATTGATAACTCTTATAAATCTCCTTATATGTTGATTTAGGCACTTCAGTCCTATGCTCAAAAATTTTTTGTGGCTGCCTGTTGTTGCCCATGTAAAAGGGAAACTTCTCTGTTAGACAATAAAGACACTTCACAATGGGCCACTATCTGATCTGTTCTTCCTTATGTTTTTAGTATTATGTCACACTATCTCCATTGCACACTTGGATGCAGGTAAACTGCTATTTCCTTACTGAACAGGCCTTTGCTATTGCAACTGTAAGTCTTTGCTTACCTTCATTTCTATGATTGGAATGTCCTCCTATATATCTGTTAAATTCTTATTTATTCTTTAAAGTTTAAATGGAATGCTTTCTCTTTCCAGAAATTTCTCCCTTATTTGCCCAGTTCTGTGAATCTTATGGAGAAGATGGTTTGCACCTTGCTTATATTCTTATAAGATCAAAGATTGAGAGCTATAAGAGACATTGGAGGTCATTTTTATATGTAAGTTTTAACAACATTTATTTCAATATATGTCATGTACCTTATCTGTAACCTTCCTTAGGACAGGGATCATGAACTTTATATGTGTTCCATGACCTAGCATATTACCTTGCTGAAAGGAGGTGCATACCTAATTTTGCTTTCATTATTGCTATAGATTATCTAGATGGGTGAATTTTAGGCAGGTTTTACAAAGTAAACCAGCACAGAGATGTCATCCATCCATCCACTCACTCATTCATTAATTCATTCATGCTTCAATCAAGCAACTGGGAGTTGTTTATTGAGAATCTACTCAGAGCATAGCACTATTACAAAATTTACACATTTCCCATTATCCAAAGGAGCTCAGCAAGGTCTTGCATCTTATCATAATGAGCAGGAGGGAGTAGATTATCTGCTTTTAGCAAGCACATTAATTATTGGAGGCCATCAGTGTCAGTTTAACAAATTACTCTTTCCTGTATACTAAATGACACTTCTGAGATCTAAATGAGTTGCAATACCTCCAAAAGTGAGCAATATATTATATTTTAAGTGGCAAAATTAATCCCATTACACAATAATCCCAGAACATCTGAGATGGAAAAGTTTGCTCTTTGGGGTTTGGCTTTCTCTGTGTTTAGTGATCAGTTAAATGCTTAAGGAAGCTTAGGAACACAGCCATTATGTTTTCACTTAGTGTGTTTCTACTAATTGGTGGTGAAGTCTGAACATTCAGTGACTTCCTTATAATAAATGGCACCCTCAGGCCCTATAATGAGTCTAATCATCTGTCTACCCAAGAGATATGACTTGAGGAAACACAAACTCTTTATTTTCATTCTTTTCCATTCTCCAAATAAGCAAACATAGTAAAGACCATATGATGACTACAAAAATACTTTCCTTTCTGGCAATTCTAGTACTAGTCTTGGTATTGGTAACTAAAAAGTGTGTGGGTAGCCCTAAAGAAATCTCCCTCACACCCTTTCACTCTGGCAATATCAAGGAGGGAATCTTCCACCCGCCTGCAACTGCCTGTCTGAATGTAGGGTTAAGAATAGAGATACAATTCTTAATGCGTTGATAAAGGGAACTTCTAAAGGAGACAACTTTCTCCACTAATTCAACAGTACCTTCTCTGTAATGAATAATATTTAAGAATTACCTGGAACATTACAGTATTATTTGACTTGCCCAGGGTCATAAGCCAGTTTATATCAGAGGCAGAACTTTAGCTTATTCTCTTTACTGTATTACTGGCTTTAAGGTAAATTCTCTATTCACCATATCAGCATGCCTTATATAAAATAGACATTGTATATCAGATATTTATAACTGGGAATTGGCTATACATATCTATGGCCAGAGGAGCCCCTTCTAGGTTCCTTATTCAGTTTATTTTTCTAAAATATTCAAATACTACTTTCCTTTCAAATGCTGTATGCATAATAATTGAGGAATCTAGATCACCTAAACAATGGGAAAAATGCCTAATATAAGAACGCTAAAGACTCACTACATACAAACAAGTGGAACCAAAAATGGAGCGGATATAGATTAAATAGTACAAGAAGTTTTATGGATATTTCAAGTGAAATTTATTTTTTATGTGAAATTTATTTATGCTAATTCTTCAGTTCACCTTTCTTATGTAAAACATATACATTAAAACCGTGAAGCCCTGGAATTTTGTTGTCTTATGGATACACTGTAATTAAACGTGTTTTTATTTTAAATCTTAATGTTAAGAATATTATAAATGGGGGGCAGAGCCAAGATGGCTGCATGAAGGCAGCATCTTACCAGAGCTCTCTCACAAGGTCTGTCAGATTCCTATAAAAAACTGAATTTGAGCAGATTTGAGAGAGTCAGAAACCGTGAGCAGTCTGAGCGAAGAAAATTTCCAAGCCGGGAGAGTCTGAAAGGTCGAAGACACGAATCTGTAGGCTCAGAGAGGGCTCAGCATCTGGAGCTGCTCCTGACCAAAGCAGAAGTGGTCGGCCGGGAAATCCATGTGGGAGACAGGCTGGGAGAAAGCTGGGTGCCCAAAACCGGCGGAGATCCCCAGGCCACCCAACACAGGACGGCAGTCTGTGGAAGCAACAAGAGGCAGCACAAAGGCCATGGCCAGTAATCACCGAGCCCTGAGGCTTGCAGCCCGAAGGCATGAAACTCGGGTTCTTGAAACTCCAGGAGACATAATGGCCTGGTAAATGGCTCTAATCCCTTCCCCCCTCACCCAGAGAATTCCTTGCGGAAAAAAAAAGAACTCTGGAACAGAGTAGAAAGAAGTGGGGCTTCAGTGGTCAAATAATAGAAGTTAATTAGTCCCCAAGGCACAGAGTCAGCAGGGGTCAACACCAGGACCACAGATGTAATCTTGCTCCCCCAGGGAAAGTGCCAGAGATCAGGTCAAACAACAAACAGCTGAGACCACTGCTGAAGAGCAACAGTGCTGGAATGCACCCAAAGGGAGTGAGAAGTCAGGGAGCCATACCCCTCCCCCACACCTCAGGAAACTGAAGGCTATAATTCGAGACTCACAATCCCCAGAATAAAAAACCTGGGATAGAGAGCCCTGAGCCCCAAAAGCAGATATTAATTGTAAAGCCAAGAAAAGGCTAACCAACATGAAGAACACAAAAAAACAGAGGACAATAGATTCTTTTTGAGACAGCATCAAAATACCAATATGGAAGAAGTCAGCAATCACACTGTAGATATATTGGATACCTCAAAAGGTAATGTGAACTGGTCTCCAGCCCAAAAAGCACTGCTGGAAGAGCTAAAGGAGGATTTTAAAAACCAAATTAGGGAGCTAAAAGAAAATATGGGGAAAAAAGATTGGAGAAATGGCTACCGAGATTCAGAATCTAGAGAGAGAAAATGACACCCTGAGAGGCAAAATCAACCAATTGGGAAAAGAGACTCAAAAGCAAAATGAAAACACTAACTCATTAAAAGACAGAGTTGAGCAAGTGAAAGCTAATGAATTTATGAGGCACCAAGAAGTAGTAAAACAAAATGTAAAGGATGAAAACATAGAAAAAAAATGGAAATATCTGATTGGGAAAACAACTGACCTGGAAAATAGATCCAGGAGAGACAATTTAAGAGTTATTGGTCTACCAGAAATCCACGATGAAAAAAAGAGCCTTGACAGTATCTTCGAAGAAATTATCAAAGACAACTGCCCAGAGGTCCTAGAACCAGAGGGCAAAATAGTCATTGAAAGAATTCACTGATCACCCCCTGAAAGAGATCCCAAATTGAAAACACCAAGAAATATTATACCCAAATTTCAGAGCTATAAACTCAAGGAGAAAATACTGCAAGCAGCCAAAAAGAAGCAATTCAAATATCGTGGAACTACAGTCAGGATCACGCAGGATCTCTCAGCTTCCACATTAAAAGACAGGAGATATTGGAATATGATATTCCAAAGGGCAAAGGAGCTGGGACTACAACCAAGGATCAACTACCCAGCAAAACTAAGCATAATCTTTCAGGCAAGGCGATGGACATTCAGTGAAATAAGGGAATCCCAGACCTTCCTGATGAAAAGGCCAGAACTCAATGAAAAATTTGATCTCCAAATACAAAACTAAAGAGAGACATGAAAAGGTTACCAGGGGGGAAAACCCCCACAAAATTTATTAACCAATAAGGGCAGGTTGTCTGCATCTTTATGTGGGATTATATCATCATATGTATGTTTTATATATACATATATATGTCAGTCTTCAGAAAAGGTACAGCTATTATTACAATTGCAAGGGATATAAATAGATTGTGAATGCCTGTATAAATTAACTGGTGTAAAGATAAAAAAAAAATAAGTGAGAGATGTAAAGGGAGGACTATGAGAGAAGAGGTAAGGAGGTGGTAGAAAAGGGTAAATTACACCAAATGAAGAGGCACAAAAACATATTATAGTAGAAGGAAAGAAGGGAGGGAGAAGAGCAGTATTTGAGCTTCACTGTCATCTGATCTGGTTCAAAAAAGGAATAACATACCCTGATAAGTTTAGAAATCTAACTTGTTCTACAAGAAGTAGGAGGGGAAGGGGGGGAAAAAGGAGGGGGTGGTCCGAAGGGAGGGGAGAAGTAGCAAGTGGGAAACGGTAAGATAAGGGGGGGGAATAAAGAGGGAGGGTAAACTGAGGAAGGCAGTGGTCAAAAGCAAAACTTTGTTGAGGAGGAGAAAGGGAAAGAGAGAAATAAAAGCATAAACAGGGGGAAATAGGATGGAGAAAAAGACACAGATAGAAATCATAACTCTGAACGTGAAAGGGATGAACACTCTCATAAAACAGAAGTGGATACCAGAATGGATTAAAAACCATAATCCTACAATATGCTGGGTTTTTTTTGTTTTTTTTATTTGTTATGAAAGTTTTATTTTTATTAATTTTTCATTTTACAGTGTAGCAAAGTGGAAGAGATAAAATAAACATTTGCAAATAAATGAAATGTAGGAAAAAGGAAAGAACAGCAATAAAAATAACTGAAACTCAAAAGTAAAAATGTAACAACCAAGTTCTAAGCAAATGGATTGAGTAAACAAAATTGAAAGGAGCCATTTATGCTTTAAAAGTACCAATTTATACATTAATTACAAATTACTCTTATCTTCGGGGCTTAGCGGGAAAACCTCCAGAATCTATTCATTAATAATATTTACTAAAACCTGATTATGTGCCAGGAATACAAATACAAAATAAGTAAATACTAGAGAGACAGAGAGAGAGAGAGAGAGAGAGAGAGAGAGAGAGAGAGAGAGAGAGACAGAGACAGAGAGAGACAGAGAGACAGAGAGATAGAGAGACAGAGAGAGACAGAGACAGAGAGACAGAGACAGAGACACAGAGAGAGACAGAGACAGAAACACAGAGAGAGACAGAGACAGAGACACAGAGAGAAGCAGACAGACAGGCAGGTAGGCAGACAGTAAGTATTTAAGTAACTTACCCAGGTGGTGCAGATGGTTCTGGGCCTGGAGTCAGGAAGATTTATCCTCCTAAGTTCAAATCTGACCCCAGACACTAGCTGTGTGAGCCTGCGCAAGTCACTTAACCCTTTTTGCCTCAGTTTCCTCATCTGTAAAATGAGCCAGAGAAGGAAATATGCTGTTTACAAGAAACACATTTGAAGCAGGGGGATACACACAGGGTAAAGGTAAAAGGATGGAGTAAAATATATTGAGCCTCAGCTAAAGTAAAAAAAAAGCAGGTATAGCAATCCTAATCTCAGACAAAGCAAAATTAAAGATAGATTTAATTAAAAGAGATAAGGAAGGACATTATATCCTGCTAAAAGGCACCAGAAACAATGAAGCAATATCATTGTTTAACATATCTGTACCAAGTTGTAAGGCATACAAATTCTTAGAGGAGAGGTTAAGGGAGTTACAGGAAGAAATAGACAACAAAACTATAATATTGGGAGACCTCAACCTCCCCCTTTGTGAACTTGATAAATCTAACCTCAAAATAAATAAGAAAAAAGTTAAGGAGGTAAACAGATTTTTAGAAAAGGCAGATATGATTGACCTCTGGAGAAAACTGAATGGGGATAAAAAGGAATATACTTTCTTCTCAGCGGTACATAAAAACCTCACAATCCAGTGCAGAAAGGCAGAAGTAGTCAAAACATCCTTTTCAGATCATGATGCAAAAAGAATTAATTGTGACAAAGAATCATGGAAAAATAAGCTAAAAACTAATTGAAAACTAAATAATCTAATTCTAAAGAATGAGTGGACCAAAGAACAAATCAGAGAAACAATTAATAACTTCATTCAAGAGAATGACAATAATGAAACAACATACCAAAACTTATGGGATGAAGCAAAAGCAGTTCTTAGGGGAAGTTTTATATCCCTAAACGCTTACATAAATAAAATAGGGAAAAAGGAGATCAATGATCTGGGCCTACAGCTAAAAAAGCTAGAAAAAGAGCGAATTGAAGATCCCCAATTAAATACCAAATTAGAAATAATGAAAATCAAAGGAGAGATTAATAAAACTGAAACCAAGAAAAATATTAAACAAAACAAACAGCAGGTTTTATGAAAAAACGAATAAAATTGATAAACCTTTGGTCAATTTAATTAAAAAAAAGAAAGAAAAAAATCGAATTACCAGTATCAAAAACGAAAAGGGTGAGCTCACCTCTAATGAAGAGGAAATCAAAACAATAATTAGGAATTATTTTGTCAAATTGTATGCTCATTAATTTTACAACCTTAGAGATATGGATGAATATCTACAAAAACATAAACTACCCAGCTTAACAGAAAAGGAAATAAAATTTCTAAATAACCTCATCTCAGAAAAAGAAATTGAGCATGCCATCAATGAACTCACTAGAAAAAATCTCCAGGGCCAGATGGTTTTACATGTGAATTCTATCAAACGTTTAAAGAACAACTAATTCCAATACTTTGTAGACTATTTGGGAAAATAGTTGAAGAAGGAGTCCTACCAAATTCTTTTTATGACACAAATATGGTACTAATACCCAAACCAGGTAGAGTCAAAACAGAGAAAGAAAATTATAGACAGATTTCTCTAATGAATATTGAGGCAAAAAATATTAAATAAAATATTAACAAAAAACACTGCAGCAACTCATCATGAGAATAATACACTATGACCAGGTATGATTTATTCCAGTAATGCATGGCTAGTTCAATATGAGGAAAACTATTAGCATAATTGACCATATCAACAACAAAACTAGCAGAAACCATATGATCATCTCAATAGATGCAGAAAAAGCCTTTGACAAAATACAGCACTCATTCCTACTAAAAACACTAGAAAGCATAGTAAAAAATGGAACCTTCCTTAAAATTATAAATGGCATCTACCTAAAACCATCAACAAGCATTATTTGTAATGGGGATAAGCTAGATGCATTCCCAATAAGATCAGGGGTGAAACAAGGACGTCCATTATCACCCGTACTATTCACTTTGGTACTAGAAACATTAGCTGTACCAATAAGAGAAGAAAAAGAAATTGAAGGAATTAGAATAGGAAAAGAAGAAACTAAATTATCACTTTTTGCAGATGATATGATGATTTATTTGGAGAATCCTAGAGAATGAATTAAAAAAATTACTTAAAATAATAAACAACTTTAGCAAAGTTGCAGGATATAAAATAAACCCACATAAATCCTCAGCATTCCTATACACTACTGACAAAGCCTAACAGCAAGAGATAGAAAGAGAAATTCCATTCAGAGTTATTGTAGACAGTATAAAATATTTGGGAGTGTATTTGCCAAGGCAAACCCAGGGCCTATATGAACATAACTATGAAACACTTTTCACGCGAATAAAGTCAGATCTAAATAAATGGAAAAATATCAGTTGCTCATGGTTAGGCTGAGCTAATATAATAAAAATGACAATTTTACCTAAATTAATCTATCTATTCAGTGCCATACCAATCGAACTACCAAAAAATTATTTTACTGACCTGGACAAAATTATAACAAAATTCATCTGGAAAAACAAGAGGTCTAGAATATCTAGGGTATTAATGAAAATAAATGCTAGAGAAGGTGGCCTAGCCATACCCAATATTAAGCTCTACTACAGAGCAGCAGTCATCAAAACTACCTGGTACTGGCTAAGAAACAGAGGTGTGGATCAGTGGAATAGGATAGGAATACAAGATGGAGAAGTCGATAACAATAGCAATCTACTCTTTGATAAACCCAAAGAGGCTACCTTCTGGGCTAATAATTCACTATTTCACAAAAACTGTTGGGAAAATTGGAAAATGGTCGGGCAGAAACTGGGCATAGAACAATATCTTACACCATATACCAAAATAAAGTCAAAATGGGTTCATGATTTAGGAGTAAAGGCTGATAGTATAAGTAATTTGGGAGAGCAAGCAATAGATTACTTATCATATTTATGGAAAAGAAAAGAATGCATGACCCAACCAGAGACAGAGAGCATTACAAAATGCAAAATGGATAATTTTGATTATGTTAAATTGAAATGTTTTTGTACAAAAAAAGCCATGCAACAACAATTAGGAGGGAAGCAGAAAATTGGGAGAAAATCTTTGCAACTACTATCTCTGATAAAGGCCTCATTTCTAAAATATACAGGGAGCTGAGCCAAATATATAGGAATACAAGCCATTCCCCAATTGAGAAATGGTCAAAGGATATGAACAGGCAGTTTTCAGAGGAAGAAATTAAATCTATATATAGGCATATGAAAAAATGCTCTAAATCACTACTGATTAGAGAAATGCAAATTAAAACAACTCTTAGATACCACATCTCTCCTGTCAGGTTAGCTAAAATAACAAAACAGGAAAATAATAAATGCTGGAGAGGATGTGGGAAAATTGGAACATAGTTCCATTGCCGGTGCAGTTGTGAGATGATCCAGTCATTTTGGAGAGTAGTTTGTAACTGCGCCCAAAGGGCCACAGGAATGTTCATACCCTTTGACCCAGCAATACCACTTCTAGGGTCGTATCCCAAAGAAATCATGCAAGCGGGAAAAGGACCCATATGTGCAAGGATATTTATAGCAGCTCTTTTTGTGGTAGCCAAGAATTGGAAATCAAAGGGGTGCCCATCAATTGGGGAATGGCTGAACAAGCTGTGGTATATGAAGGTCACAGAATACTATTGTGCCATAAGAAATGAGGATGATACAGACTTCATAACAACCTGGAAAAACCTACACCATGTAATGTTGAGTGAGTGGAGCAGAGCCAGAAGAACACTATACACAACCACATATATATGGATTCTGTGAGGACCAATCCTGACAGACTTCCCTCTTCTCAGCAACACAAGGTGCAGGAACAACTCAAAAGGACTGAAGATGATGAATGCTATCTATATCCAGAGAAAGATCGATGAAGTTCGAATGCAGATTGAGGCACACTTCATGCTCACCTTTTTCTCTTCTCTTTTGTTTTTGTTTTAGGGGTTTTTTTTGGTTCTGTTTTTTCTTTCTCATGATTCATTCCATTGGTCATAATTCTTCTCCACAACTTGACTAGTGCATAAATTAATTCAACGTGAAGTTATTCGTGGTAGTTATATGAGATTCCATGCCGCCTTGGGGAGGAAGAGGGGAGAGAGGGGAGAAAAGCTGGAACTCAAAATTATGTAGAACCGTCTGTTGTAAACTAAAAATAAAAAGAAAAAAAAGAATATTACAAATGAATATAAATCAAAGAAGATCTCATATCACCTTTTAATTTCTGCAATTAGAATGAAGCATATAATATTTTTAAATGAAATATATTCATACTGTATATCTCCTCTAATTGGTTTCACACAACAAGAAATTGCCTTTTTATAGCAATGTGATGCCAATCAGTGATTAAATATCTTTCCCACCCATTCAACAGACCTCAGGTGGGACCAAAAAAGGGAGCCTTGATTAGAGGCAGGTCCACACCTTTGTGATGCCAATCAGTGATCAAAGACCTTTCATGCCCACTCAACAGACCTCAGGTGAGGCCAGGTGAGAGAAACTTGATTAGAGGTTTGTTTGGAGGCAGGCCAGCTCACTTTACTTAATAGCACTAAGCTTCAGGCCCACATCCTTTTGCTAATTGGTAGGAAGCCCTCAGGCCCTAAAAAGGTATATACACCCAGAAATTAGCCATTGAGAACTGAGAATTCAGATGTCAGAAGTCAGAAGTAAAACTTCAGAATCCAGCCCAAGGAGGAGAAGTAAGAATTCTGAAATGACAGAGCTGCAGAAATAGTGCAGAGTGGAGAGTGGAGTGGAAACCAGATAGCCTCAGAGATGATAGAACTGAAGGATGAGAAAATGCAGATAAGCAGACAGTTAGAATTGGTTAGTCTTTATGGGGAGGCCCCAGCAGGGAGGAAGGTTACAGGATGACTTGGTTTCTTTCTATAATACTGTGTTATAATTTCCTTGTTGCTACATCGAGGTGGCCTTACTGGTTTTGGAATACAATTACTGCTATATTGAATTGGATTTATTGGTCTTGGAATCTGATCCTCAAGTGCCTAAATAAATGTTATACTTACTTTGCCTTCTACCTAGAGAGTTTTTCATACTTTGTCATTCTGAACCATAAAGACATGTTCATGGTCTTCCTCGAGGTCATGAATCTGGCCTTACTGATACAAGCTTCTGTGTCAATATAAAATATTCTTTCACTTTTCCACCCCCCCCCCCCCTTATGTGTCCTCTTTTCTATATGTTTCATTTGGGAAATCGTTTCTTCTCAGACCACTTTCTCTATTTTAGGCTAATAATAGAATGTGTCAACACCTGTGTCTCATCATACATCATGGAAAGCTTACATAAATAATAATAATAGATGACATTTGTGAAGTTATCATTGTATATTGAACAGGGAGATGGCCTCAGAGACAAGAAGACCTGAGTTTTAAGATTTGGCTATGCTGGGGGTAGAGCCAAGACGGCAGCTGGAAAGCAGGGACTAGCATGAGCTCCCCACCGAGTTCCTCCAAAAACCTATAAAAAATGCCTCTGAACCAATTCTGGAACTGCAGAACTCACAAAATAACAGAGGGAAGCAGGGCTCCAGCACAGGACAGACTGGATGGTCTCTGGGTGAGGTCAGTCCTGCATGGAGCTGGGAGAGGAATGAAGCAGAGTGGAGCAGAGCCCAGTGTGGGTGGCAGAGACCAACCAGACCAGGAGCCGGGCAGAGTGTGCCCTAGCGCCCTGACTCAGTGAGCTGCAGCAGTTACCAGACTTCTCATCCCACAAACACCAAAGACAACAGAGAAGGTTAGTGGGAAAAGCTGCTGGGGTCAGAGTGAAACAAAGGAGTTCGCAGTTCGGCCCCCACCCCCAGGGCAGCAGAGGTGGGGCAGCTACAGAACTACAGCTGCAGTTGCTTCCAGCCCCAGGCCCACCTTGTGGGAGGAATTAAGTGGCAGATCAGAGCAGGAGTGAAGAGCCTGCTGAAGATCTAAGTCCAGTCCAGGTTGGGAGTTCTTGGGGAAGGAGGAGTGCTGGTGTGGAAGAGCTGGCGCATCCCCCCAAGCTTGGAACATAGTTTTCTTAACTCTACAAGCAGTCACACCCCGCTGAAAAACTCGAGTCAAGTTAGTTCGCTGAGAATATGGCTAGGCAGCGAAAATGCACCCAGATTCAGTCTCATAGTTTGGAATCTTTCTTTGGTGACAAAGACCAAAACATACAGCCAGAAGAAGTCAACAAAGACAAAGAGCCTACAACAAAAGCCTCCAAGAAAAACATGAACTGGTCTCAGTCCATGGAAGAGCTCAAAAATGATTTGGAAAAGCAAGTTAGAGAAGTATAGGAAAAATTGGGATGAGAAATGAGAAGGATGTGAGAAAACCATGAAAAACAAGTCAATTACTTGCTAAAGGAGACCCAAAAAAATACTGAAAAATATGCTGAAGAAAACAACACCTAGAAAATAAGTTACACAGGCAATGGGGTGTATAAATTTATCTTGCCTTACAAGAAAGAAAGGGAAAAGGGGATGGGAGGCGAGTGGGATAACAGAAGGTAGGGCTGACTGGGGAACAGGGCAACCAGAATACACACCATCTTGGAGAGTGGGGGAGGGTAGAAATGGGGAGAAAATTTGTGATTCAAACTCTTGTGAAAATCAATGCTGAAAACTAAATATATTAAATAAAATTTAAAAAAGAGAGATTTGGCTATATTAGCTATGTGACCCTCAGCAGGTTACTTTACTTTCCTCTGCAAAGGGTGCCACTAAATCATATATAAACATTCCTATTGCTGCTTAGTAACTTAGAAAATCATACATTAACATTATTGGGTAAGTAATCATAATATCCTTTTGAAATTAATTAGAATAATTTATTTTGTGCATACATAAGGTGAAATCTAGAATTTGTTGGCTTTGATATTGAGTAGGGAAAGATTACTAAAACTGGGAAACTTTGTTGAAAGCTGAGTGGCATATAGGGTTTGAAACTCTGGTGGTAGTTTTGCTCTATGTTTTTTTCTCCAGATAAGGAAATCAAGACCAAAATATCCAGTCACTTGTTCAAAATCAAACTGAGTGATGTGAGCAATATATGTGTCAAGCAGATTAAAATGGATACTCCTCTGTTAACTAATTCTATCAGTTAAATATCATTTTGTGACACTTAATTATATCAATATGTGTCATATACATACATTTCACTCATCATTTTATGTTCTTAATTCTGTGCCTTTGAGAATTGATATTACTTCTAGGTAATATGCAAAATATGTTGTTCTTATATAGAACACTTAAATGAATGTTGGAAAAATAGTAGCAATTCATAATGTATGGAAAAAAGATTTTCAAGTTTCATTCAAACCTACAATGAAGCAGGATAAGTTGAATGAAAGCACAATAGAAAGTCCTTTAGAAAATGAAAAATAATACAACAACTAATATATTGTTGTTACAAGTCTTTGGGAAGCAAATAAAGATCTTCAAAGGGATCTTATAGCTGAAGAAGTATTCTATTTTTAATAGAAATTTTTTGAATAAAGATGTATAGGAAGAAGACCAGGGGAGAAAAATACTATATAATTCTGAAGTTAAAATAAAATAACATTTTGCCATGAGCAAGACAATACAAAACTGGGGTACTGAAGATTAGGGAAAATGATTTTTATTAATTAAAAATTACATTTTAGATGTTGGAACAGGAGCAGACAAGGGCAGCCTGAATCACCAGTCTCAGTGGCGATGCCCAAACCTCTCAGCACAGGATGGGAGTCTGTTGGAGCTGAGTGAGAGAAGCACAGGGCTTGCATCAGTGGCAGCAGCTGTAGCTGCTACTCCTCAGGGCATCCCCACAAACTAAATGTTTGAAAGTCACCTTCCTGAACTTCTGGGAGCCATGCTGACAGAGCAAGCTGCAAGTTGCTCTCGTGCCTCCCTAATTGACCTTGAAAAACCTAGAGAATACTACCCTAGGAAAAATCCAGGAATTGTGGAGCCAGAAGTAGGAGCACGGCAATCATTTAGCTCAGGAAGCTAGGGAAAAGGGTCACTCTTGCTATGGCAAAAGGGGACCACTGCAGGAAGGGAGACATCCCAGCAATCCCACCTCAGCAGACCAGCAGGAGTTCCTGAGTCCTGGAGGGGAGGGGGTGTGGAGCCAGCAAGCACCAATACTACAACCTGAGATGTGCCTTCTCAGTCAGCAGAATTAGCAGACACCAGCATAGACAACGGCTGAGGCCACATGGGCTATGGCGCAGCCCTAGGAGAAAAGAAGACTTCCAGCAGCCAGACCACCCTGTCCCCACACATCATTTTGTGAGCTTCAGTGTAACCCAGGGGAAATTCAGAAACTTTTCACTGGGCCTAGATCCTTGGCATGTACACATCCAGCTCAGCACCAGGTGAGCTGCAGCAGTATATACTTTTAAGCTGACAAAACCAGAGGCCACAAGACAAACAAAATAAAAACAGTAACCAAGACTCTAGTTCCCAGCTTGGGAAAGAACCCCCTGGGCCCCAGAAGCAGAGATCAACTTTAAAAGGCAGGAAAAGGTCAATCATCATGAAGATGAAGAATCAAACTAGAAAAGTAAAAAGGTCCAGAGAATCTTACTAGATAAAAGGAAGATAAAAATATAAATTCAGAAGAGGACAGCGTTGACACTCTACTCACATCTGAAACCTCAAAAGGGAATATGAACTGGTCTTAAGCCCAAAAAGCATTCCTGGAAGAGTGTAAAAGCCAAATTAGAGAGGTAAAAGAAAAAATTTACCATTTGTTTTGAAATAAAATAGACCAAATGGAAAAAAAAATGTCACTGATGAGTACAAATCTTTAAAAAATAAAATGGATAAGGAGGTACAGAGCCTAACAGGAGAAAATAACTCCTTGAAAAGTAAAATTAGCCAAATAGGAAGAGTGGTACAGAAGCTATCTGAAGAAAACAATTGTTAAGAATTAGAATTGAGCAAGTAGAAGACAATGACTCTACAAGGCATCAGGGATCAATCAAACAGTATCTAAAGAATAAAAAAAATAGAAGAAAATGTAAAATATCTCATTGGAAAAATAACTGAGCTGGAAAATAGATCCAGGGGAGACTAAGAATTATTGGTCTACCAGAAAACTATGATGAAAGAAATGAGCCTGGATAGTGTCTTACAAGATATCAACAAAGAAAACTGCCCCAAGGTCCTAGAACCAGAGGATGAAATAGTCATCGAAAGAATACATCCTTCGGCTCTTGAAAGACATCCCTAATTAAAAACTCGAAGGAATATTTTAGCCAAATTCCAGAAGTATCAGGTCAAGGAGAAAATACTACAAGCTGCCAGAAAAGAAACATTTCAAATAGTGTGGAACTACAGTCAGGATTTCACAGGACCTTGCAGCTTCTACATTAAAAGAGCAGAGGGATTGGAATACGATATTCCCTAACGTAAAGGAGCTTGGATTTCAAACAAGGATCAACTACCAAGAAAAACTGAGCATAGTCTTCCAGGGAAGGAGATGAATATTTGGTGAAATAAGAGAATTCCAGACATTCCTGATGAAAAGGCCAGATCTAAAGGGAAAATTTGATCTTCAAACACAAGACATAAGAAATGCATAAAAAGTTAAATCAGAAAAAAGGCAAAAAGAAGCTTTGCTAATTACTATGGGCAAATTGTTTACATCCCTATACGGGAGGATGATACTTGTTAACTTTGAGAGTGATAGAGCTATTATGAATTTTAAAAGGAATACACATAGACAGAAGGTGTGTGTATAAATTTACCGATGTGATGACCAAAAACATAATTAAGGTGTGCAAAGGGATTGTAATGGAAGAAGAGGTAAGGAGGGGATAGAAAAAGGTAAAGTACATCACATTAACCTTCTCCGCAGTCTTTGGTGTTTGTGGGTTGAGAAGTCTTGTAACTGCCGCAGCTCACTGAATCAGGGCACTAGGGCCCTCTCCACCCGGCTTCTGGTCTGGATGGTCCACTCCGCTCAGGCTGGGCTCTGCTCCACTCCATTCCCAGCTCCCAGCTCCCAGCTCCCAGCTCCCAGCTCCCAGCTCCGTGTGGGATAGACCTCACCCAGAGACCATCCAGGCTGTCCTGGGCTGGAGCCCTACTTCCCTCTGCTGTTTTGTGGGTTCAGCCATTCTATAATTGGTTCAGAGCCATTTTTTATAAGTTTTTGGAGGGTCTCCATACGGAGCTCACATTACTCCCTGCTTACCAGCCACCATCTTGGCTCCACCCCAAAGTACATCACATGAAGAGGCAAAAAACATATAGTAGAGAGAAAGAAGGGAAGAAGAAGGGCAGTGTTTGAAGTTTACTCTCATTGGATTTGGTTCAAGGAGAGTATAACATATTCCATTATGTTTAGAAATCAAACGTGCCCTACAAGCAGTAGGAGGGGATAGGGGAAAGAAAAGGAGGGCAGTTAGAAGGGAAGAATAAATAGTAAGGGAAAAAGGTAACATAAGCGAGGGAGCGGGATAAAGAGGGGATGTTGAGGGACACACCGGTCAAAAGTAAAACTATTTTGAGGAGGGCAAGGGAGAAGGGAGAAGTAAAAGGATAAATGCAATGGGGCTAGGATGGAGAAAAAGACACAGATAGTAATTGTAATTGTGAATGTGCATGGGATAAGCTCTCCCATAAAACAGAGGGAGAGAGCAGAATGTATTAAACCATAACCCTAAAGTATGTTGTTTATAAAAAAACACATTTGAAATATGCAGATAAACACAGGATAAAGATAAAAGGCTGGAGTAGAATATATTATGATTCAGCTGAATTAAAAAAAAAAGAAGGGGTAGCAATCCTAGTCTCAGATAAAGCAAAAGGAAAGACAGATCTAATTAAAAACAATTAGGAAGAAAACTATCTGTTGCTAAAAGGCACCATAGACAATGAAGTAATATCATTACTTAACACATATGCACCAGGTGGTATAGCATCCAAATTCTTAGAGAAGTTAAAGGACTTACAAGAAGAAATAAATTATACTAGTGGGAGACCTCAACCTCCCCCTCAATAAACTTAATGAATCTAACTTCAAAACAAAGAAGAAAGAAGTTAAGGCATAGAATTTTACAAAAGGCCAATATGATAGACCCCTGGAGAAAACTGAATGAGGATAGAAAGGAATATGCTTTTTCCTCAGTGGCACATCGGGAATACACAAAAATTGACCATGTACTAGGGCATAAATACTTCAAAATCTAGTTCAGAAAGCAGAAACATTAAATGTATCCTAAAAATTAATAGGAAACTAAATAATCTAATCCTAAAGAATGAGTTGGTCAATCAAGAAATCATGGAAGCAATCAATCACTTCATTCAAGAGTATGACAATAATGAGACGACATACCAAGTGTTATGAGATGCACTAAAAGTGGTTTTGGGTGGAAGTTTTATATCTCTAAATGTTTACATGAATAAGACAAAAAAAATGAGCTCAATGAATTTGGCAAGCAACTGAAAAAGCTAGAAAAAAAATTGAAAATCCCCAACTAAATACCAAATTAGAAATACTGAAAACCAAAGGAGAGATTAACAAAACTGAAACCAAGAAAAACTAACAGCTGGTTTTATGAAAAAAAAAAGATAAAATTGGTAAAGCTTTGGTCAATTTGATTAAAAAAAGAAATAAGAAATCCAAATCACCAGTATCAAAAATGAAAAGGGTGAATTCACCTCCACTGATGAGGAAATGAAAACAATAATAAGGAATTATTTTGCCCAGTTGTATGCCAATAAATTTGACAACCTTAGGGAAATGGATGATTATTTACAAAAATATAAATTGCCCAAATTAACAGAAGATGAAATAAAAAATTTAAATAACCCCATCTCAGAAAAAGAAGTTGAACAATATATCAATGAACTCCCTAGGAAAAAAATCCCAAGGTACAGGCAAATTCTATCAAACATTTAAAGAACAATTAATTTCAATAATTTATAGACTATTTGGGAAAATAGGCAAAGATGGAGGCCTACGAAATTCTTTTGGTGACACAAATTAGGCATTAATATCTAAACCAGGAAGAGTGTAAACAGAGAAAGAAAATTATAGACCAATTTCCCCAATGAATATAGATGGAAAAATTTTAAATAAAATATTTGCAAAAAAAGTACAGCAACTTATCACTAGAGTAATACAGTATGATGCAACAACAATGCTGCTTACAGATGCTGTGGAGGTGTAAGGACAATAGCACCAGCACACAGAAGGAATGTTAGCACAAATACTTTGATGTGTTTTTCTAAGGAAAGCAAAATTAAGGCGTTTGCAATACCCCTTTAATTGCATATGCATATATAATTTACTTAGTTCAGGGGAAAAAGTAAGCATGCTGAACTTCAGAGGAAACACGAACAGAAATTAAATGCAGAAATTCAATCAATAGAGCAAATAACACAAATCAGCAGACAGGGCTTCTAACCATCTGTCCATAGCAATACACACATAGTTACCAGAAAGACAAGCATCAACATCTGTGTTTTCAAACCCGGGGGGCTCCTTATTGGCTACCCAGAGTCTCCTCTTGCCAATTCACAGGACCAGTCTTCCAATAAGTGAGCCCCCAAGCAAAATGCTAACCTTAGAGTATATATACTCTATATGTGACTCAAACCCATGTGACCTAGGCATTCCCATGACTTAAGCAGGCGATTAAAGACAATTTCATCAAAGACTCTTAACTGAAAACAAAGAAGGCCAGACTAAAAGGCGCTTGATTGCCATAGTGCTGAGAAGCACTCTAAAACGAAACAAAAAAACCCAGCAAATGTCCCACCCTGCTTGCCATTACATATGGCCAGGTAAGATTTATTGCACCAATGCAAGGCTGGGTCAATATTAGGAAAATTATCAGCATAATTGATCATAACAATAAAACAAGTAGAAACCATATGGTTGTCTGCATAGATGCAGAAAAAACTTTTGAAAAAATATGGCACCCATTCCTATTGAAAACACTAGAAAACATAAGATAAAATGGACTTTTTCTTAAAATGATACTAGCATCTACCTAAAACCATCAGCAAACATTCTATCTAGTGGAAATAAACTATATGCATATTCAATAAGAATTGGGGTGAAACAACTATATCCACTATCACCCCTATTATTTGATTTGGTACTAGACATGTTAACTTTAGCAATAAAAGAAGAAAAAGAAATTGAAGGAATTATAATAGGCAAAGAAGAAACTAAGTTATCACTCTTTGCAGATGATATGATTTACTTAGAGAATGCCAGAGAATCAAGTTAAAAACTGCTTGAAATAATAAATAACTTTAGCGAAGTTCCAGGATATAAACTAAACCTACATAGATCCATAGCATTCTTATATAGTACTAACAAGCCCAACAGCAAGAGATAGAAAGAGAAATTCCATTTAAAGTTACTGCAGACATTGTAAAATATTTGGGAGTCTACCTGCCAAGACAACTATATGAACACAATTACAAAACACTTTTCACACAGATAAAGACAGATCTAAATAAATGGAAAAACAACAGTTGCTCATGGGTAGACTGAGCTAATAAAATCAAAATGACAATTTCACCTAAATTAATTTACTTATTTAGTGCCACCCCAATCACACGACTAAAAATTATTTTGTAGAGCTAGATAATATAATAATTAAATTCATCTGGTTTAATAAAAGGTTCAGATGATCAAGGGAATTAATGAAAAAAATGCTAGCAAAGGTGGCCTAGTACTACTGGATCTTAAACTGTATTATAAAGCAGCAATCATCAAAACTACTTGGTACTGGCTAAGAAATAGAGTGGTGGATCAGTGTTAGGTAAATAAGATGCAGTAATCAATGACTATAGTAATCTACTCTTTGATAAACCCAAAGACTCCAGCTTCTGGGATAAGAACTCAGTACTTCACAAAACTCCTGGGAAAACTGGAAAATAGTACGGCAGAAACTGAGCATAGACCAAGATCTTATACCAAAATAAAGTTGAAATGGGTTTATGATTTAGATATAAAGGCTGATACTATTAGTAATTTGGGAGAGCAAGGAATAGTTTACCTGTCAGATTTATGGAGAAGGGAAGAATTTATGACCAAATAAGAGACAGAGAGCATTACAAAATCCAAAATGGATAATTTTTATTATGTTAGAATGAAAAGCTTTTATATAAACCAAGTCAATGCAACCAAAACTAGGAGGGAACCAGAAATTTGAGAATGAATTCTTACAACCAGTTTCTCTGACAAAGGCTTCATCTCTAAAATCAACAGGGAACTGAGTCAAATTCATAAGAATACAAGTCATTTTCCAATTGATAAATGGTCAAAGAATATGAACAAGCAGTTTTCATAGGAAGAAATTAAAGTCATATAAAAATACTCTAAATAACTATTGATTAGAGAAATGCAAATCAAAACAACTCTTAGGTACCACATCTCTCCTGCCAGATTTACTAACATGACTGCATGAGACTCAAACCCATGTGACCAGGAAAATGGTAAATGCTATAGAAGATATTGGAAAATTGGTACACTACTGCATTGTTGGTGGAGTTGTGAACTGATCTAACCCTTCTGGAGAACAATTTGGAACTATGTCCAAAGGGCTATAAAAATGTGCATACTTTTTGACCCAGCAATACCACTTCTACAGCTGTATCCCACAGAGATCATACAAGTGGGGAAAGGACCATTATGTACCAAAAATGTTTATAGTAGCTCTTTTTGTGGTTGTAAAGAATTGAAAAGCAAGGGGATGCCCATCAACTGGAGAATAGCTAAACAAGTTGTGGTATATGAATGTAATCTAATACTATTGTGCTTTAAGAAATGAGGAGCAGACGGACTTCATAATAACCTAGATGATCTGATGCTGATTCACGGGAGCAGAACCAGGAGAATATTACACATGATTACATACACAAGGTATGTCCGATGAACAACTTTGAGAGACTTGGCTCTTCTCAGCAATACAAGATTCTACAACAGCTCCAAAAGACCCAAAGTGGAAAGAGATATCCATATCCAGAGAAAGAATTATGGAGTCTGAATGCAGATTGCAGCAAACTATTTGCTGTCTTTATTTTTTTTCTTTTTTTTTCTTTTGCTTCTTCTTTCTCATGCTTCATTCCATTGATCACGATTCTTCTTTACACATTGACTATTGTGATATAAGCTTAATGTGAAGGTTTATATAGAACCTATATCTGATATCTTGGGGGAGAAAAGGGAAGGAGAAGAAGGGGGAGAAAATTTGGAACTCAAAAACTTGTGGAACTGAGTGTTGTAAACAAAAAATCAAAAGTAAATTAAAACAAGAAAAAAAACAAAAAAAATACATTTTATTCTAAACAATACCAAACTATTTTCAGAAAACTAATATTCTTTTTATGTCCATTCTATTACCTATTTTACATTTCTCTTCTCTTGCTATCTCCTTGCCACCATTATTTTTAAATGGGCTAGACTTTTTGCTTCCATTTGATTCAACAAGCACTTATTAAGCATTCATCATGAGCAAAATTCTGTCCTTTGTTCTAGTGATATAAATAGGCAAAATTGGTAAAAACAAATGAATCTACAAAATAAACACCCATTCACTTCTATACCCCTTGTAAGCATCCATATATTACAACTTTATTGAAATTCTACTCTTAAAAATCACTGATTATGGATAATACTTGTAAATCTGTCCTGAGCAATAGAGATCTGCTATCATTCTAAGAAAATATTTGATATTTGATGGTAAACCCTACGACCCCCAAGACTTGTAGGTCAAATGATCATTACCTACTCCTGGCAATTCAAATTTAGGAAAGTAAATAAGGAATTTGTAAGGTATTGCTTTCCAGATCATGAAGTCAATGATAATATATTAAAGAGATTCAGGGAATAGGAGTATTGTAATCATTGCTATTCATTGAAGATAGAAATTTAAGAAGTTAAGTTAGTTTGAGAAATAAAAATTTGGGTAAATTTATGGTATTTTAGAATAGGATTTATTTTTCTTGACCATTCCTTAAAACAAAATCGAGGGTTCTTAGGACAGAATACAACTTTTGAGAATTGATAGAACACATACTTGACTGGAATCTGCCAGTGCTGATTAAGAAGGCTTTGAAAGAAGGGAGCATAGAGGGGATGAATTTGACCGTGTTTCTAAGACAACAGCAAGAAAGCATAAACAGGATGGGAGTAAAGGAAATGAGTACTTTACAGGAAAGAATATCAAGAGCCAGTACTGGTTGCTAGATTATACTGTTTTATAAAAACACTCACATGTAGGTATGTGCATATGTATACGTAAAAACAACCTTCTCATACTTCTCATATCATTACATTAAAACTCTTTTTGGGGAGGGGCAGGGGGTAGAGCCAAGAAGGCTGAATAAAGGCAGGGACTCCCCTGAACTCTCCCCCAAACCCTTCCAAATACCTGTATAAAATGACTCTAAACAAATTCTAGAGCAGTAGAACCCACAAAAAGACAGAGTGAAATGAATTTCTAGCATAAGACAACCTAGAAGGTTTACAGGAAAGGCCTGTTGCATCAGGCTAAGAGAGGAGTGCAGTCCAGCACAGGCCATGGCAACACAGACCAGGCTTCAGAAAATTTGAAGCAGGCCTCAAGAGACTGAATCACTGGCAGCAGTTATATTTTCCAGACTTCTGAACTCACAAACACCAAAGAAAATCTAAATAGTCAGTAGGAAAGGTCTAGTGGACCTTGGTGAAAGAGGAGTGCAGTCCAGCCCCAGCCCCAGCCCCCGCACAGCTGAGGCCTGAGCAGACCTTGGGAGTAACTGAATCAGCAGCATCAGCAGCAGGGGAGGCAGTGGTACTGGCATTAGCAGTGGCTATTTCTGGAGCTCTCAGACCACAGAAAGGAAGGGAATTGAATAACTGATCAGAAGGTGATTACATGGGTCTTTTTGCTGGCATTGAGGCAGGACTCTATTGCTTTGTACAGAGCTGAATGAAGATCAAAGTCCTGGGTAGCAGTTCTGGGGAGAGGAGGAGCACTAGCATAGCAGCTCTTGTCGTAGTGGTGGAGAGAGGGCCCTCTTTACAGTTACAGGGTAGAAAAGTGGGATTGTGATCACCCACAGACCAGAGTACAGGCAATGAGAGGAGTAAAAACATCTCCTTAAATCATACCACCTTGGAAGAACTGAAAACTTACATGGCTGGAGAAATATCTCTGAAAACAGCTGGACAAATTCCCTGGAGCTTGGGACAGTATGCTATCCACCTTGGAATTAGAGCCCTACCATAGCGAAGCTTTAAAAAGCAGGTAACATGCTGGGAAAATGAGCAAACCACAGGAAAAAAATAAGACTATAGAAACTTACTTTGGTGACAGAGAAGATCAAAACAAGTTCAGAAGACTAGAAATGTGAAGCTCCTACATCCAGCCTCCAAGAAAAAATATGAATTTGTCTCATGCCATGGAAGCTCTCAAAGAGTATTTTGGAAAAGAAATAAGAGAGCGGGAGCAAAAATTGGAAATAAAAATGAGGGTGAGGCAAGAAAAAAATCATAAAAAATGTATCAACAACTTAGTATAGCAGACCCCCCAAAATACAGAAGAAAATAATACCTCAAATGGCAGAATTCACCAAATTGAAAAGGAAGTCCAAAAGCTCACTGAAGAGAATAATTCCTTAAAAATTATAATGGAACAAATGGAAGATAATGCCTCTATCAGAAATCAAGAATTTTTTTTAAAAAACTGGAGAAAATAAAGGAAATATGAAATAGATTGGAAGAAAAATAAAGCTTACCTGGCAAACAGATCTAGGAGACAGAATATAAAAATCATTGGGCTGCCTGAAGGCTATAATTAAAAAAGACCTTAGACAACTTCTTTCAAGAAATTATCAAGGAAAACTGCCATTATCTTCTATTACCAGAGGATAAATTGAAATTGAAAGAATCCATCAATCCCTTCCTGAAAGAGATCCAAAAATGAAAACTCCTAGCAGTATTATAGCCAAATTCTAGAGTTGCCAGGTCAAGGGGAAAAATGTGACAAGCAGTGAGAAAGAAACAATTCAAGTATCACAGAACCACAATCAGGAGAACACAAGATTTAGCAGTGTCTACATTGAGGGATCAGAGGACTTGGAGTATGATATCCCAGAGGTCAAAGGAGCTAGGATTAAAATGAAGAGTTACCTACCCAGCAAAACTGAGTGCAATCCATGAGGGGTAAATTTGGTATTCAATGAGGTGGAGGAATGTAATGCATTCTTGAGGGAAATAAAACAGAGTTAAATAGAAAATCTGACTTTCAATGCAAAAGTCAAGAGAAGCATGAAAAAATTAACAGGAAAGAGAAATTATAATGGACTTCTTAAAATCAAATTGTTCACATTCTTTCATGGAAGGATAATATTTGTAACCCACCAGACCTTTTCATTATTAGGGTAGTTGTAGGGAATATGTATAGACAGAGGGTACAGATGTGATTTGAATAAGAATGGATGATATCATAAAAATAAAATTAACAACTGAGAGAAGAATGTACTCAGAGAAGGAGAAAGGGAGGGCTAGAATGGGGTAAATTATCTCACATATAAGAGGCAAAAAGAAGCTTTGATTATGGAGGTGAAGAGGGGGAGGTAAGAGAGACTGTATGAATCTTACTCTCATCAGAATTGCCTTAAGGAGGGAGTAATACACACACTCAGTTGGGTATGAAAATCTGTCTTACACTGCAGGAAAGGAAGGGGGAATGGGGATGGCAGGGGTGACAGAATGAAAGGGATATTTGGGAAGGAAGTAATCAGAAGAAAATGCTTTTTAGGAGGCACAGAATGAAAGGAAAGAATAGAATAAAAGGGGGTGGGATAGAGTGAAGGGAAATATAGTTAGTCTTTTACAACATAACTATTATGGATGTGTTTTGCATGACTACACATGTATAATCTATGTTGAATTTCTTGCCTTCCCAATGAGGGTGGGTGGGGAGGGAGGAAGGGAAAGAATTTGGAACTCAAAATTTTAAAAGTGAATGTTAAAAAATATTTTTACATTTAACTGGGTAACAGGGTTTACAGGCAATGGCTTGTAGAAATCTATGTTACCCTACAGAAAAATAGGTGGGGAAGGAGATAAGAGAAGGGGTGGGGAGGGTGGTGATAGAAAAGAGGGCAGATTGAGGGAAAGGGTAATCAGAAGCAAAGCTTGTGCGAGGAATGACAGATTGAAAGGAGAGAGAGAATAGAATAAATGGGGGTATGGTAATAGTATGGAGGGAAATAAAATTAGCAAGAAAAATTGTGAACAAAAAAAGTTTGAAGCTGGTTTCTCTGATAAAGGCCTTATGTGTCTAACATATAGATAGCTATCAAATTTATAAAAATAAGAGCCATTCCCCAACTGACAAATGATCAAAAGATACAACCAGTTTTCAGATGAAATAAAGCTATCTATAGCCATATTAAAAATGTTCTTACCTACTATTTACTGGCGAAATGCAAGTTAAAACACTTCTGAGGAACTACCTCATACCTATTAGATTAGGTAATAGTACATAAAAGGTAAATGTCAAATGTTAGATGGAATGTGGAAAAAATGAGACACTAATGTACTACTGTAGGAGTTGTGAGTTGATTAAACCATTTTATAGAGCAATTTGGAACTATGCCCAAAAGGCTATAAAACCATGAACACTCTTTGAGAAAGCAATACCACTACTAGGTGTGTATCCTGAAAGATATAGAAAAGGAAAAAAAAAACCCTATACCTATAAAAATACTTACAGCAGTTCTTTTCTGGTGGAAAAGAATTGGAAATTTGAGAGGATGCATATCAATTAGTGGCTGAATTAGTTATGATACATAATTGTGATGGAACACTATTAGAAATGATGAGCAGGATGCTCACAGAAAGAAATCTAGACTTACATGAGTTGATGCAAAGTGGAATGTACTGGGTACAAGGTAACAACATTTTGAGATGGTCTGCTGTGAATAACTTAGCTATTCTCAGAAATACCACAATCAGTGACAACTCTGAAGGATTTAGGATTAAAAATGCTATCCCTCCCCAGGGAAAGAGCTGATGGTGTCTGAATACAGATTGAAGCAATTTTTTTCACTTTATTTTCTTGAGGTTTTTTTGTCTATATTTTCTTTCACAACATGCACATTATGGATATGTTTTGAATGACTGCACATATATAATTTATATGGAATTGCTTGCTTATCAATGAGGGGGTGTTGGGAGGAAGGAAGAAAGAGAATTTGGAGCCCAAAATTTTAAAAACAAATGTTGAAAATTGTTTTTACATATAATTCAGGAAATATTAAATAATAAAAACAAAAAGATCTCTCCTTTTCACATATGACCTATATTTTTTACTGTAGTATATTTTTTTAGCATAGTAACTTTTCAATACTGAATTTACCTCTACTTATTTAATACCAAGCATTTTCTGTGACTGCAGAGAGCAAAAAGTAGCTTTTATACATGATAAGGTCATAGGCTTAAATTTTTGAAAGTTCTCTTAGAGATAGTCAAGTTCAATGATTCCTAGCCAGGGATTTATGTGGCTAAAAAGTAAGAAAAGCTTATTAAAGACAGAACTGAATTATTTGGAATATCTTTCTCTCTCTCTCTCTACATATATATATATATATATATATATATATATGAATGTGTATATATGTGTGTGTATTACATATATATATACAAATATACCTAAATATTCTACAAATATGGAATTTTAACATTCTCAGGTATTATAATCTCTCAAAGATTTTTCAATTGAATTTTATTTATGATATGATGGAATATAATTTTTATATAAGAAATGATAAAGGGCATTCCCTTTATCATTCAAGAAAAACTTGGGCATACTTGTTTGAACTTAAGCAAACTGAAGTGAGCATGTTCAGGAAAATGATTTATGAACTTACAGACATGCTGTGCAGAAAAACCCAGGCTTTTTCTACTTTTATTGATAATATCATGCCCTTGGAAAAAAAAAATTAACATCCTTAAAGGGTATGCATGGTTTTATAACATTGTGGGCATAGTTACAAATTGCACTGCAGAATGATTGAATCAGTTCACAAACAGGATGTTCATATCTGACTTTTCCCCCACATTCCCATCAACATTTGTCATTTATCTTTTCTGTCCTATAAACCAATCTAATAGGTCTGAAGTAGTAGCTCAGAATAGCTTTAATCTTAATTTCTCCAGTCATTAATGAGTTAGAGCATTTGTTTTTGTTTTATGGCAATAGATAGTTTTGATTGCTTCACTTGAAACCTGATCATAACTTTTGATCATTTATCAATTAGGGAATGGCTCTTCTTTTTATGAATTTGACTCAGCTATCTATATGTTTAAGAAGTAAGTCCTTTATCAGAGAAACTTGCTTCAACTTTTTTCCTACAGTTACTATTGCTAACTGTATTTCCCTCCATTCTTCCCCCTTTTATTCTATTTTTTTCTGTCCCTCATCAAAAATGTTTTGCTTCTGACAATCCACTTCCTAAATTCATCCATCCTTCTCTTACCCCCCACCTTTGCTTATAGCCTTCCCCTCCTACTTTCCTGTACATTAAGATAGAATTCTATACCCAATTGAATGTGTATGGTACTCTTTCTTTGAGCCAATTTTGATGAGTAGAGTTCACTCACTCCCCACTCTTCCCCTCCGCTGTATAAAATTGGAAAATGGTAGGGCAGAAACTGGGCATAGACCAATATCTTACACCATATACCAAAATAAAGTCAAAATGGGTTCATGATTTAGGAGTAAAAGTTGATACTCTAAGTAATTTGGGAAAGCAAGGAATAGTTTACTTATCAAATTTGTGGAAAAGTAAAGAATTCATGACCCAACAAGAGATAGAGAGCATTACAAAATGCAAAATGGATAATTTTGATTATGTCAAATTGAAATGTTTTTGTACAAAAAAAGTCAATGCAACAATAATTAGGAGGGAAGCAGAAAATTGGGAGAAAATCTTTGCAACTAGTATCTCTGATAAAGGCCTCATCTCTAAAATATACAGGGAGCTGAGCCAAATATATAGGAATACAAGCCATTCCCCAATTGAGAAATGGTCAAAGGATATGAACAGGCAGTTTTCAGAGGAAGAAATTAAAGCTATCTACAGGCATATGGAAAAATGCTCTGGATCGCTGCTGATTAGAGAAATGCAAATCAAAACAACTCTTAGATACCACATCTCTCCTGTCAGATTGGCTAAAATAACAAATCAGGAGAATGATAAATGCTGGAAACGATGTGGGGAAATTGGAACATTGTTGCATTGCTGGTGGAGTTGTGAGCTGATCCAGCCATTTTGGAGGGCGGTTTGGAACTATGCCCAAAGGGCTATAGAAATGTTCATACCCTTTGACCCAGCAATACCACTTCTAGGGTTGTATCCCAAAGAAATCACGCAAGCGGGAAAAGGACCCATATGTACAAGAATATTTATAGCGGCTCTCTTTGTGGTAGCCAAGAATTGGAAATCAAAGGGATGCCCTTTGGCATTGGGGAATGGCTGAACAAACTGTGGTACATGAAGGTAATGGAATACTATAGTGCCATAACAAATGGGGATGATGCAGACTTCATAACAACCTGGAAAAACCTACACGACATAATGCTGAGTGAGCAGAGCAGAGCCAGGAGAACGTTGTGCACAGCCACAGATATATGGATTCCGTGAGGACCAACCCTGACAAACTGCGCTTTTCTCAGCAACCTAAGGGGCAAGGACAACTCCAGGGGACTCACAATGAAGAATGCTATCTTCATGGAGACAAAGAACTGCGAAGTTTGAATACAGACTGAGGCACACTACATGCTCGCCTTTTCTGCTTCTCTTTTGTTTTTGTTTTTGGGTTTTGTTTTTTTTTTTGGTTCTGTTTCTTCTTTCTCATGATTCATTCCATTGGTCAAAATTCTTCTCCACGACTTGACTAGTGCATAAATTAATTCAATGCGAAGTTATACATGACAGTTATATGAGACTTCATGCCGTCTTGGGGAGGGAGGGGGGAGGGAGGGGAGAAAAACTGGAACTCAAAACTATGTAGAACCGTGCATGGTAAACTAAAAATAAAAATAAAAAAAAAATAAAAAAAAAATTTTCCTGCCTCTTTTATGTGAGATAATTTACCCCATCCTATATCTCCCTTTCTCTTTCTCACAGTGAATTCCTCCCTCATGCTTTAATTTTATTTTTAGCTAGTATCACTTCATACTCTACTCATACCTGTACTCTCTTTTTATATATACTCTTTCTAACTATCTGAATAATGAGAAAGGTCTTATGAGTTACAATGCAGGAATGTGAGTAGTTTAAGCATATTAAGTCCCTTATGATTTGCCTTTCTTGTGTACCTTTATATCCTTCTCTTTAGTCTTGTATTTGAAACTCAAATTTTCTATTCAGTTCTGGGATTTTCACCAAAAATGCTTGAATATCTTCCATCTTAATTTTTAAAGGTATTTGAAGGGTTTGGGGGGAGAGTTCAGGGAAGTTCCTGCCTTTACTCAACCACATTGGATTTGACCACAGGAGATCTTTTTCTTCAGCTATTTTTTGTACATCTCTTTCCATGTTGTCAGCTCCTTTTTAAGGCACTCTTCTCTTTAATGGATTTTTGCGTCTTTTTTTTACCAAGCTTCTATTTTTTCATAATTATCCCTTTTCTCTCATTTCTTTTCCAAATTTTCTCTCTAACATTCTTATTTGATTTTGAATAGACTGTTTAAGTTGCTTTAGCAATCTTTTCAGGCTTCTGTCCAATTCACTGTTTTCTTTAAAGTTTTTCTTGTAGATGTTTGAACTTCATGGTCTTCTGAGTTTGTGTCTTGGTTTTCCTTATCACCTTAGGTTTTTTTTTTTATATTAAGTTTTGGGGGATTTTTGTTTGTCTTTGTTTTGCTATTGCTTGCTTAATTCTCACCCTATTCTTGATTTTAAACTTTGTGTTAAATTTGGTGCTGGAGCAGAATCTACTATGCTTCAGCTGAAGTAAAAATGGCAATAGTAGCAATTGTGATCTGAGACAAGGAAAAAGGAAACCTATGCCTAATTAAATGACAAAACAGGGAAACTATACTTTATTAAAAGTAACAATAGTCAGTTAAGTAATATCAAAACTAAACATGTTTTCACCAAATAACATAGCATTGAAACCTTAACGAAAAATTTAGAGTTACAAAATGGAGGGGCAGAGCCCAGATTTCTAAGTAAAGGTAAGGACTTGATTGAGTTCTCCCCAAAATAATTCCTTAAAATTTAGAATTGAGCAAGTGGAAGTTAATTACTCATGAAATTGAGAAACAACAAAGCCAAACCAAAAGAGTGAGAAAGAAATAGAAGACAATATGAAATATCTCTTTGGAAAAACAACTGACCTATAAAAAAGGTCCCGAGACATAATTTTTTTTTAAATATTAAACTTCCTGAAAGCCATGATCAAAAAGAGAGCTTAGACATTATCTTTTAAAAAATGTCAAGGAAAACTGCCCAAATGTTCTAGAACCAGAGGGTAATATAGAGATGGAGTGAATCTATTTGTCACCTCTTGAAAGAGATCCCAAAATGAAAACTCTCAGGGATGTTGTAGCCAAATTCAACAGCTCCCAGGTGAAGAAGGTTTTGCAAGTAGACAGAAATAAACAATTCAGATTTTCATAGAGCCAAGTTCAGAATAACATAAGATTTAGCAGCTTCCATATTAAAGGATCAGAGGGCTTAAAATATGATATTCTGGAGGACAAATGAACTAGAATTACAAACAGGAATCACCTGCCCAGTAAAGTTTAGTATAATCTTTCAAGTGAAAAAAAATGATATTTAACAAAATGGAGGTCTTTCAAGCATTCCTGATGAAAAGACCGCAGCTGAATAGAAAATTTGATTTTAAAATACAGGTCTCAAGAGAGGTGTAGAATGATAAACAAAAAAGGGAAATCAAAAGGTAAATAATAAGGTTAAACTGTCGACATTTCTACATTGGAAGATGATGCTTTTAAATCATAAGAATTTTCTCATTATCAGGGCAGTTGTAAGGAGTATACATAGCCAGAGGACTTGGGCATGAGTCACATATGATGGGATGATATCTAAAAAAATAAAATGAAAAGGTGATAAAGAAGAATTCCCTGGGAGAAAGGGAAAGGTAGGATGGGGTAAATTTTCAAACATAAAAAAGGCAAAAAAGAGCTTTTTACAGTAGAGGGCAAGATTGCGGAGGCGGTAGTGAATACTTGAACCTCATTTTCATTAGAGTTAGCTCAAAGAGTGAATAACATACACCTTCAGTTGGACATTGATATCTATCTTATCCTACAGGAAAGTAGGAGGTAAAGGGAATAAAACAAGGGGAGGGGGTCCCATAGGTGGGAGGTAGGATTAAGGGAGGCATTAAAAAAGCCAACCACATTTGAGGGGGAACAAAGTGAAAGTAGAGATAGAATAGAATAAATAGTGAAATAGGATAGAGGGAAATACAGTTTGCAATCATAACTGAAAAAAAATGAATCAAGTTCCTCTGATAAAGGCCTCATTTCTCAAATATGTGGAAAATAGAGTCAAGTTTATATAAATAAAAGCAATAAAGGAAGGTTTTGTGACAAAAAAAAAAGATATAAATTATCATCTGAAGTATAATGGACAATGTTGATTACATGCAATTAAAAAGCAGTTCTGCAAGCAAAGTTAATGCAACAAAATTAGAAGGAAAACAGGAAACTGGGAAAAAATTATAGAATATTTCTCTCATAAAGTCCTCATGTCTAAAATATATAGAGAACTGAGCCAAATTTTACAAAAATAGGATCTATTCCCCATTTGATAAATGACCAAAGGATATGAACAGCTGTTTTCATATAAAAAAAATTCAAAGCTCTCTATAGCCATATGAAAAAATGCTCTACATCACTACTCTTTGGAAAAATAGAAATTAACCAAGTCCTAGATATCAGGTACAGTACTTGTCCCTATGTAACAGCATTCTCTTCGTATTTGAAATGTAATCAGAGTTCCTATTCCTTTGAGACCACAAAAACACCTCTATGTCCTGAAACTGTGCCATAGAACTAAGTAACGGGCAACAGAGTTGACAAACACAGGAATCAATTATCATCATGTTATAATCAGTTGTCCAATTGTAATATCAATTGAGTTGGGACGTTCTTACTGTTTTAAAATGATTAATTCAGTGTCTTTGAGTCTTACTAGGTGCTAAACCCCAGGCCCAAATCCCGATTAGGTGCTAAACCTATGTGGGTGTGACTTGGTAACCCAGTTGGGGCTAACTAAGGGAGGGCCTAGTTTACACATGAGTTTGAATGGTAGGTTTGGGACATCAGAGGCTCTTAGACCACTTGCGTTTAAGTCACCTCTTTGTGATGATTCTACGTCACGTAGGTGAGTTGCATGTGTGACTCACCCCTGACCCTGAAAAAGATATAAAAACCAGGGGTTGGCTTTTTATTCTTTGGAGCTCTTACCCACAGCAGTGGTGGCTTGAGTGACTCTGGGCCAGCCCATGTTATGAGCTCCAGGGCTGAACCTAGATGTTAGTAACTATGAATCTGTATTTGGTCTGTCTGTCGATGTTTTTAATTTGTTAAGGCTCTCACTCATGGTGGCGCTGATGAGGAGACTCTGGTCAGCTATAGCTAAGGGCCCTCCAGCTTGTAACCTGGATGCTGGGACTTTGTTAAACTCTGGTAACTACATATTGGGATTTGAATCAGACAAGCTCTATCTGTTGATTTTTGTAATTTGTTTGTATTTGTTCCGAAGTTTTGGGTGCTTGCTTTTTCCCCTGAACTAAGTGAATTGTATTTGTATGCTCAATTAAAGTAAGCTTGTCAACCCCTTAACAGTCGCTTTCCTTACTAAAGCAGATCAAAATAACCTGGGCTTTTGCTGTGTGTTGGTAGCTTTCTGGGTGCTGGTTGTTGGTGGATCTTATACCCCCACAGAAGCTGCTAGCTGGATTGTTGAAACACCAATCTTCTTACTGTCTTAGTCTGGCAAGAGATCTAGAAACTACTGGTAATGCTCCTGCTGCTGTTACTGCCTTCAAAATACACCTCTGGTGTGTGCCACACTGCCCTTTGGGCCAGCTCCCACTACAAAATAATAGATCTGTCCTTCCAACCTCCTAAGTTGTATTGGGCTAGAAAAAAAAATATTTCTTCCTGATCTTTCATTGGCTATGCAGTTCCAGAATATGATTTAGTGGATTTGTTTTTAAATTGTTGGGAGAGGAATATGGAATGTGCCTAGAATGCTCCCTCTGCTCCAGCCATCTTGGCTCTAGTTTAAGGCCCTTTTTTGTCCTCTCCTTGCTATTATTCATATTCTTATCTTTACTTCTCTCACCTACAAATTTCATTAAGTTCTATGATAGCTATCTCTTTGACGCTGATTCTCAGATTCCTTCCTAAAATTAACCTTTCTTCTTATTTGACCTATCAGAATGCTACATATACCAATCCCTTCTTTCCTTGATAAGTATTTGTTGATATGACTCATCACAGCTGTATGTGACTACTTACAACATTTTTTTTTAAAAGTCACAATTTGTCTTCTCTTGCTGGTATTTTTGTATGTGTCATTTCTCCTACAAAACCATAAGCTCTGTCAAGGGAGTGACCATATCTTGTAATTAATTTCTGTCTTCTAAAACACTTCGCAAAGGGATTCAATAAATATTTGTTTAAGGAAGAAAAGGAAGGATTAAAGAAGGGCAAGTGGGGGAAGGAAAATGGTTTCATGCTTATCTTACAAGACAAGGAAGAAGGGATAACAATTTTTACATCTTTCCTTTTGACAGGAGATTTGGAAGCTTTTTTACCTTGAATCTTATCTCCTCCTTCTACACTCACCCCACTGTCTCATTCTTAAAAATTACATCTTAAACATAGGAGATTCCTGAATCTAAATAAATGCTCCAAGTATTGAGACAGTGTTTAGCAAATTAAACATGTCCCTGGCCACAAGAAGTTAATCAACATACCCAAGCTATCAATATCCAGCAATTGGTTAATTCTCCAAATTTTCACTGTCACTTTGCAGTTCTCTGTACATGGAGCTAATGTGATCAGCACAGCAATTTGGTAAATGAACATTGTGCCAAATGATCTCAAATTTACAAGGTAATGGTTTAAATAGTTTTATGGAAAATTACTCACAAATTACAGCCCCTAGAAATAGAAGGCATTAATCACACCCTGAAAGAACACATACATTTTATTAGAGCCAAATCCTATTGCAACTTGGCACAATCAATGTAACATTCCAGAGACATCCAAAAAACATTATATTTCTAAATTACATTAAGATTCAACTCTTCTACTAATATTAAAATAAAACATCTAGTAAGTGCCAAATTATAGAAGAAAAATGATGACAAGTATGGTTTGATTCATTACTCTGATAAAATAATATTAAACATAAAGTATTTAGGTGTTGTGGTAAATTCTGAGTACAGAAAAAAATTTGGGTCTACATCTCATCAAATCCACTGGCCAATCCCATCAGTTCAGTCAAATGGCTAGTCAGTTCAGGAAAATAATCAGCTAATTGTTTACTTATTTTCATTTTTTCAATTTTTTTTTGATTTACAGAAAATTAGATGATTATTTGATTATTTTGATGGCAAAATAAAATTTAAGTTGACACCTGTGAATTCATTGAGAAATGGACAATGTCTAATTCATATGGTGCACTGGTAACTAAGGTAGGGCCAATGAAAGGAGGTGTGATTATATCTTCTCTCCAAAGTAGGCCCAAGACCACTAGCTACTAGGTGCCAAGCAACTAGGTGCTAAGCCTATGTGAGCATGAAGGCCCCAGGGTCCTAATGGGAGTTGCTAAGACCAGAGCCAATAGTGCAAACTTAAGTTCTGGTTGCTCAAATGACATTTGATGATGGCTAAAGAGTCCATAAAAAGGGAAGACAGAGCTATTTGCTTAGAGCTCTCACTCATGGCAGTGTGATGATGTGAAGACTCTGGGCAGCTGTAGTTAAGAGCCCTCCAGCTTGTAAACCCATATGTTCAGACTTTGTTAAACTCTGGTAACTATGAATTGAGATTTGAATCAGACAAAGTCTGTCTGCTGATGTTTGTAATTTGTTTGTATTTGCTCTGAAGTTCAGGGTACTGGCTTTTCCACCTGAGATGAGTGAATGATATTTGTATGTTGGACTAAAGTGAGATTGTTAGCCCCTTAACTTTGCTTTCCTTAGTAAAGCATATCAAAAGAACCTGGGCTTTTGGAGCATTCTGTATTCTGGTTGTTGTTGGTTTTACATAGCCACAGTAGCTGCTAGTCGAATTGTTGAAAAAATGCCATAGTCTTGGGCAGGATCTGCATTTTAAAAGGAAAGTATGGCATTTTGGGTTGTTGAATGTTTCCGAGTTTTTAGATTGCTCTTTGTACTTGGGGTGGCTATGGTTCTATGGAGCCCCAGGAGCAGCAAAGGCCTGAAGGAAAACACAATGGTGGAAGTGGGATGCAAAGCAGGAGATAATCCCTACTTCCAAGGGCTTGAGCTGATAAGCCTGACTCTGGAGGACTGTGCTGAAAGGTTGAATGTTTTGAGAACATATTTTATGCAGAGTTTTAAAACAGGAGCAGAGAACTGCTTTCATATAGATTTCAGAGAAAAATCAGATAATGGCCTTCATGCAGATTTGGCGGGAACAGCTGGTGAGGAGATAGAAGTGGATGGTGGCTGCCAACATATTGATCCAGACAGAGCAGAAGACTGCCTGAATGAGAACTTTGGAAAGGTGAGAGCAGTGAGCTACCTTCCAGCTGACTTTGGTGAGGTGGGCACAAAGATGCAGAACTGCCTACGTCGAGATCTGGATTCCAGCAGAAGCCAGGAGAGAGCAGCCAGAGCTAGACAATCAGGAACCCAGGGGCTTGGAATTCAGCCCTGGGGCAGGATGGAAACTTTGCAGGAAGGAGATGTGTGTCTTTTTGTGGCCGCCCCCTGGTTCTGTTTGGGACCCAGGAGGGAGGGTTGGATTTGATTATGGTGGGGTGGGGGAAGTGACTTTGACCCCCAGGGACCCCATCCTGTTGGCTTTATTGCCCAGCTGCCTCTCAGGACTTGGAAGCAGCAATTGGAACAGCATGGAGAGAACAGACCCCCAACAGAACTTTGTTTGTACTTTTCTTTGAGTTGGGACTTTGGGTAACAAGAGGAAGCCTTTAACTACAGTGTGGGGAGAAGGAGACATCCCCAAGAGAACTTTATTTGGATGATTTTGTTCCCATTGGGACATTGCTAATTAAAGCATGACCTTGCCTGAGTGTATTTGGAGGAAACTTGCAAGGCAGTGTGGGCAGAAAGACCCACCCTCAAGAAGTATTTTATTTGACACTCTGTATTAGCTAAAGAGATTAACTTGCTCTGACCTAGGGGTGGATATTTGAATTGTAAACAAGTATTTTGGGAATGATTGATTGAAGAAATTAACTTGCTTTGTCCTAGAGGTGGACATTTGAATTGTAAACAAGCATTTGGGAGTGGCACCAAATGATATGTTTTAGTTTCCTGCTTAATTGGATCACAACGTATAATGCTTCTATTTGTTTCAGGATCCATGGCCACTTAATTTAGATTTTTGTTAGGTCATGGACATGGAAGGGGTGGAGTGCATTGGTAACTAAGGTGGGGCCAATGAAGGGAGGTTTGATTATATCTTCACTTCCAAGTAGGCCCAAAAACCCCAGCTACTAGGTACTAAGCTATTAGGTGCTAAGACCATGTGGGCATGAAGCCCCCAGGGTCCTAAAGGGAGTTGCTAAGACCAGAGTCAATACTAAGAACTTAAGTTCTGGTTGCTCAGATGACATTTGATAACTGCTAAAGAGTGCGTAAAAAGGGAACACAGAGCTATTTGCTTAGGACTCTTACTCCTGGTGGTGTGCTGATGTGGAGACTCTGGGTAGCTGTAGTTAAGAGCCCTCCAACTTGTAAACCTGAATGTTTAGACTTTGTTAAACTCTGGTAACTATGAATTGAGATTTGAATCAGACAAGGTCTGTCTGTTGATGTTTGTAATTTGTTTGTATTTGCTCTGAAGTTCAGTGTGCTGGTTTTTCCCCCTGAGCTTAGTGAATGATATTTGTGTCTTGGATTAAAGTAAGATTGTGAACCCCTAATGTTGCTTTCCTTAGTATAGCAGATCAAAACAACCTGGGCTTGCAGTGTTCTGTGTGCTAGTTGTTGTTGGTTATATGCCCCCACAGCAGCTGCTAGTTGAGTTTTTGAAACACATAATTAAAAATGGATATTTGGAGATGATTGCTGCAAAATTCTGTAATATTCTGTTCATGTAACTTCTCTTATGTTCATTGAACCCTTCTCTCCGTAAATCATACAAAATATTTAATAAGTATCTACTATGTATTAAGAAATATATTTCTCATTATGATACAAGTGCATAGTCAAAGCATTTCTAGACTTCTAAGAAATTATATTTTATTATAACAATACATCAGATATAAAGAAAAGACAATGAAAAATATGTACCCTACAGGACTTCATAATACAGGATTTCAGGCAGAGCAGTATCATGTGAAAGAATCAACAAAGGTCTTCCGAGGAATGCTGCATTTAAAGGAAGCCATTACAAAGGCAATAAAATTTAAAAGACACAAAGATCAAGAGAAAGAGAATTTCATGTTTGGAGAGCAGCCAGTGAATAAATAGAGTAATGTGTGTGAGAAGAATAGAAGTAAGGCCAGTGAACCTAGATTACCACATGTATGGAGAGTAGTCAAGTATAAGTATGTATATGCCTTGTATATCCATAAACATATGTGTGTCTGTGTATATACTGAGATGGGCAGACAGACAGGTAGACAGACAGACAGACAGACAGATAGATAGATAGATAGAGAGATTCCACTTTAGCATACAACCTTGCTATAAATGAAATCAGTAGATATAAGATTTTACAGGTACATTAAATGATGAGTTAAAGGTTCTCTTTTGAGAAGGAAATTGAGGTGTTACTGGAGTTGGCTTCATTTTTTGCCTAAAGGTAATGAGAAATATTTAATAGGTCATTTGTTCATCTCTCTTGACAGTATTCTTGATGTCTTTAAGTGAAGAATTTCCCATGAAAACCATTATCAATATTTATTTCAGGGCATAAAAGATATATGTAATATAAAAAATTTCACATGATCCTCCAAAATAAATCAATGCATGCCTTTGTGTTTAGGAATTTCAGGGTACAAGCAGGCATATGGTAAAGTCTCAAAATATTTTCAAAAATATTATTCAGAATAAAAAAAGAAAGAAACTAAATAATTGTATGTCATAAATATATTATTCAGAAAGAGTTAGAAGAGAATAGACAGTACAATCACTTAATCCATCGGCATTATTCCCAAGACATAGACCCAGAATTAAGTAAGATATAGGTCTAGATAAAGGTTGAAAAAAGTGTTTTCAGATAGCTCTGTCCCACAAAACAGTTTTTAAATGCCAATAGTCATCCAGTGATGCTATGTAGCTATGAATTATGGGATCCCATGATCTTAATGGAATCACAATTTTAGGTGAAAAAAGTTCAATGAAAAGTCAGGTTGGATATGATTAGCTGAAAATATATCACCAATTAAGACTACCTTATGAACCAGGTGAACTAAATGTATCAAGTATGATCAATAGTATGATCAAATCTATCATTATGATCAATGTTATTAGTTGATAAACTCTTACAATGTATCACTAAATTTTTTTAAAGTGTACATCAGACTTTTTTATTTTTTACTTCTACAGTGATTGTGTCAGAGTGGCAGAAATTGGAGAAGAGAATTCTAAGAATCAAAGAGGTTTTAATCCATTTAAAATTGTTAACCTGATTAATAGTACCCTAATTTGAGTTTATTGTTCAATTACCAAGAAGTACAAATATTGTTGGAGGAACTGAATCGTATCAGTCTTACATTCACTACATATGAAAAAAGAATGAAGAAGTTATAGTCAAATAAAAAGAAGCACAAATTCTCTTTGGAGAAGAAAACAAAAGAATTAATGTAATGTTGTTGAACATAAATCCAATGGTAATAATTATTTTGTTGGATATTTGGTCATCTTAAATTGTAGTGTTTATGGTAAATATCTGCAAAAAGACCACCCTTGGAAAGGAAATGGCATTGAACAGAAAGGAATTGTTGAAAGCAGTCAGAAAGAACCAAGACTATGCAAGAATACACCAATTATAAAAGCTATAAAAGACTGATGGAGTTTAAAGACTATCAAAATATGCTAAGGAAAGAAAGATACAAAAGGAATTGAAAAATATCTCAGTGGCTATTATTATTCAAATAAGTAATAGAGAAGATTAAAAAAAAATAATCCAATATTCCATTCTCTAAATCAATCGACTAAAAAGGTTTTGTTAAAAAGAAATGCAGCTTTATCAGGTATCCATTGTGTGTAAGGCAGAAGTACCTGATATAGACATAAAGCCTGATACATATATTTGGGGAACATGAAATATTTTCTTATAAGATATATGGATATGGGAAGAATTTACAAGAAAAGTGATAGAGGGGATAAAAGATGTAAAATAGATAATTTTGATCCCATTAATTAAAAAAATGATTTTTTTGCAATAAGAAAATCAAGACAGCCAAGATTGGAAGATAAATAGGAAACTGGGGGAAAAACTTTACAAGTCTCTCTGACAAATGCCTCATTTCTTAAATATATAGAGAACTGAGTCAATTTACAGGAATATGAAGCATTACCCAATTGATATGAACAGATATACATATGTGTGTAACTATATGTATACACACATATATGCACATATATGTGCATATATATGCACAAATATACATGTATACATATACATACATATGCATATACATATATAATATTACATGTGTGTGTACACACATATGTATATATGTTTATATATATATATATATGAACAGGTAGCTTTCAGAAAAAACAATCAAATGTATCTACAAGCATGAAAAAATGCTCTTAATCACTATCAATTAAAGAAATACATAAGAAAACAGCTCTGAGGTACCACCTCACATCTATCATATTAGTTTATGTGATATCAAAGGAAAATGACAAATGTTGGAGTATATGTGAAAAACAGAGACACTAATGAATTTTTGACAGAGTTGGGAACTGATTTAACCATTGTGTTTGGAACTATGCCAAAAGGGCTATAAAACCATGCCTACCCTTTCATTTAGTAATACCACTACTAAGCCTGTGTCCCAAAAAGATTTAAAGAAAAAAGGAAAATAAAATGTATGTACCAAAATAATCATATTAGTTCTTTTACAGAAGCAAAGGATTGGGAATTGAGGACACGTCCATAATTTGGGGAACTGCTGAACAAGTTGTTGTATATTATTGTCATTGAATACTATTATGCTACAAGAAATGATCAACAGAATGTTTTCAGAAAAAAAAATACTAGAAAGACTTAAATTAGCTGATGCAAGGTCAAATGAGCAGAACCAAGAGAACATGGTATGCAGTAGTAGAAATACTGAAAGATAATCAACTGTGAATGGTAGCTATTCTCAGAAACACAATGATCTAAGACAACTCTGAAGGACTTAAGATGGAAAATGTTATGCCTCTCCAGAGAAACAATTAATGGTATCAAAATACAGGTTGAAACCAACATTTTTTACCTTCTTTATTATTCCTTTTGTTTGTTTGCTTGTTTTGTGTGTGCATTTGTTGCTATTGTTGTTGTTCCTTGTTTTTTTTTTCCTATGTGGCTAATATAGGAATGTTTCATGACTGCACATGTATAATATGCATAAAATCACTTGTCTTCACAAAGAGAAAGCAGGAAATGGAAGGAGGAAGATAATTTGGAACTGCAATTTTTTTTAAAAAAAGGAATGTTATTTTTTTCATTTAATTCATAAAAATTAAATTTATGTTAAATTAAACAAGAAAATAGTTGAGTGGTGACCAACAGAAAAAAATGGAGGGACTAAATGTCGACACTTTTTTTTCCCCTCGGACTTACATTGAGAACGGAAGAACAGATATGGGATCAAAATTTCTTAGGATGGAGTCCAGTGAAAGGTTTTTTGTTTTGTTCTGTTTTCAAATTAATAAACGTTTATATGTATTATTGATTTTTTTCATAAAACCTGCGATTAGTTTTATTAGTTTAATAGCTTTTTTAATTCCAATTTTATCAACTCTCCAACTCTCCTTTGATTTTCAGAATTTCTAATTTGGAATTTAATTGGGAATTTAAACTTTGTTCTTTCTCTACCTTTCTTAGTTGCATTCCCAATTAGTTGATCCCCTCTTTCTCTATTTTATTCATGTAAGCATTTAAAGATACACAATTGCCCCTAAGAAGTGTTTTGGCTGCATCCAATAAGTTTTGGTATGTTTTCTCATTATTGTCAATCTATTGAATGAAGTAATCAGTTGTTTCTGTGATTTGCCATTTGGTCCACTCATTCTTTAAGATTAGATTACTTACTTTCCAATTATTTTTTTCCATCTATCTTTCCATATCCCTTTGTTACATGTAATTTTTATTGAATCATGATCTGAAAACAGACACATGAAATATTTATGCCTTTATTTGATTGTGAGGTTTTTAGTGCCCTAGTATCTGGCTAATTTTTGTGTAGGGGCCATGTGCCAGTGACAAAAAGGTATATTCCTTTCTATCCTCATTAAGTTTTCTCCCGAGGTCTAAAATCTCTAACTTTTCTAAAATTCTGTTCACCTCCTTAACATCCTTCTTGTTTATTTTGTGGTTAGATTCATCTAGTTCTGAGAGGGGTTATTTGAAATCCCCCACTAGTATTTTTTTGTCTCTTTCTTCCAGTAAGTCCCCTAACTTCTCTTAGAATTTGGATTCTGTACCAATTGTTGCATATATGTTTAGTATTGATATGATTTCTTTTTCTGTGGTGCCTTTTCGCAGGATGTAATTTCATTCCTTATCTCTTTTACTTAGATCTACTTTTGCTTTTGCTTTTACTGAGATGAGAATGGCCCCCATGCTTTTTTTTTTTTGCTTCAGCTGAAGCATAATATATTCTGCTCCAGCCTTTTACCTTTAATTTGTGTGTTTCTCTCTGCTTCGATTGTGTTTCTTGTAAACAACATATTATAAGATTCTGGTTTTTAATCCACTCTGGTATATTCTTCCATTTTATGGGAGAGTTCATCCCATTCACATTCTAAGTTATGATTACTAACTGTGTTGTTCCGTCCAGCCTATTTCCACCCAGTGTTTAGATACTTTCTCTCTTCGTTCACTCTTTTTCTCCTCAGCATTGTTTTGCTTCTGCCTACTGCCTCCCTCAATCTGTCCTTCCATTACTCCACCCCTCCATTTTCTTTCCACTTTTTACTCTTACTTCCCTATAGAGTCAGATAGATTTCTATAACCAAGTGAATGTGTTTGTTATCCCCTTACTGAGCCAAGTCCAAAGAAAGTAATGCTCAAACAATGCTTATCTCCCTCTCTTCTTTCCCTCTACTGTAATAGGTCTTTGTAACTCTTCATGTGATGGAATTTACCTTTTTATGCTTCCTCCTTTCCTTTTCTACAAGTATAACCCTTTTGTTTCACCCTTTAATTAATTATTTTTGTTACCATCACATTAAAATCACCATATACCCACAACTTTGTCTTTGCATACCTCTTCTAACTGCCCTAATAAAGATACAGTTCTCAAGAATTACATCTTCTCATACACAGATGTAAACAATTTAACTATATTGGATGTTATGTTTTTTTTCTTTCCTGTTTACTTTTTAATGCTTATCCTGAGTCTTGTATTTGAAAGTTGAACTTTCTGTTGTATTTTTTTCATCAGTAATGTTTGAACGTCCCCTATTTCCTTGAATATCCATCTTTTCCCCAAAAACAATTATGCTCAATTTTGTTGCATAGTTGATTCTTGCCTGTAATCCAAGCTGCTTTCATAATCCAAGCCCTTGGATCCTTTAATTTCGAAACTGCTAAGTCTTGCACAATCCTGATTGTGGTTCCACAGTATTTAGTTTCTTTCTGATTGCAGGCAGTATTTTCTTCTTGAACTGATAATTCTGGAATTTGGTTACAATATTCCTTGGAGTTTTCTTTTGGGGATCTCTTTCAAGAGGTGATTGGTGGGTTCTTTCAATGACTATTTCATCTTGGGATTCTAGGCCTTTTTACTTGATAATTTCTTGAAAGATTCTGTACAAGCTCTTTTTTAAATGGCTTTCAGGTAGACCAATAATACTTAAATTATCTCTCCTTGACCTATTTTCCAAGTCAGTCTTTTTCTCCAAAGAAGTATTTTAAATTTTTCTTCAATTTTTTCATTTTTTAAATTTTGTTTGACTGATTCTTCATGTCTCATAGAGTGATTAGTTTCCAATTGCCCAGTTCTAACTTTTAAGTAACGGATTTCTTCAGTTAGTTATTGTACCTCTTTTTCCATGCGACCCATTGTACTTTTTAAGGAGTTGAAAGCAACTTTAGTGGATTTTTTCCATTTGCATTTTTAAGGAATTGTTTTCTACACTCAATTTTTGTCCTCCCTTTTCCAGGCAATTAACTTTTTCATACCTCTTATTTCTCTTTCCAATTTTTCTTTACCTCTTTAATTTGACTTTAAAAATCATTGCTGAGTTCAGTCTCTGTTCTCTGAGCCCAGCAGAGGAAGTTCCATCCAGAAACTCAACATGTCTATGCACAAGACCCATGCAAGAGAATTTTTTTTTTATTTAAAGTTTTGAGTTCCAAATTGTATCCCTATCTCCCTCCCTTCCTTCCCCCTTCCCAGTCCCTGATTGGGAAGTAATTAGATATGTTATACGTGTGCAATTACGTAAAGTGTTTTCATATTACTCATTGTGTATAAAGATGCAAATAAAAGAAAAAAAATGAAAGAAAGCGAAAAATAGCATGCCCAAGTCTGTATTAAAACAATATCAGTTCTTTCTCTGGAGACAGAGAGTATGCTTCATCGTTAATCCTTTGGATTGTCTTGGATCATTGTATTGCTGAAAAGAGCTGAGTCCCCCTCTCTTTCTCTCTTCAGATATATATATATATATATATATATATATATATATACATACACACACACACACATGCACACACAAACACATATTGCCTTAAACTACCCTAATACTGAGAAAGGTCTCATGAGTTACAAATATCATCTTTCCATGTAGGAATGTAAACAGCTGAACGTTAATAACTCCCTTATGATTTCTCTTTCTTGATTACCTTTTCATGTTTCTCTTGATTCTTGTATTTGGAAGTCAAATTTTCTGTTCAGTTCTGGTCTTTTCATCAAGAAAGCTGGAAAGTCCTCTATTTCATTGATTATCCATTTTTACCCTGAAATATTATAGTCAGTTTTACTGGGTAGGTGATTCTTGAGTTTTAATCCTAGCTCCTTTGACTTCTGTAATATCATATCACAAGCCCTTCTATTCCTTAATATACAAGCTTCTAGGTCTTGTGTTATCCTTTTTGTGTTTCCACAATACTTGAATTATTTCTTTCTGGTAGTTTGCAATATTTTCTCCTTTACCTGGGAACTCTGGAATTTGGCAACAACAGTCCTAGATGTTTTCCTTCTGGAATTTTTTCAAGAGGCCATCAGTGAGCTTTTTTTCCAGTTCTACTTTCCCCTCTGGTTCTAGAATAGCAGGGTAGGTTACCCTGATAATTTCTTGAAAGATGATGTCTGGGCTCTTTTTTGTTTTTGGTCATGGCTTTCAGGTAGTCTATTTTTTTTTTTAAATTCTCTCTCCTGGATCTGTTGAGAGAGAAAAAAAAAACCCAGGGATTCAGGAATCCCAAAATTAAAGTTGCCAGGACTGGAGTTCCCAGACAGGGTCGTTGAGGGAGACTGCTCCTCAAGGACCCGAATACTGGAGAGGGTCAGGGTCATCTGGAATGAATTCATGATCTCAAGGTGACAAAGATTTATTACACTTTATGGAGGGCAAGAGTTCTTAGGGTACCTGCAAAGTTACAAGGCAACCGGGAAAGTTTATATATGAGATTTGGGGTGAAACATGTCTATTAGATGTTTTGTGGTGGGATTAGGGAGTGGTTAAGATGTGGTTAAGAAGTGGTTAGTTCTTAAAGGAACATGCCCTTTTCATGTCTACTGCACAGACATATTACCCAGAGTTCACTTGGAAATAGCCCAAGGCGAGGGCAGGGTGATTCTAGGAGGAGTGATTTTGATTGTGAAAATTCACTAAGTTAACTAAAGGTCAGGGCTGACTGGGAATATCTAGATGGCTCTCATCAAATGTCTTGTTAGACAAAACAAATGTAATAGAATATACATTTGACTATATCTTGGATACATATCAATAAGGTCAGTAAGTAGTAAATATGGTCATGACCCAGTGCACAGCCAGTTATCAGTACGCAAGGAGTCAGTCTATACATAGGCAAAGCTGCCTGCTGTGAAAGGAATAGAGATAAGTGTGCTGCTGGTGCATGCTGCTTTTGAGGTAGAGAAGCAGTATTTTGAGGATAGGTAGAGTTGTGATTTTAGAACTGGATGTGGTTTTGGAATAGGGGTTCAGGCACAGGCACCCAAACAAAGGCTGTTAGAATTAGTGTCCAAGCACAAGTACCCAAGCACTCCATCAGATCTATTTTCCAGGTCAGTAGTTTTTTCAGTGAGATATTTCACATTGTCTTCTATTTTTTTTTCATTCTTTTAGTCCTGTTTTGTAATTTCTTGTTTTTTCAGAGTCATTAGGTTGCATTTGCTCCATTCTAATTTTTAAGGAATTATTTTCTTCAGTGAGCATTTGGATCCCCTTTTCCACTTGGCCAATTGCAATTTTCAAGTCATACTCCTCATTTGTTTTTTGGACATCTTTTGGAATTTGGATTAATTTATTTTGAAGGTGTTATTTTCTTCAGTAGTTTTGGGGTCTCCTTTAGCAAGCTGTTGACTCGTTTTTCATGATTTTCTTGCATCACCCTCATTTTTCTTCCCAATTTTTCCTCCACTTCTCTCATTTGATTTCAATTCATATTCTTCTTTTGAGCTTTGGATGTAGAAGTTTGAACTTTGTGGTCCTCTTTGTGGTTTCGATTTTTTATCACCAAAATAAGATCCTATAGTCTGAGGTTTTCCATTGAGCACTCATTTTCTCAGTCTATCACTTGACTTTTTCATTTTGGGAAAGTCAGTGATTCATAAAGATGCAAGCATTAATGGTAATCTGTATGAGAGATACGATTATATTATTTCCACCCTGAAATCCACCCATTTTTCAACCATTTCTATTGTTGTTGAAGACACCACTATTCTTCTAGACTACCAGGTTTTCAAATCCTTGTTGTCACCTTATATCAGTAAGGCAGAATTCATGACTTCAAAGATAACCATGAATATGCCTGAATGGTCCATAATTGCAGGATATAAGGAATTCTCTAAGTAGAAGGCAGAGGAGTTAAAGCATTTATTGCCTTTACACACCTTTGACTCATAATTTCCCCATCATCCTACTTCCACCTCTCCAATCATTTGCAACTTCTTTTTATTGTAACCTCTAGAATATCTATCTATCTATCTATCTATCTATCTATCTATCTATCTGTCTGTCTGTCTGTCTCTATTCACTAAAATTCAGTGGCTTCTTATTTGCTGTGGAATCAAATATTTTAACATTATTTAACATTTATTATAAATTATTTGTGTTTAAATTGTACATAATTATTAGTAATATAACAATCATATTATATATATATGAGATATATGTGTACATATATGTATATATACACACACATACATGTATAATATATGTTCAGTTTTTAAAAACCAATTATAGTGTGAACTCTCAAAAGTTTGAAGTCCACTTAGAATGTCAAAATGTACAACTGTACATGAATAAAACCAGTGAAAGATATTCTCCTTTATATACCATGATAAGACAATAAGGAGATAAAATACACAAGCAGTATTCTGAAATTTTCTATGACAAACTGCCATACTCACTATGAAAAGAAAATGCTACCATATTTGATTAGATAACATTAATTAGATTGTGTGTCACTACTCCTTAGTCAGTTCTCTAACCACTGTGATTAGAGAGCACTCCTTGGAATCAAGAAGACCTGGGATCAGTTCCTGCTCCTGCCACATACTGGTTTTGTTATCCATGACTTATCCCTTAACCTTTCAGTTTCTCAAATAAGCTTCATAGAAAATGCCACCCTGCATAGAAGCTCCTCCTCAGGAGCTTTCCATTCTGTTGAAATCAAAGTTTTCCTCTTTTGATCATACTCCCACCCAAAATACATGAGATTCATAAACATGTGCGTACTTATTAAAATTTTCATTTAAGTGGAAATTTATCCAAAGTAAAAATTCCTGTATGTTTGGTGAGCATGAATGTCATGTAAAATACATTACTAACAAAAAATTACAAGTAGGTTTGGAATAAATGAGATAAAAGCAAGAAATGAAATAAAATGGGCATCTGGCAAGAGTGAAGTATAATTGTTAGACAATGTGTGTATCTGAAAAACTGTAATGTAGTGGTAAAGTAATTTGGTGGTATTTAGTTCCTTAAAGCAAGTTAAATTGACAAGGTTAGTCTTCAAAGAGAATAATTAGATAATTCTTTATAAAGAAATGCTGAGTCCTGCTTTTTTTCATTTGATTTTTAATGAGCAAGCTCTAATAAACTATGGTATCTCTTTGATGAATGAAAGTTCCATTATTTCATGAATAAGGAAAAAAAAACAAAACAACCAAACTTAAATTGAGCACTGAATAGTCTAAGCAATATGACTTATTTAGCAGCAGTCAGCAGCATAAATTAATTGCTAATAATACCTAGCACTCTAAGGTCTGCTAATTGCTTTATATTTATTATTACATTTGATTTCCATGACAAATCTCTAACATAGGTGGTATTATTATCTACACTTTAAGGATGAAGAGGCTGAGGCTAAGTGGATTGCTCATGGTTATATAGCTAGTAATGCATGAGGCAGGATTCACACCCATGTTGCTCTGATTACAAGTCTACCTTCTCTCCATCTCATCAAACTCTGATTCCCAACAAGCCCATAATTTATGTAAGCAATAATATCTCTATGTTCATCTTCTTTAATGTATGTATATATTATATGCATGTATCTAATTGTGGGTGTATGTATGTATTCAGTTTGTGGGGATTTTATTTAGTGTCATATGATGCTTTTTACAGGACATTTCAATATCATGGTTGTATAGTTTTCTAGTGAGTATTTTTGGCTTGCATTTCTCAAGACTGATTCTGGTTCTTCAGGAGACAGATGAAAAGTTTTTTCTAAATGAAGTGAAAGAGATGTATTTTTTTTTGAATTTCAGAAAACTAAAAGAAAAACTGCAAGGGAAATGCCATGTCCTTTTCTTGACTTGGAAATTATTGTCATCACCAAGAAGTAATAGATGAACAATAATGAAACCTCTCCAGTCCCACAGTGGTAATTTCATGTTTCCCACAGTAAGATGTTTTCTAAGAATAATTGGTCACACACACACACACACACACACACACACACACACACACTTTTTACCTTATCAACCAAAATTAAGGGAACTGATTAAAGAATAAGGACAATCTAATTAAATTTATGTAGTAACAATCTAAATAAATGTATATAGTGCCATTTTTTCTACTATGGTGGAAAATTCAGTCTACCCAAGAAAATTTCAGAATACCTCAGAAAATTTCCAAATACATTTTAATTCCATCAGAATTTTATGAGGGTGGGCAAAGGAGAAGATTTGTCTGTACTTGGCATTCATGTGCAGTGGTCTCAATCACCTTCATATCCTAATGTATATTTCAAATGAATAAAATCAGTTTATGAAGGGAAATAATTATATTGATATATAGTTATTGATATAATTTCAAAAATCTAAGTCTTATGTACCACACCTTAATATACCTTCTGTAGTAGCTGGCTTTCCTGAGTTGTTGTGGCCAAAGGTATCTTCACTGCTTTTTTTGTGATTCATTCAGAGTTGGCCTCAGAAGATACAGTGAGAACTGGATTCAGAGCCTGTTAAGTTAGTTTTCTTACAGATATTTTTATTTCTAAGATGATCACAAAGAGCCAATTTAACAACTGACTTGCCTCTTTGTTATATTTAAAGCACTCATTCCTAATATTTTTACTTTCTTTAAGAAAACTAGTATGTGGTTTCATCTACATTCTGATACTTTTCCAGGGTACCATCTCACTGGCTTTAGACAGTTTTTCAATATTAGCAGGTCATAAAGTTTACTTAATCAAAAAAAAAAAGCCTAGACTTTTTTTCATATCTGTAAGTTATCAGTGATTTGCAGATGACACCACAGGTGAGTCATTGAATCCATTTACTTTCCCCTCAATTACCTTGTTTTTGTGTCCTTTGTTTTTTTTCTCTTCCCTTTGAATCTGCAACTATTTTGTCCTCCTTCTGCAAATACATAGATATGATAGCTAAGAAATAATGAAGCAATAGGACTTAGATATTGAATAGTAAATCACGTGCGAAGTAAAATCACTGTCTACTGTGTCTTCCTTCTGGAATGGATTTAAGTGAGAGAGACATATAAGAACTCCTTACCCTTCAAGTCTCTCTTCTAACACATAATGTTTAATTTAAGCATGTGAAGAGGTATTAGTACTCAATCAATATTCAGCAATCTATGCATCAAACACCAAGCATTTAACAAAGTGTCTACAATGTGATAAGCATTTTGCAAATATGTCATTTGGTCCTCATAACTGTATGATGTAGACACCATTGCAATCTCCATTTTGCAAGTGAGGAAAAATAGACAGAAATAAACTTACTTGCTTCGTATCACACAGGTAGCAAGTGTCTGAAGCTAGATTTGAAGTCAGATCTTTATGATTCCATGCCTATTACTACATTGCATGTAACACCTAACAGCCTCACAGCTCCACTTTATCCTTTATTCTTTCTTCAATGAGAAAAAAACAGATCAGTTCATTAGAAATTTGATGAGAGCTCACTGCATAATGTAGAAAGGATAGAATGAGATCTTGCAAGTTTTGTGATTAAAAAAACAATATTTCTCTAACTTCTTTGTCTCTGATTTGCTAACAGCCTACTATGTATAATTCCTGGTTCAAATACAGTACTCACTTCTCCCAGGAACAGTCTATTTTCTCAGTGAAATAAATGTTTATCTTAGAGAAATGTGAATCGAAACAACCCTTAGGTACCACATAACACCTGTCAGATTAGCTAACATGACAAAACAGGAATATCATAAATGCTGAAGAGGATGAAGGAAAATTAGAACACTAATGCATTGTTGGTGGAGTTGTGAACTGATCCAACCATTCTAGAGAGCAATTTGAAACTTTGCCCAAAGGGCTACAAAAATACGCATACACTTTGATCCAGAAACACCACTTCTAGGGCTGTATCCCAAAGAAATCATACAAGTCAGAAAAGGATAGAATTGTTCATATATAGATATACATATAGATATGTAGATATAATATATATATATATATGTATATATATATAGTCTTCAACAACCATTGCCACAAGATTTTGAGTTACAAATTTTCTCACCATCTCTACCCTCCCCTCCCACCCCAAGATGGCATGTATTCTGACTTTCCCTTTCCCCAGTCTGCCATCCCTTTTATAACCCTACACCACTCCCCATCCTTTTTCTCCTTACTTTCTTGTAGGGAAAGATAGATTTCTATACTCAGTTGCCTACATATCTTGTTTCCCAATTGCATATATATATTTTTTTTATTTTTTGAACTTTGATTTACAAATTCTTTCCCTTCTCCCCTTCCCACTCACCATCCTTGAGAAGGCAAGCAATTCAATATAAGTTATACATGTATAGTTATGCAAAACACTTCCATAATAGTCACGTTGTGAAAGAATAACTATATTTTCCCTCCATCCTATCCTGTCCCCCTTTATTCAGTTTTCTCCTTTGACCCTGTCCCTTTTCAAAAGTGTTTCCTTTTGACAACCTTCTCCCCAATTTCCTCTCCTTTCTGTCAACCCCCATCTTATCCCTTTCCCCCCTTCTTTCATGTAGGGTAAGGTACTAAATTGAATGTTTATGTTATTCCTGCCTTAAGACAAATCTGATGAGAGCAATGTTCACGCATTCTCTTTCACCAACCCTCTCTTTCCTTACATTATAACAGCTTTTTGTGCCATTTTTATGTGAGATAATTTGACCCATTCTATCTCTCCATCTCTTCTTCTCCCAATATATTTCTCTCTCATGCTTTAATTTTACTTTTTTAGATACCATCCCTTCATATTCAACTCACTCTGTGCCTACTGTCTATCTATATGAATATTCCCTGCAACCACCCTAATACTGAGAAAGGTCTCATGAGTTACAAATATCATCTTTCCATGTAGGAATGTAAACAAAACATTTCAACATTAGTATGTCCCATATTCACTTTCTTGTTTACCTTTTTGTGCTTCTCTTGATGCTTATATGTGAAAGTCAAATTTTCTATTCATTTCTTGTCTTTTCATAGAGAATACTAGAAAGTCTTCTGTTTCATTGAAAATCCGTATTTTGTCCTGCAGCATTATATTCAGCTTTTCTGGGTAGGTGACTCATGGTTTTAATCTTAGTTCCTTTAATCTCCAGAATGTCATAACCCAAGCCTTTTGATTCCTTAATGTAGAAGCTGCTAGATCTGTTGTTATACTGATTGTGTTTCCATAATACTGGAATTGTTTCTTTCCAGCTGCTTGCAATATTTTCTCCTCTACTTGGGAACTCTGGAATTTGGTGACAATATTCCTAGGAGTTTTCTTTTTGGGATCTTTTTCAATAGGCAATCGGCAAATTCTTTCAATTTCTCTTTTATGCTCTACTTCTAGAATATCAGGGCAGTTTTCCTTGATAATTCATGAAAATTGGTGTCTGGGCTTTTTTTTTTGATCATGGCTTTCAAATAGTCCAATAATTTTAAATTACCTCTCCTGGACCTTTTCTCCAAGTGAGTGGTTTTTCCAATGAGATATTTCACGTTGTCTTTCATTTTTTCATTCCTTTGCTTCTGTTTTATAATATCTCAAGTGAGTCCCTGTTTTCACATCACCTTATTGGATCTGCCCAGCATCCTTTCTTATGGTGTTATTTTCTTCAGTATTTTTTGGGTCTCCTTTAGCAAGCTGTTGACTCATTTTTCATATTTTCTTGCCAATTTTTCTTTTGCTGGCATGGAAGAGCCTGTGGCAGCAGTGCAATTCTCCTCACAGTTCCAATGAAGAAAAGCATACTTGAGGTCACTCACAGACCAGAGAACATGTGAGGAGAGGAGTAAACACCACTCCTTGAATCATACCACTTTAGAAGAACTGAAAATGTGCAGGTACTAGAAGTATTTCTGAAAACAGGTGCACAAAATCCCTGAAGCTTGAAACAGTACATGTTCCACCCTGGAAGCAGAGTCCTACCTTAACAAGGAGTTAAAAAGTCAAGTAATTGGCTGTGAAAATGAGCAAACAGCAGAGGTAAAATACCTCAGACTATAGCATCTTACTTTGGTGACAAAGAAAATTAAAACACACAACCAGAAAAATACAACAAAGTCAAAGCTCCTATATCCAAAGCCTCCAAGAAAAATAGGTCTAAAAGGCCAATAAGGGGAAGAATGCCTTAATAAGCAGAAACCACCAAATGGAAAAGGAAGTCCAAAGCTCACTGAACAAACTAATTCCTTAAAAATTACAAAATCACAATTTGAAGCCAATTGAGAAATCTATGAGAAATCAAGATATTATAAAATAAAAGAAATGAATCAAAAAAAGAGAACACTGTGAAATATCTCATTGGAAGAACAACTGACCTGGAAATATAGATGCAGGAGAGATAATTTAAATATTATTGGACTACTTGAAAACCATGATCAAAAAAAGGGCTATACATCATCTTTCAAGAAATTAGCAAGGAAAACTGCCCTGATGTTCAGGAATCAGGAGAAAACAGAAACTGAAAACATCCACCAGTCATTTTATGAAAGAGATCTCTCCACCCTCCTAGTAATTCTGTATTCAAATTCCAGACTTCCCAGGTCAAGGGCAACATATTTCAAGCTGCCAGAAAGTAAAAATTCAAGTAATTTGGGAACACAATAAGGACAACACAAGATGTAACAGCTTCCACATGAAGGAATCAAAGGACTTGGAATATGATATTCTGGAGGTCAAAGTAGCTACCCAGAAAAACTGAATACAATCCTCCAGGGGGGAAAATGGACATTTAGTGAAATAGAAGATTTTAAAACATTGCTGATAAAAAGACCAGAACTGAATAGAAAATTTGACACTCAAATCAAGTCTCAAGAGATACATGACAAGATAAATATGAAAGAGAAATCATAAGCCACTTATCAAAGTGAACTGTTTACATTCCTCCATGGAAAGATGATATTTATAACTCATGAGACCTTTCTCAGTTTTAGGGTAGCCAGAGGGAATACATATATACACAGAGGGCACAGAGTAAGTTCAATATGAAGTGATGATATCTAAAAAAATAAACTAAGGCATGAGAGAAGAATGTACCAGAAAAAGATAAAAGGGAGTTTTAGAATGAGGACACTATCTCACATCAAAGAGGCAAGAACACTTTTACAATGGAGCAGAAGTGAGGAGGGGAGAGGGAAGGAGTCAATCTTACTCTCATCAGATTTGTCTTATGTGGGGAATAATATATACACTGAATTGGGTATGAAATCTATCTTACTCTACAAGAAAGTAGAGGGGAGGGGATAAGAGAGGGAGGACAATAGAAGGCAGGGAAGAGTGAGATGAGAGTGCAGGCCAGGAGGGGATTATCATACCACATCAGAATAGAAGTAACTCTGAAAGCAGCTGCACAAAACCTCTGAAGCTTCAAACAGAGCACTCTCCACTCTGGAAGTACTTAGACTTTGAAAAAGAGTTCAAAAGTCAAGTAATTAGCTGGCAAAATGAACAGACAGCATAACAGGACTCATAGGGAAAATACCTCAGACTACAGAATCTTACTTTGGTGACAAAGAAGATCAAAACATACCTCCAGAAGAAGTCAACAAAGTCCAAGACCTAACATCAAAAGCAAACAAAAAAATATGAATTGGTCTCAGGCCATGGAAAAGCTCAATAAGCATTTCGAAAATCATGTAAGAGAAGTAGAGGAGAAATCAGAAAGAGAAAAGAGAGTGAGGCAAGAAAATCATGAAAAATGAGGCAACAGCTTGCTAAAGGAGACCGCCACCCAAAAAAAAATACTGGAGGAAGTAATACCTTAAAAAATAGACTAATTCAAATAGAAAAAGAGGTCAAAAGCCAACGAAGAGAACAATGCCTTAAAAAGCATAATAGGCCAAATGAGAAGAAAGTCCAAAAATTCACAGAAGAAAATAATTCCTTAAAAATTATAATGGAGCAAATGGAAGCCAATAACTTTATGAGAAATTAAGAAATTATAAAATGGAACCAAAATAATGAAAAAAGAAGACAGTGTGAAAAATCTCATCAGAAATACCACTGACCTGGAAAATACAGCAGGAGAGATAATTTAATAATTATAGTACTACCTTAAAACCACATTCAAAAATAGAGGCTCTGCATCATCTTTCAACAAATTATCAAGGAAAACTACCCTGATATTCTAGAACCAGTGGGTAAAATAGAAATTAAAATAATCCACTGATTGCCTCTTGAAAATCATCCCAAAATGAAAACTCCTAGGAATATTGTAGTCAAATTCCAGAGTTCCCAGGTCAAGGAGAAAATATTGCAAGCAACAAGAAAGAAATAATTCAAGTACTGTGGAAACACAATCAGGATAAAACAAGATCTACCAGCTTCTACATTAAAGGATTGAAGGTCTTGAAATATGATATTTCAGAGGTCAAAGGAGCTAGGATTAAAACCAAGAATCACATACCCAGATAAACTGAGTATAATATTTCAAGGAAAGAAAATGGACATTCAATGAAATAGAGGAATCTCAAAAATTCTTGATGAAAAGACCAGAACTGAATAGAAAATTTGACTTCCAGAGAATCAAGAGAAGCATGAAAAGGTAAACAAGAAAGAGAAATCATAAGGGACTTATTAAAATTGAACTGTTTGCATTCCTACATGGAAAGGTGATATTTGTAATTTATGACACCTTTTTCAGTATTATGGTAATTGAAGGGAATACACACACATACATACACATGTGTATGTATGTATGTATACATGCATATATGTATGTATACGTAGACAGAGGGCACAAGGTGAGTTGAATATGAAGGGGTGATATCTAAAAAATAAAATTAAGTAGGAGAGAAATGTATTGTGAAAATGAGAAAGGGAATGATAGAATGGCACAAATTATCTCACATAAAAATGGCAGAAAAAAAGCTATTACAATGGAAGGGAAGAGGAGAGAGGTGAAAGGGAATAAGTGAACCTTTCATTGTATTTGGCTTAAAGAGTCAATAACATACAAACTCAATATATTATCTTACCCTATAGGAAGGAAGTGGAGAAGGGGATAAGAAAGGGGTGATAGAAGGGAGGGCAGTTTGGGAGAGGGCATAGTCATAAGCAAACACTTTTGAAAAGGGATAGGCTCAAAGTAAAAATAAAACTGAATAAATGTGGCACAGAATAGAAGGGAAGCAAATATAGTTAGTCTTTCAAAATATGACTACTATGGAAATGTTTTGTATAATTACACACGTATAACCAAATTGAATTGCTTGCCTTCTCAATGAGGGTTAGTGGGGAGGAAAGAGGGGAGAGAATCTGGAACTCAAAGTTTTAAAAACAAATCTTAAAAATTGTTTTTACCGGGGCGGAGCCAAGATGGCGGCTGGTAAGCACGGACTAGAGTGAGCTCCGTACCCGAGTCCCTCCAAAAACCTATAAAAATGGCTCTGAACCAGTTCTAGAACGGCAGAACCCACAGAACAGCAGAGGGAGGCAGGGCTCCAGCCCAGGACAGCCCGGATGGTCTCTGGGTGGGCTCTATTCCACACGGAGCTGGGAGCTGGGAGCTGGGAGCTGGGAAAGGAGTGGAGCAGAGCCCAGCCTGATCGGCGTGGACGATCCGGACCGGAAGCCGGGCGGAGGGGGCCCTAGCGCCCTGAATACGGGAGCAGTTACCAGACCCCTCGACCCACAAACACCAAAGACTGCGGAGAAGGTTAGTGGGAAAAGCTGCGGGAGTGGAAGGAGTTCGCGGTTCAGCTTCCAGCCCCGGGGGCAGCGGAGGTGGGGCAGCTACAGCTGTTGTTACTTCCGGCTCCAGGCCCACCTGGTGGGGGGAATTAAGCGGCGGATCACAGCAGGGGTGCACAGCCTGCCGAAGATCTGAGCCCAGCCTGGACTGGGGGTCCTTGGGGAAGGAGGAGTGCGGCTCTGACAGAGCTGGCACCTCCCCCCGAAACGTAGAACATAGAACTCTGTAATCTACAAGCAGTCATACCCCACTGAAAAACTCAAGGGTCAAGTTAGTTGGTTGGGAATATGGCCAGGACACGAAAACGCGCCCAGATTCAGTCTCAGACTTTGGATTCTTTCTTTGGTGACAAAGAAGACCAAAACATACAGCCTAAAGAAGACAACAAAGTCATAGAGCCTACAACCAAAGCCTCCAAGAAAAACATGAACTGGCCCCAGACCATAGAAGAACTCAAAAAGGATTTGGAAAAGCAAGTTAGAGAAGTAGAGGAAAAATTGGGAAGAGAAATAAGAAGGATGCGAGAAAACCATGAAAAACAAGTCAATGACTTGCTAAAGGAGACCCAAAAAAATACTGAAAAATACACTGAAGAAAACAACACCTTACAAAATAGACTAACTCAAATGGCAAAAGAGCTCCAAAAAGCCAATGAGGAGAAGAATTCCTTGAAAGGCAGAATTAGCCAAATGGAAAAGGAGGTCCAAAAGACCACTGAAGAAAATACTACTTTAAAAATTAGATTGGAGCAAGTGGAAGCTAGTGACTTTATGAGAAATCAGGATATTATAAAACAGAACCAGAGGAATGAAAAAATGGAAGACAATGTGAAATATCTCCTTGGAAAAACCACTGACCTGGAAAATAGATCCAGGAGAGATAATTTAAAAATTATTGGACTACCTGAAAGCCATGATCAAAAAAAGAGCCTAGATACCATCTTTCAGGAAATTATCAAGGAGAACTGCCCTGATATTCTAGAGCCACAGGGCAAAATAGAAATTGAAAGAATCCATCGATCGCCTCCGCAAATAGATCCCAAAAAGAAATCGCCTAGGAATATTGTTGCCAAATTCCAGAGCTCCCAGATCAAGGAGAAAATACTGCAAGCAGCCAGAAAGAAACAATTTGAATATTGTGGAAACCCAATCAGAATAACCCAAGACCTGGCAGCTTCTACATTAAGAGATCGAAGGGCTTGGAATGCGATATTCCGGAGGTCAATGGAGCTAGGATTAAAACCTAGAATCACCTACCCAGCAAAACTGAGTATCATGTTCCAAGGCAAAATATGGACTTTCAATAAAATGGAGGACTTTCAAGCTTTCTCAGTGAAAAGACCAGAACTGAATAGAAAATTTGACTTTCAAACACAAGAATCAAGAGAAGCATGAAAAGGTAATCAAGAAACGGAAATTGCAAGGGACTTACTAAAGTTGAACTGTTTTGTTTACATTCCTACATGGAAAGATGATGAGTATGATTCATGAGACCTCAGTATTAGGGTAGTTGAAGGGAATATGCATATATATATATGCATATATATATGTTTATGTATATATATAAGTGAATGTGTATGTATGCATGTATCTATGTGTATATGTATGTATGTGTATGTATGTGTATATATATATATATGTAAAAGAAAGAGAGCAGACACAGGGTGAGTTGAGGATGAAGGGAAGATAGCTAAAAGAAATAAAATGAAATTAAGGGATGAGAGAGTAACTTACTGAGAGAGGGAGACAGGGAGAGATAGAATGGGGTGGATTATCTCCCATAAAGGTGGCAAGAGGAAGCAGTTCTAGGAGAGGAGGGGAGTGGGCAGGTGAGGGGGGAATGAGTGAACCTTGCTCTCATCAGATTTGGCCTGAGGGGGAATACCATACATACTCAGTTGGGTATCTTACCCCACAGGAAAGAAGAGGGAGGAAGATAAAAAAAAAAAATAAAAGGCAGGGGGATGATGGAGTGGAGGGCAGATGGGGGTGGAGGTAATCAAAACAAACACTTTGGAAAGGGGACAGGGTCAAGGAAGAAAATTCAATAAAGCGGGATGGGTTGGGAAGGAGCAAAATGTAGTTAGCCTTTCACAACATGAATATTGTGGAAGGGTTATACATAATAATACATGTGTGGCCTAGGTTGAATTGCTCAACTTCTTAGGGAGGGTGGGTGGGAAGGGAAGAGGGAAGGGAATTTGGAACTCAAGGTTTTAAAATCAGATGTTCAAAAACAAAAAAACTTTTTGTATGCAACTAAAAAATAAGATACACAGGCAATGGGGTGTAGAAATTTATCTTGCCCTACAAGAAAGGAAGGGAAAAGGGGATGAGAGGGGAGGGGGGTGATAGAGGGGAGGGCTGACTGGGGAACAGGGCAACCAGAATATACGCCATCTTGGAGTGGGGGGGGAGGGCAGAAATGGGGAGAAAATTTGTAATTCAAACTGTTGTGAAAATCAATGCTGAAAACCAAATTTGTTAAATAAATAAATTGCATTAAAAAAAAATAAAATAAAATAGCAAACGATAAAAAAAAAATTGTTTTTACATGCAACTTGGAAATGAAATATGCAGGAAATTGGGTATATAACTCCATCTTGCCCTACAAGGAAGTCAGTGAGAAGGGAATAAGTGGGGCGGGGGGGTGGTGGTGATAGAAGGTAGGGCTTACTGGAGCATGTCATAATCAGAATGCATGCCATCTTGGGGTGAGGGATCAAGGAATGAAGGGTTGAAAATTTGGAATTTAAATCTTGTGGAAATGAATGTTGAAAATTATAAAGAAATTTTAAAAAAAAAAAAAAAGCTGATCTGTGCTTCTGGTACACAAGGGGTACTGTCACATGCTTCTTGTGCTGTGGGCTAGGGAGCTGGTTACTGGTGTTTTGTGTTGGGGCCTCAAGTGCTGGCAAATGTAGGCTGTAAAGTCTGTAGCTTATCTGGTGCTGAGCTGGAGCTGGTGGTGGTGTCTAATGTGTGTAGAGGTTAGGTGAGGTTTTTCCTTTGTTTCCCTGTCATTACACTGAACGTCACGGTGAGGTGCAGTGGTGAAAGTGTTCTGAAGGCTGGAAGTCACTGCCTTGCTGGGGCCTTGGCTAGTGCATGGGTAGGGTCAGCTTATGGTGGACACTTGTCCACTCATGCAAGTGGTGATTCTTCATGCTATCATATGCCAGTTCCCCTGGCTGTGTCAAGGCACATGGTGTGTCCTGGTATTGGTGATTGCCTGCTCTCCCACCCTGGTGCTCAGTGTCTCCCATTGGTCTACTAAGGTGAGGCTTGCTTCTGGCTTGCAATGATGCCTCCCAGCCTATACTGGTCCCCTTGAGCCGCAGGAAGATGGACCTTTCCCTTTTAATCCCCCTACCCTCAAGAAGTAAAAGACTGCTGCACCCCATATTTATCCTGACTCTATTGCTCCAGGAGGACCCCTGTTGTGTCCCTTCTCTTGTTTATTTTTACTACTATATGCTTGTCCTGAGGTGTTTTATCTCTTTTGTGAAGGAAAATCTTGAGAGATTGGAATTTTCTGACCTACTCTGCCATCTTTCCAGAATTCTCTGCTTCCCAACCACTTTTAACAAATACTTTTACTGCTATTTCCCCATCACCTACATCTCCCCCTATATTTATCTCTTTCCCTGCTCCTATATATCTCTTTTTTTAAAAAAAGAAAAAGACAAAAAATATGGAAAGTTGGAAAAAGTTTAGCAAAACCAATTAACACACTGGAAAAAGTTTAATGCTATGTGGAGTGTTCCACATCCATGGACTCTTCCCCAAAGCATGCAGGGATGGAGAAAAGAAGTGGGGGAAGGGAGATTACTTCTCCTATCTCTACTTTGGAGCAAAGCTTAATCATTAAAATTTCAAGACTTCTGCTTTTTATTATCTTGTTGTTCTTCCTTCAATTTACAGGTATGCTTCATTTTCTTGCACTTTTTTGCGTGTTTCTCAGATATTATTTTTTATGAATTGAAGATTTCTGGCACCCCTACCTCTGGCAGGTCTGTTAGCACCATGTTTTCCAACAGCATTTTCTCAGATCATGTCTCTGTGACACATTTTTATAATTATCACCATATTTCAAACTTTTTCATTATTATTCTATCTACTATGATGATCTGTGACCTTTGATGTTACTATTATAAATGTTTTGGGGCACCTTGAACCATGACCATGTAAGATGATGAACATGATTGATAAGTGTGAGTGTTCTTACTGTTTCCCTCTCTTTATCCCCCTCCTCAAGACTTCCAATTCCTTTAGACACAATGATATTGAAATTTGGCCAATTAATAACTCTACAATGGCTCCAAGTGTTCAGAGTGTAAGGATGAATCAATTGATTTAGGCAAACTTCATTGTTTTCTTCTTTTCCCACACTCATAAAACCTTTTAGCAACTACCACACTGATCAGCCAACATCCAACCATACCAAGGATAGACCATCCACCAACAAAGCAATCACAATTTTCTGAAACCTAAGATTATGTTTAGCATTTTCAGCAATAGCATATTTTTAATATGGATAGGTTCATTTTTCTTGAGCAATACTATTGCACACTTAATAGTCCACATTACACTGTAAACATAATTTTTATATGCACTGGAAAATGAAAAAGTTCATGTGACTTGCTTCATTGCATTATTCACTTTCTTGTGGTCATTGGGAATTAAACCTACATTATCTCCAAAGAATGTTGTATATTTGTTTTTAATCATTGTATGATATGTTGGTTTTGTTAATTCTACTTGCTTTTAATTTTATCACTTTTTTAGTTTATACCCACTAAATTTTTCTATATCTTTTGAGAAGCTTCCCAGCATAATTCACATAACTCACCTCAGCTTTACCTTGATGAATCAAGGAGGTAGAAATGTAAGCAGAGTGATATAGAGTGTCCCTTTGACCTACAGAATTCATTTGAGACATACAAGTTCAAATGAGGGGCAAATTGCTCAAACATTTTGGAAAGGATAAGATCATTGACTAAAGATTTTGCAAATCACTCTGGAATGGGAAACAAAATATCATTTGGAAAATCCAAAAAAGAACATTCCCATAGCCACCTGAGGATACCCTTTGTGAATCTTCTGATGCAACTAAGAGATCCAAGTACAAAATAATAAAAGGCTTTAAATAGAGCAGAAGCAACAGCTAGATGTATAGAAAACATGTTATGTATATTTTTGTTGATATTCCATGGCCATAGTGCCATGAGCCATCTGCTTTAAAAATTTGATTTGGAATAGCTAGCTCCAGTTATAGGAAGATGACAACAGCAATTCATGATGCCTGCTAGGAAAAGGAGGAAATTTGGTAAAGAGGAGCAGTCAATGAATGAGCAAAATAACTATCTGTAGAGCACCAGCAGACAAAAATGAATGCCAAATCTCTCCTCATTGCTGGCCTCTCACCAAGGGAAATGCTATAATTCATATATGCTATAGAGCCCCTTGTGGAGTATGGGAGGATTTTTGTTTTGGTTCACTTATTTTAGTCATGTCCTACTCTTTATAATCCCAATTTTTGACAAAGATAATGGGATGGTTTTTCATTTCCTTGTCCAGCTCATTTTACAGATGAAGAAATTAAGGCAGTGTTACGTAAGTTGCCCGGGGTCACACAACTAGTAAACATCTGAGACCAGATTTGAACTCAGGAAAGTGAGCACTCTATCCATGGCAAAATCTAGATGCCTGGATGAGAAGATAAAAGAATAAACTACCAGAAAGAGATTTATTAAATTTGTTACGTGACCATATTGGTCACGTAAAGCTTTTCTACATTTTCAGAGTTTTGTATAACTGAGAACCTGTAGGGGTACTCTGTTCTTGATCAAGTAAAAGATAATGAAGTGTCTTGCCAGTTAGGAAAATAGAAAAGTTATCAACTGTACCCAAGTTCCTCTCTTCAAGAAGGAAGTTCAGTGAAATAATTTTATCTAATTAACTGTACAATTATAATCATTTGTCTAATCATTTGTAATCACCTTCCAGAAAGAATTTGTAGTGGATTCCTATGGTTATACAAATAAATGTATTAAAATGAGCATTATCATCCATCAGTCAACAAATATTTTTGATCACCCATTACATACCAAAGCTTTGCTAGGAAATCATTAAGGTAAATACTGTACATAGGGAAGCATGTCATATTTCCTGTCTTCAAAGCAATGCCACCAATATCATTGTGAAGAAACGTCAAGGCAGATGTGAAACAATAACAAACTGTGCAAGATATAAAATAATAACTACAGCATGTAATTATAACAACAACAATAATAATAAAGGGGTTAGGTGCTAGACACGAAATGTCATTAATATAGTGAGCTCTCAGATGAGAGAAATCCCTCTACAGATGCATATCACCTTGTTTGCCTATAGCACTGAGAAGTAAGGTGATTTACTCAGGGTCACACAACTAATATGTGTCAGAAGCAATATTTGCACCCAAGTATGTTTGTTTAAAAGCTGGTTTTCTATTCACTTCAGAGGAGGAAAGCAGAGAGTGCTGTCACTTTCATGGAGAGATACCTTGTCCCATTGAGTTTTATTTGCCCTTTTCTAATCAGGAACAGGAATTTAGTGGTATTTAACTCATGCTCCCCAGGTCCGCTTTTCTTTCTCTCATTCCTTCTGTTTGATGAAAACCATATCATCAGTCAAATCCTTATTTCTGCATATGCTGTCTTACATTCTTTTTAAAGTCATAAGGAGACAGCATATATTTCATAAATTATTAGTTCTTTGACCATTTTTCCCAGATAGCTACTATTTAGGTTGACTAGAAACCTTTTTCCTATAACCAAACAGCTGTCCCTCCTATACACACACTGTAACAACAATTCAGCTGGCAGCTGCTGTAGGAGTATAAGACCCAACAAGACCAGCAACAAAAGCTGCCAGCACAGGTTCTTTGATCTGCTTCCTTAAGGAAAGTAATTTTAAGGGGTTAAAGATTTCACTTTACTCAAACATACATATGTAAACTCACTTAGTTCACGAAGAAAAGCCAGCAACCGGAACTTCAGAGCACATACAAATAAATTACAGACAGTGACAATATAAACAGGCCATATCAACATTCATACTTACCAAAGACCCAATGGGTCTTGGTTAGCAAAGCCAGGGGGCAGTTTCAGTGGCTTGCTGAGAGTCACACGCCATTCCTCCAGTGAGTGAGACCCCCAAAGGAAAACCACCAATTTCTGAGTTTTTATACCTTGTTCAAGGTCAAAGAGCATCATAACATGTGATTCAAACCAATGTGACCTAAAAGTTTCTGGTGTCATAAACATGTGACTCAAACCCATGTAAACTAGGCTTTCCCTTGAGGCAAGCAGTTCATCAAGGACCCCCAATTTAATAAAAGAAACAAAGGCTGGACTCATCAAGGGCACTTGATTAAATAAGTGCTCCAAAAGAGAAAACAGCAAAAAAAAATCCCGCCTTAATTACTATAACACACACACAGACACACACACACACACACACACATGCATGCATGCATGCACACAAATATACACACACATGCTTACATTCATCCACACATGCCATATAATAAAAAATTATAATTGCTAAGTAATGTTTTAATTATTATCATCACCAATGTTATCATTAAACATTTTTAAATGCTAATTGTGTTCCAGGCATTGTGCTAAATGATAGATAGATAGATAGATAGATAGATAGATAGATAGATAGATAATAAGATGACCACAGAAGAAATGAGAACATGTTGTGAAAATCTTTAGAAACCAAAAAAGAAATTTTATATTTAACCCTTTAAATATCATAGAGCCACTGGAATTTACGGAGTATGGAAGTAAGGGTATCATGATCAGACCTATACTTAAGTAAAATCATTTTGGCAGCTGAACGGATGAAGGACTGAAATGAGGAGAGACTTGAGGCAGAGATATCAACCAGAAATCTATCGTAATAGTGTAAATGAGAGATAATGAAGGCCTGAACCAGAATTGCAACTGTATAAATAAAGAGTAGGGATTATGTACAAGAGATGCGATGAATGTATAATTGGCAAGAGACTATATATATATATATATATATATATACATACATATGTATATATGTTTTGACATATTGAGTTTAAGATATGTTCAGGACTTCCAGTTTTTGGTGTCTATTAGGGATTGATAAATAGATTTGAGAATCTTCAGTATAGAAACAAAAGCAGAATACATGGGACCTGCTGATATGAAGAAGTAAGATAGCATAGAGGGAAAAGAAAAGTAGACAAAAAATAGACCCTTGGGGAACCCTCAGAGCTGATTGGCATGATTTGTATGAAGAAACCTCAAAGTTGACTAAGAAGGAGAAGTCAGACAATTGGGAGGAGATCTAGGAGAAACAACTATCATTAAAATCTAGAGGAGAGAGCATCCAGGAGAAGAGAGTGATTCCTCACTCATTGGGACCCAGTTGATTCCTCTGACAAGCAAGTCTCAAAGTCATAAAGACATGGGAAGTAGGTTTTAATGTATCTCTGTTTCCCCTTTGCAGGAGGGATGTTTCCCAAATTACATTCACCTTTACACCTAAAAGCAAGAAAATGATTGTTTATATTGTACAACTAGGCTGCATAGGGCATACATTAAATATTGCTATGCTTAATTCCTTTTTCTTATGTAAATTCTTACCAGAACTAAGTGCTGGGTTTCCTCCTATTGTTATAATTGAACAGGGGAAGATTTACCACAGTCTTTTAGTTTTATTCATTTCCTAATAATAGACTGCCTATTTCCTTCATCTAGGCAAGTTTTTTTTTCTTCTTTATCAGACTAGAGAGAAGTATTTTAAGAAGAGCAACACACACACTCCTCCTCATTGACCTGACTGATGAAAATGACACTGCCTTTATTATGCATCCTGAAGCTGTTATTAGCACAAACCTGCATACAGGAAGTATGGAAGATGTTTAATGGCCTTCTAAACAGGTCTTGATTGACCTCTGTACAAGGGATGTTTGGTCAATGAATCAAAAACCTCTGCAGACTCTTGAATTACCTGCTAAGTGTTCTGAGCTACTCTAACACCACCTCCAATAATGTTCATTAGTGATTGTCTGGAAATGCTTTTTTATAAGGTTTTAATTGACATATTTGTTGAAGAAATTTGAATAAATGATATTAACTCTCAAGGACTATATTTAGGAGGAAATTATCACATAGATTGACATTACTAAATTTCCAAAATACCTCATTCTAGCAAAGCTCTACTCCTATCTGTCTACTAAAATGGGTAACAGCTCAGTGACTCACATAATATACTTATCATTAAGAAAGGGAATTTGCTTTGGCAGAGATCTTTTTTAAAAATCCAATGCAATAAACCTTTGAGAGTCATGTTTTCTTTGGAGAAATTCAACAAATCATCACAATATGACAAGGAGCTGATTTCTTGTTAAGACGCAGTAGGTATTGTGAAATACCAAAATTATAGACTTCATTTCAACAAGATTGAGTCCTCTAAAAACACTTAATTTAGAGAAACTTTGCATGCCAAAGACTATACAAATCTATGCAGGAAGGGCTGAAGAGTTAGGAATAAGATATATTGAGTTTTCAAAGTCAAGGCAAAATTGACAGGAAAAAAGGATAACCAACACTAAATCCAAATGACAAAAACAGAAGGGATTTAGGAATAGAAGAAAGCTAATTTCATAGACATGTCAGATGCATCAAAATCCCATTCAGAAAGAATAAAAAAGTATAGCTAACTGGAGACTAACAAGAGGTATCTTAACTGTAACCAAGTCTGTAGTTGAACTTTTTGATTGATTAAAAACAAACAAATAAACAAACAAACAAGCTAACAACCTTCATATACCTCCCATCTTGCAAGGAACGATTGAAAGCGAACACAATTTTCATCCATTTCTCCATCTGAAAAAAGTAGCATTCATTTGATTTGATTGTTCCATTTTAAGTCTGTTCAACCACATCCCCCAAATTCACTATGGATTTCCATAGAATAGTTTAAATTATTTCTGTTCATGATGTTTCTGACTCTTGCTACTTTTAAAATGTTAATAAGTGGGAATTCTTGAAGCTGAGGGAATTAGTTGATAGCCATGATGAGGATTGCTTTCATCATTTCCTTGAGAGGATGCAGCAGTCTGAAGTTGTTCTTAGGAGAAGGTCAAGCAAAACTTTCCTCAAGGACTGGTGCTTTTTCTTCTTGAATATGGAACAGAAAGTGCCTCCCCCCTCATTGTATTTAGCTATGCAAAGGCTATCTCTCCCAGATGACCTGACACAGACCTGACCAACACCATCCATAATGAAAATCAATGGCACCGAGTCACTAAACAATTACTCCGTCTTCTTTAAAAATGCACAAGTCTTCAAAAACAAGGATTCAGAGACTGATTAATTTGACATTTGTCTAGGAGATTGCACAAGTTGCATTATTTACGAAGTTGCCTTGTCTCAATGCCCTTACAAGATGAACCAAGATTAAAGGCTTGAGTGTCACCACTTCCAGTGAAGGGCACTTGAAGAAAACTAGCAAAACATATTACATAGGTCTGTCATGTATCAACAACACAATTCAGCCTTTCATAATCAACGAACCACAGTGAGTCGTGTTCTCAAACTTGCAAAAATACAAATAAAGTATCTTCACCGTATAAATCATGGTATCTAAACTTTTTTTTCCATAAATCAATCTATTCTACTAACACTACAGACATAGGTTTTAAAAATGTGTTAGGGAGGGCTGGATTTGAAAACAGAAGACTAAGATTTGCATCCCAGTCCTGCAAGTTAAATTAATTATGTGATCTTGGGCAAGTCACTTAACCAATCTATACCTCCTCAGTTTCCTCCACTATAAAATAAGAAGACACAGAATATCTCTAGAGACCTTTTTTAACTCTCAATCCTATAATATCCTATATTTCCCTCTTAATTAACTTTGCATAAAGCATTTGTGAGCAGAGAACAGATTGATAAACTGAAGGTAAAAACATAGGACCAAATATCAGTAAATTCTATACTGATTAAAAACAAACACACAAACAGAAACAATATCCAACAGATAACTGTCAGATTCCCTGACAGAGACGAGCCTTTTGAAAGTTAAGACAAATTTACAAGAATTTAGTTCTAGTCCTGAAAGACTGAATAAGAGATTTTTTTTCCTTTTTTTAAAAAATCAATATGCATACAACTGACAGTTACATAGTTGGGAATAGGGGAGGGAAGAAAAACACAGTTAAAATAAGACAATAAAGTACCTTCATAGCTCATTTGGGCTCCACTCTTCCACACCCAATAAAATATAGTTCACGATAGAAATGTTGCACCTTGTTTAGGTTCAATAGGAGTTGTTACTACTCATGATGTGAGACATGGAAGGGAAACAATAAACAACACCAAAGAATGGATTCTTTAAAAGTTCTAACTATGAATTTTTGTTCCCAGGGCAAATATTATGAGCTATACCTGAGGTAAATTACACAAAATATGCCCTGTGACTTTTGATAAGGAGGTAGAAGAGGGAGTTGGGGTAGTGGTACTTCCATGTGAAAGAGAGCTAAGTGATGGGTATATTTTTTTTCTAAACTTCAAAAGTCCCTCCTTATTCATCACCCTCTAAATTAGGTGACTTGGGACAAATTTCTAGTTAGCTAAGTGTTGCAATCATTTATGCCATTTAGATCTTTTTTGTTTATTTCTTTATGGAGGTTAAAATATGAAACAAATTTACATCTGAAGTAAAAAAAAAGTCAAGCATATTATATTGCTTTCAAAAGCCTATACTCATACAAGGAGGTTTCATTAGGTATATGCTAGGTTTATTTCAAGAACAACCTTTTACTATAGCTAAGACAGGCAAATATACATGAATGGAATTTAATCCTTGAAGTAATTACTTAAAGCAAATATTTCTTAAATCACCATTGAAGCCATTTTTAGAACCTATTTTTATGATGAGGTTCTAATTTCTTTAACAAGACTTCCACAGATTTGAAATCTGCCCTAACACAGCTTACAATCGAAAGATTGGTACCCCACATAGATTTTATTAATTCTGGGAGAGCATCATTTTATAAGTGCTTAGATAAATGCATTAAATTGTAATTGAAAGAGGATTAAATGTGACTACGGAACATCATGTAGCCTTAAACAACCAGAACTTATTATGTTAAAAAAAACCCAATTATTTGATTTTGAGAATATAATGTTACTAGAAATACCAAAAAAACTTTTATTCTAGAGTTTGACATAATAGGTCAAATTAAAGTCCTATTTTGTTGTATTCTCAGAGAATAAAGATGTCCCTGAGTTTTGATACATTATGCCAGTGAAAGAACAGTTCTGACAGATGTTCTTACCAAGCTATATAAGCTTAAATTAAAGATTTAGTTATAGATGATGTTGTTACCAAAAGACCAGCCTACCAAAATTTAAGGAGAGTAATCAATAGGTTTCCCAGTAAATGGGAAATTTTTAATGGAGAGGAGGGCAGAGAAATGGATTATGGTAGTCAATGCAACTCATTAATATGTCATTTGGTATTCTCCAATCTCTGGTTCCTTTTAATGTACATACCTGTGTGTTTTATGTCACAGTAAAATGGCAACTCCTTGGAGGCAGCTGCCATTTCATTTTTTTGGTCATATTCCTGGTACTTATAGTGCATATTTGTGTTTTTTGTTGTTGTTTTTCCAGTGTATTACATAGCAGGCAAATAAAACATTTAAGTTGAATCGAACTGGACACCAACAAATGCCGAATCATCCTAAGAAAATGACTAAGCTATGCATGTCTGAAATTAACATTCCACAAAGAAGTTATAAGACAGGAAGAAAGGTCTTAATGAACAAAGATTTTCATAGCAGTGCTTTTCTAATAGCGAAGAGTTTCATATCAAGTACTTGACCATTGAATGAAAAAAGTCTAAACAAATCGTGGAATGTGAATGTAATGGACTAGTAGAGGTCTCACTGGATAGGGGAAGGGGACAGGTACATTCAGAAATTAAGGTGAAAAATTAAATCTATCAGTAGCATTTTTAAAATGACATGCATTGGATATCTACATAGCTGAAAGTGAATTAAATAAATAATTTTTTAAAAATATAGAACAGTGAGTGAAAATAATGAGTAACATAGAACATAACTAACCTAGCTTTGATTGTAGAAAGTACTAAACACAGAAGGTGTAATCACATTTGCATGAATATATTTAGTCTACTGAATCTGTTCTCCTTCATATTACCTATGACCTTCCATTTATCACGTACAGTTATATTTCATTAATCTTAGTCTTTATTGAAATATTTTCAACATCTAACAATTAAGATAATGCTTTCCTTCTCAATAATCTTTTCTCTTATGGACTCTGTCACACTATATATTGTATTTCTGCTTCTATATTTGTTATCTCTGGTTATCTTCATTTTGAGCTCTAAATCCTGCCTTTTGTGCTGTCAACTCTTACTGTAGTTTTAAATATAATCCCTATGTGGATAATTCTCAAATTTGTACATCTAAACATGAGCTCCAGATTAATTTTTCCAACTGCTTCTAAATATCTTTGCCTCTATACCACTGATGCAATATCAAAATTTCAGTAACTCAATAGCTAAAGGGTAGGAAAGAGACAAGGAAAGAGCAAGACAGATAGACCGACAGAAAGAGAGACAGAGATAGAGAGAGAGAAAGAGAGAGAGAGAGAGAGAGAGAGAGAGAGAGAGAGAGAGAATAGTAATGACAATAAAACCAGAGAAAGAGGAAATAGGAACATTGGCTGTGACATAAGGTGTTAATGATACAATGGAGAGTGGTTAACTATACCAAGAAGGAGGGATGGTGCATCCTCTAAGACAAGAAGGAATGAAGAAAGGATAAATGAAATCAAAGAAATATCCAAAGTTTGTGAGATATGGAGAATGAGATATAGATGAACTCATCCATTGCTTTCTATACATAGAACATGTCATATTGATTTTCTGAACATATAACACTGATTGATTGTTCAGTCTCTTGATGAAAAAGTCTCAATGGTTCTCTATCATCTAGCACAGTAAAAAGGTATTTTTGCTTATGACACAATAGTCATTATTGTAAGAATAAAATGAGAAAATATATGTAAACCACTGTATATATTTTACTAATAATAATTATTGTTGTCAGGGTAAAAATGGCAAGATTTGTCCAATGAGAAGTCATGATGTTGAGTGCGAATGAGGAGTTGAGGAGAGTACTAAGTTTGCAAATTAAATAGATAATTAAGACAATGAGTTTGTCTTTTAAGATTATAAGAAGATTTTCAGGAAAAGATGATAAGATCAATTTTGGACATATTGAATTTGCCATTTCTGAAAGACATCAAGACCAAAACGTGGACTAGGTAGTTGGTTGATATGAGTGGAGTTTGGGAAAGACTATGGTGTATATATGTGGAGTCTATAACTATATGAACTTTAAGTCATTAACTGACAAGTTTACTAAGAGAAAGAATTTAGAGAGATAAAAGAAACATGGCCAAGAGAGATTCTTAGAATATAGACAGTTGTTTGGCATGATATGGATGATGAACCAGCAAAGGAATGTGAAAAACAGAAACCAAAGAAGAAGGCAAACCAGGAGAGAGCAATGTCACCAAAAACTCACAAAGAAGAGTATATAAAAAAGAGGATGATCAACATTGTCAAAATCCTAGAGAAAGGTCAAGGATAAGGATTGAGATAAAGAAGGGCATCAGACACAGAAATTAAAATGTCATTGGTAACTTTAGAGAGAGGAGTTTTAATTGATTTATGAAGTTAGATGACATTGAAGAGTTGAGAAAAGTAAGGGGCAGAGAGGAAATTGGAGCAAAGTTAATCATTCTTTTACAATTAATTCTAGAATTTTGCAAGAATCAGGCTATCTACCATTTAATTTAATTTAATAAGTTAGCAATGTGTTAAAAATCCATAAAACTCTCTACTAAACACTAAACACTTGTTGATTTCAAGGAGTTTATGATATTATGGAGAAATATGTGCCCAGTATACAAATGCTAGGAGATTAAGCTGTGTCATGAACACCAGGAATACAAAATGATAGGTGTATATAAAATGTTACTATATGGGCAGATTATTCTTGGGGAGAAAGACTAGAAAATTTTCAACCCAAGAAAAGAAATGGCTGAGACAACTGGAAAGACAACTGGTGGGACTTCAGAAAGGTACAAATCTTTGTAGAGTTGTCTATTTCCTCTTCTATTGTTCTTAAGAATCATGTTCTATTTGCATTTTTTTCTGGAATTAGAGAGACATTCTGCAATAGAATTGCAGATCGCTGCCCAACATGTAAATGAATGGAAGCTTTTTGTTTCTTTGTTTTTTGGGGGAAGGGGGGAGTCCAACTCTGGAATGCTGACAGTAAAGGCTCATGGCCCTATCAATGCAGACTGGTGGCTAGCAGTTGAGGCTAGACCAGAGAGATAGGTGACTGCAGACCAGTAAAGAGCAGGCATAGGGGTTGGGAATTAGCAGATTTTGAAAACACCACTATTCCATGAGAAGGCAAGGAGAATTATTCTTCACTCTGCCCTTCTCTTGCTATATTTTCCTAATGACTTAGGTAGTTAGGTGGTACAGTGGATAGAGAACTGGACCTGCAGTAAGAAAGACTGAGCTTCAAATCCCATCTGAAATGCACTTATTAGCTTTGTGACCCTGGGCAAATAATTTAAGCTCTATCTCAGTTTCCTTTACTTTAAAATAGGAATAATAAAATCACCTATTTTCCAGGGTTAATGTGAGGACCTAATGAGATAGTATTTGTAAGGTGCCTAGCACAATGCCTGGCACGTAGTATATACTTAATAAATGTTCTTTTACTAGGTTAAAAAAACTTAGAAGGTAAGTGGGAGGAGGATCTGGGATGATGACTGGGTGGGGGGTTTCTTTGTGAGACATGCTTAGTAATTTCCTTTACATTTTTATCATCCTAATAAATCATGTAGCCATCATAGATTAACTGTGGGAATCATGGACTACAGTGGGGGTATAGTAAGAATTTTCTGAGGCATTAATCCTCAGGTTCTAGTCCATCAAAAGCCAGTCAATGTGAGTCTTAACTTTTCTTTACCCCATCCTACTTGATCCATGAATCGTGCAGCTTGGACAAATGGGAGGCTTGTTCTTATATAGTAGCCTTTTATGCACCTTTGGGAGACTTTTACAAGACCTCTTGGATGGTGGCTTAAGTATAGTGCCATTTGTTGGACAAATTAAATATTAAAACCCCTTGCTGAGTAATTAATAAAGTGAATCCCTGCTTTCCAGTAGACTTAAGGGTTGCTGCTGTGACTGCAGTACATTTGAGATTCACATGTGACAAATGAAAACATAATTTATTATCTCTATGATAGAGGCAAATAACAGAGCCACATAAAATTCTCTCAAAATTTGAGGAGAGAAAATTCTCCTTTTTTTGAAATCAGAATAATTACTCATCTACACTCCTATGGCACTCTCCTTCTCCAGTCCCCCACCCCCCACTCCAAAATCATTGCACTTTCCTGTCTAGGGATGTTGCTTTTCTTCATTAGATAAAGGAGTTTCTGCACTAGGGTTTCAAATCACCAGTGAATTCACAAATCCAGAACCCCATGCACTCCCATCCAAAATGGTTTTAGCCATAAATTTATTTAACATATTAGCAAGTTTTAGCCTAGCAAGATCCTAAGGGAACAGAACAATGAGGACATTTTTACAAAGGAAAAAGAAAATTCCATTGATTCAGAATTGCCTTTCAAAGGGTTAACATTGATCTGTTAGTCATAGAGGTTGGAAGTGAGGGAGAGGCAGAAAAAGGACTGGAAAACCAAAAACAAAAATATAGGCCTTAGGAACCTTTGAGAATGTGATGATGCCCAAAAGAACCTGACAATTCACAGATTTGCCTTAATTTGTTTTCATACCATTAAGAACCTAACAGCTTATCGAACCAAAAAACAACCAAAAATAAAGGAATCTGTGTTTTAAAATAAGTTGTAACAATTTTGCAATGATTTGTTGCTTGTTAGGGATTGTTTTTCTTTTTTATAGTGGCCACTTATTCTAATGATCTCTGAACAAAGAAAATTTCCTGAATGTAAATAAAGAATAAAAAGGGGAGACAAAAAAACCTTAGTATTCATTTCTTCACAAGAGAAAAAAAAGTAATTTAAATAGATTAACATCTCTAATGGTGAAAGTAGTTCATAAGAATCTTGTACTATACTTTGCAAAATAGCCATAGTATATTTCTTGATCATTATGAAAGAAAATTTTAATCATCAAACACTAGTAAATGGCTAGAGATAAAGGTTTAGTTGGTTTCCTTTAGTTATAGAAATTAATTTACAATAGATAATAGATTTAGAGCTGCACTGAAATATAATCTAGTCCAGTATCCTCATATTAATAGATGAGGAAACTAGAGGTCAGAAAGGTTAAGTGGCTTATCAAAAGTAACATAGATAGGAACTGGCAAGAGACCACATTGATGCTCAGGTTACCTGACTGCAAATCCCACATGATTTTCACTCTATCAATGATCCATTGACATTCTTCTTTTCCCTGGATTTCTTTGTGATCAAGGTGGTCCCTTTCAAAGCAATTGACTACAGTTCCTGGCGGATCTTATTCATTTCCTTATCTAGGCCTCATCACAACAATGCTTTAGTAGGGCTAAAAAAGTGGGGGGAGGAGAGGAGAATATTTCTTGGTAGAGAGAAGGCTCAAAAATATATACAAGGCCATTATAGTTGGCAATGATAAAGGAATAAAAATCAGATATTATCCTAAAAAATACCATATGCTAGAAATAAAGTTGGGCCTCTTCTTGAAAACCAATTTGAATGGCATGATAGAATTTTTGCTCCACTGACAGTTCAGAGGAGCAAAAAGCTCTATTTACCAAACAAGATGAAAATGACTATTGTTTTTCAACCCGTTCAGTCTGTATCCTCTTTTTGATCATACACACCCCCAGGTGCTCCAATTGGACACAGATGGAAATCACCTGACAGTGCTGTAAATCTTAATATCATTGCCACTGGCATTTGACAAATGTGAAGCTGGCTCTACATGTCAATAGCAGAATTTCTGCTGAAACTGATAAATACATTGAAAGTATGAAAGCATAAATAATGTGCTACCTATACCCACCCAAACTATCAATCTACAGCTCCACAGGTCTTGCCTTATCTCTACCCTTCTATTGCATCTTGCAGGCCTACAGATCCACAGGACCTACCTTCTCACAGCCCAGGCCATGGACACCCTCGGATCCCTGATTTCTGACCACACATAGCTACCCAATTATCTACAACAATTCCACTTTAGGACTTACACCCATGGAAAATGATAACCTATTAGAACACATTCTTTAATGATAAACATTCTTCTAACTTGTCATAGGCACTCTGTTCCAGTAATTCTGAATCCCTGATTACCAATGTTCAAACTACTTTCTCCATCCTTCAGTGATGGCTCCCTTATCTCTATCCCGCTAAACCCAATGTCCCAAACATTTTATTATAAATTCACCTAATACTTTTATTATTCACTCTAGAACGTCTGCTCCTTAGGTAACTAACTGGATTTCATCTTAAACATTTTTCATTCTTGCTTCTTCCATTTTCTTCCACTCATTGAGACCTGACTCCCTCTTAATGACATAGCTTCTCTGCATATCATTTCCTACACTATTTACACTTTTGTTAATATGGCCTTTCTCTCAACTTACTTCATGGTGGGGGGTGGGGGTTGGAATACTACCTGCTTCTTCCATATAAAATTATATAAATGTAAGTGAATTATATAATTGTAAAAGAGAATATGACATGAGAATAAGAATTTTCTCCAAGTGATATGGTTTGAGGAAAATTATGTATGATCCTTAAAGAGATGATAGACAAGTTTTGCTAAGAGGGATAAAGTTGAGTCTACAAGCAATGAGAAATTATGAAAAGGAAATTGGTAACTGGAACTGAGTGGGTCTAAGGGTTGCTAAGAGAGTGTGGAAAAAATTGTAGAAGATATCCTTGCATTGGGTGAAATTTGGTATTCAGTGCTTTTTCTAAGAGAGTTTAAATTATAAATTCAGGGATGATATCTAAAAAATTAAATTAAATTAAAGGATGAGAGAGGAATATATTGAGAGAGGGAAAAAGGGAGAGATAGAATGGAGTAAATTATCTCACATAAAAGTGTCAAGAAAGAGCAGTTCATTGGAAGGGAAGAGGGGCAAGTGAGGGGTAATAAGTGAATCTTGTTCTCATCCGATTTGACTTGAGGAGGGAATAACACACTCTCATTTGGGTATCTTAAGCCACAGGAAAGAAGGAAGAAGGGGATAAAAAGGGGGGGGGGATGATAGAAGGGAAGGCAGATGGGGAGGAGGTAATCAAAAGCAAACACTTTTGAAAAGGGACAGGGTCAAGGGAGAAAATTCAATAAAGGGGGACTGGATAGGAGGGAACAAAATATAGTTAGTCATTCACAACATGAGCACTGTGGAAGGGTTTTGCATAATGGTACACATGTGACCAATTTTGAATTCCTTGCCTTCTTAGGGAGGATGGGTGGGGAGGGAAGAGGGGAGAGAATTTGGAACTCAAAGTTTTAAAAGCAAATGTTAAAAAAAGAACATTGTTTTTGCATGCAACTGGGAAATAAGATATGCAGGCAATGGGGAATAGAAATCTATTTTGCCCTAGGAGAAAGTAAGGGAAAATGGGATGGGGGGGTCTGGTGATAGAAGGGAGGGCTGACTGGGGAATGGGACAATCAATCTGTGCCATCTTGGAGTTTGGGGCAGGGTAGAAATGGGGAGAAATTTTTACTTCAAAATCTTGTGAAAATCAATGCTGAAAACTCAAATATTAAATAAGTAATAATAATTTTAAAATAGTGATCTTATAGAAAGAATGTTGAATACACTGTCCAATTGTAAGTTCCTATTCTGTCATGTTAGTCAATTTTATGAGCATGAGATAGCAACTTCCATATATATAATAAGAAGCATTTTAGACAATGTTTTCGTGTAACTATTGATGGCTTTGATTTTTTTCTTCTGAATACTGCCTATTTATATCTTTTTACCATTTATCAATTTGTAAAATGACATTTATTTTTTTATGAATTTGGCTCAGTTCCTTATATATTTGAGAAATGAGGGCTTTATCTAACAGACTTGCTGTATTTTTTCCACCTCAGGTTGTTACTTTCCTTCCAATTGGGCTGCATTAGTTTTGTTTATGTAAAATCTTTTTTTTTTAATTTCACGTAATCAAAATTATACATCTTATTTCCAATGATGATCTCCATCTCCATTTGAACAAGAAACAACCTTTTTTCCTTCATCCACAGATCTGAAACATATATTTTTCCATGCTCCCTTCATTTACTTATGATATGACCCTTCATGTCTAAATCGTGTATCTATTTTCTCCTTATCATAATATGTGTTGTGACATGTTGGTCTTTCTGCACTTTCTTCCAAACTGCTTTCCAGTTTTCCTTGTAATTTTTTCTGTAATGGTGAGTTTTTGCCCCCAAAACTTATGTTGTGTTTATAAAACACTAAAGTACTTTTGTCATTTATTTTACATAATAAGTACCTAGTCTATTTAACTGATCCACCACTATTTTTTAGCCAGTACCATATTGTTTTCATATCTACTACTTTGTTTGAAGTCTGGTACTGCTAGGCTACCTTCCTTCACTTTTTTCATAGATTCCCTTCATATCCATGATGAATTTTTTATTGTTTTTTCTAGCTCTATAAAAATTTTGTTAGTGGGTTTGGTTGGTATGGCTCTGAGTAAGTCAATTTAGTTAGAATTGCCATTTTTATTACATTGCTTCAGCCTACCCATAAGCAATCAATATTTCTCCAATCATTTAGATCTGTCTGTATTTGTGTGAAAAGTGTTAAGTAATTGTGTTCATATAGTCCCTGGGTTTGTCTTGGCTCCTAGAATCCCAAGTATTCCATATTTTCTGTGTCAAATGCCAATTTAACAGTTCATTTTCTGTATGCTTAGCTGATGAACAATTAGGTATCAATAGGCCTTACTCCACCTCTACTCTCCCAAACACATGAACCACTTCATACATTGAGCTACTAAATGGCCATGGGTATGACTTTTACTGTACCCATTCTCTTAGTCTTCCTTTGTGAAGTGACTTTGAAACCAAGCCTGTGAAAATGGTGGGTGGTTGACTTACCGTAAGTCTAGCCAGTGGCTTTCTATCTATGGATACTGACTCAACTTCCTAGAGAAACCCTTATGCAATTATTGTCTTTTCTCTGGGGAGTGGTAAAAATGAGTCAATAACTCCTTTTTCCCCTGTCTCTGAGAACCCAACTAGAAATTTCTCTTCAGAAAAATGCTGTGGTTTTAAATCTCTCTTCCCTCCTGGCATCTTTCAGTTATTCCTTTATCTGTTTTTTTTTAAACAATACATAGTTTTAAAATGAAAAGTTTTTTTTTTCCATTTGCTGACTTAAGAGACAAAGAAAACATTTAAACAGAAAAGGATAAATAATTTTAGAAAATAAGTATAGGCTTCCAATCCTCATTTCAAGGTGGGGAAGTGACATGAATAGCTCATATCCTTTCAATAGACAGGAAGAAAATGGAAGCAAGGGAAATGAAGAATCATTGCTTTTTGTCTACAATAAAGCTAGGCTTAAGCAACTAGAGACCTATGTGGAAAATCCTTGCGCCTTTTTTGGCCACAGTAACCTAGCTTCAGCCTGGCGCTGGTACCTTTCTGGAAGACATCCTCTGCTGCTTTTCCCCTCTTGGCTCTGTCAGCCTCTGGCTTCTTCCCACAATCTAAACAGTTGTGAGGAACTAATTTATGAGATGGAATAATATCTTCAGCCTCTTCCCAACATCAATATAAAAACTTTGGGAGGACACTGAGAAATTTCTTCATGAAACTCATAGGCATCCAAATCTAGAATACTTATGTCTTTGGAGACACAAGGATAAAGTTAGACTAAAATCAGTAAGTACTCTATAAGCCACTCCAAAAAGATTAAAAAAGGAAATTTTCAGACTTGTATATATATATATATATATATATATATATATATATATATATATATATATGTATGTATATGTATATGTTAACATAATGAAGCTTACTAATGGGAGGTATAAACAATAAAAAAAATTATGAATCATAGGGCCAATCTAAATATTGCTGTATTATTTTACAGCATTACCTGACAATTCACTTTATTGCATGGGTCTCTTCAGCTGCAAGTTTCAGTAAATGCACTGGCTGATTATTCCATTCACTGTTTGTGTTCCAGTAAATATGTTATCTTGCTTGTTCACTTAATGTTGAATATTTAAATATTGCTTCTTCTATGTTCCTGAGTCTGCTTTCATTCCAAATCAATCTATTCTCTTCGGAAACTCAGCAATTTTCTAAAAGTAGTTATGACTTGGCTTTCTTTTCAATTAATTTGGGACATTCACTAGCCTCTTACCAGGAAAAGCCCTAAATATTTCCTTGAAATGTGTGCTTTTTAAACTTTTGATGAAATCTTGAGTGATTTATTTTTTTTATCTTGGAAATAAAATGTTTTCTCTAGGAACATGCCTCCAGTTTTATAATTAAAAGTATTGGAAAAATGCACTTGATACAAAATTCCTTCACTGGCAATATTTTTGGAAGTAAATTTATGTGAGTTACATAGGTATATTAAGATTCAATCTTTAGCCTCTACACTTTCTACATTTTCTTCCTTGACAATTTCATTCCATTACTCTATTTCAGCCATCACCTCTACGCAGATGACTGCAGACTATATCCCCATATCTGACCTCTCTTCAAAGTTTCCTACCCGCTTTTTCACCTTCCTACAGAATATTTTTCTAGTTGTCCCACTGACACTCTAACTATTAAGAGTGGAGGTTGGACAAGATAATCTCTAATGTCTTTTCTAACTCTCAACTATTATTTCAAGATCTGAAATGAAATAAGTCTGATCCATGGAAACACATCCTTATCTCCATATAAAATTTGACATGTCTAAAATGCAATAATTATCTGTCCCCTGGAATCTGCTTCTCCTTTTGACTTTATTATGTCTGTCTGTTGCACTGCTATTTTCTGTCTCCCATGTTCAAAGTCTAGGAATTATCTTTGACTTCCCACTCATTCAACTTTCATATTTAATTAACTACTAATTCTATGTCTCAAATCTCTCACATATCTTTGATCTCCTAACTCCAGTGTTTCCCTTCTCTTGCAAGTCCTCTTTTCCAAATCCTTTGATGATTACAATGCCAAGCTCATGAGTCTTCCCCTCCATGCTGCCCATTTAACAACATCCTTCATAATGATTCCAGATTCTTCTTGCTTATTCATCGATTGGACAATGTCACTCATTCTTTTGCTACAAAATCTGTAGTGATTCTCTGTTTCCTACCAAGTAAACTTCAAACTCCTTTTTCTTTTAACTCAGAGATCTTCACAGCTTGATACCATTCAACATTTATACCTTTACCTCATACTTTTTTCCTTCCACATATTCTATACCTTTGTTAAATTAGACTATTTTCTGTTCCCTAATTTTTTTTTCTTTACTCTTTGCTTTTGCCTACATTATTCCATCCCTCAAATAGATTCCTTCTTCCTCTTAGCTTATTAAATTGGTACCCATCCTTTAAAGTTTGTCTTAAATATAATCACCAGGAACGTTCTTTGATCTCTAGAGATTTACCACATTGCACTGTGTTTTCAACTTCATGGTATATAGATGTTGTGTTGTAGGTATTTGTGCATATTCTTACTTGACAGCATATTCCATGACATAGGATCTCTGTGTGTATAGAGGGATAGAACTGGAATCAGGAAGACCTGATTTCAAATCCTCTCTTTGGCATTTAGTTGTTTTGAGTATTTGGCCAAATAATTTAACTTCTCACTGCCTTATCTCACTTATCCTTATCTGGAAAGTGGAGGTGATATTATTATACCTCCTCACTCACAGTGTATTTGTGATGATAAGATATGATCACATTTGTAAAGTCTTTCATAAATTTTAAAGAGCTATATGAATGCTAGTAATTGTCATTTTTTTGCTAAATACTATATGTTTCCCTAAAAAGTAGTAATGTACCCCGAAGACATATCATACTTAATAAATATTTGTTGAACTTAATTATGCAAATCACTCCAGAACAAGAAAAAAAATCAATTTGGTCTACAGATCATGCATTCACTCAGTTTATCTTCACTGAACACTTTCAAAATGGATGATAACATACATTTGCATGAAGGTGGGGAATACAACAAGAAAAATATATTTACCAAAATATATAGGATCCCAAATACAATATTATGCAAAGTTGATGTAACTCTGTCCATTTTTGGGTGGCTGGAGGAAGGGGGAGGGGACTAAGAGATTTTTTGTTGTTGCTTTTTTTCTTTTGCAAGAATATAAGCAAGACCTATCATTTCACTGGTGTAGGGAATGTACCCACTGTTCTACAACTAAAAGTGTTAAATAGTTGTTTGAGTCAAGAATAGGCTAAATAACTTGACCCAAGAACACACAACTAGCATGTGTCCTAGGTAGGTCTTTAAGAGTCAATCTCTGAGTGCTGTATGCTGTCCATTACACTTCTTCTCTTATGACAGATAAAATATTTTATAAAGTTAGTTTCTTAATATTGAATTTCATTCTAGGAACTCTGCCCCAGTATTACACTCAAAGGATATTTCTTAAATAATCTTTAAATTCATGGCATTTACAAGATTGTTCCTTTTCTCTTTTTAATTAAGATTCTTCTTTAATTTGTAGTTTACAACATAGTTCCTCATGTTTTTGAGTTCTGGATTTTCTTCCCCACCCTCACCTCCCCCGTTCCCCCCAAGACAGCATGGAATCTGATATATCTTCTACATATACCTTCCCTTTAAACTTATTTACACAACAGTCAAGTTGTAAGGAAGAATTATGACCAATGGAAAGAATCATGAGAAAGAAGAAACAAAACCGAAAAAGAGAGCAAAAAAGAGAGCAAATAGTTTACCTCAATCTGCATTCAGAATCCATAGTTCTTTCTCTGGATGTAGAAAGCTCTTTCCATCATGAGTCCTTTGCAGTTCTCATTGAACCTTGTATTGCTGATAAGAGCCAAGTCTATGAAAGCTAGTCATCACAAAATCAATACATCTGTATCTGTGTACAATGTTCTCCTGTTACAGGCCGAGTTAGAGGGGAGCCCTGCGCTCCTCGGACCTCCACGCCTGGGCCTGCTAAGATAAACTCAGCGCTCTGAGATATGGGTGGAGCCAGGAGGAGGGGTCTCACCTTTGTTGCCTCCGTAGCAATTCCAGGTCTTTGCCCGGACCTGCTTGACCACATGGCACTTCCGGCTCTCTGTCTGCACTTACCAGAGCACATGGAACTTCTGGGTCTTTGCCTGGACTGCCTGACTTCAGGGAGCTTCGGGTTAGCGTGGGAAGAGAAGGGGAGGAGAGTAGTTGGAGTTGGGGTGGTCCTAGTACCCAGGTGTCTTGATTTTACCTGTTCTTTCACCCACGCAACCAAAGAATGTACCTACGTCACTAGAGATATAAAAGTTTGCTGCTATCTTGAATAAATCAGAGTTATTCACCATCTTCGGCTCCCATGCCATGCATTGTCCACCAGATCAGACCCTTTGCTAGGCAAAGGCCTGGGTCTTGGGGGGGTAACAGACTCCCCCGACTTGGTTGTTGAGGCGGAGGACCTCACAACATTCTCCTGATTCTCCTCCACTCACTCAGCATCAAAATCATGTAGCTCTTTCCAGATTATTATGAAGTCCACATCTTCTCCATTTCTTATAGCAAAAGAGTATACCATTATATGCAAATACCACAACTTGTTTAGCCATTCCCTAAATGATGGGCATCCCCTTGATTTCCCATTCCTTGCTATCACAAAAAGAGCCGCAATATATTTGTCCATACAGGTCCTTTTCCCACTTGTGTGATCTCTTTGGGATACAGCCTTAGCAGTGATATTGCTGGGTCACAGGGTATGCACATTTTTATAGCCCTTTGGGCATATTTCCAAATTGCCCTCCAGAATGGCTGGATCAGTTCACAATTCCACCAACACTGTAACAATGCTCCAATTTTCCCACATCCTCTGCAGTATTTATCATTTCCCTGTTTTGCTATGTTAGCCAATCTGACAGGAGAGATGAGGTACCTAGGAGTTACTTTGATTTGCATTTCTCTAATCAATAGTGATTTAGAGCATTTTTTTCTAATGATTATAGATATCTTTTATTTCTTCCTCTGAAAAGTGCCTTTTCATATCCTTTGACCATGTCTCAATTGGGGAAAGACTTGTATTTCTATAAATTTGGCTCAGTTCCCTGTATATTTTACATTTGAGGCCCTTATCACTGACACTGGTTGTAAAGATTTTTTCCCAATTTTCTGCTTCCCTCCAAATCTTCGTGGCATTTTTATACAAAACCTTTTCAATTTAGCATAATCAAAATTATCCATTTTAAATTTTGTATTATTCTCTATCTCTTGTTATGTCACGGATTCTTTCCTTTCCCATGAATCTGATAGGTAAACTATTCTTTGCTTTCCCAAATTGCTTAGAATATCACCCTTTATTCCTAAAACGTGAACCCATTTTGACTTCACGTTGGTATATGGGGTAGGATATTGGTCTATGCCCAGTTTCTGCCCTACCATTTTGCAATTCTCCCCACAGGTTTTTGTGAAATACTGAATTCTTAACAAAGGATCTGGATTCTTTGCTTTTATCAAAGAATAGATTGCTGTATTTGATGATTACTGCATCTTGTGTACCTAACCTATTCCACTGATCCACCACTCTGTTCCTTAGACAGTACCAAGTAGTTTTGATGACTGCTGCTTTATAATGCAGTTTAATATCTGGTATGGTTAGGCCACCTTCCCTAGCATTTCTTTTTCACTAATTGCCTTGATATTCTGCACCTCTTGTTCTTCCACATGAATTTAGTTAATATTTTATCCATCTCTGTGAAATAAGTTTGGTAGTTTGATTGCTATGGGACAGAATAAGTAAATTGATTTAGGTAAACTTGTCATTTTTATTATATTAGCACATCATAAATTGAGCAACTGATTTTTTTTCCATTTACTTGGATCTGACTTTATTTGTGTTAAAAGTCTTTTGTAATTATGTTCATATATGCTCTAGGTTTGTGTTGGCAGGTAGAACCCCAAATATATTATAGTGTCTACAAAAACTTTAAATAGAATTTCTCTTTCTATCTCTTCCTGTAGGACTATGTATTTATGTATTGGAATGCCAAGGATTTATGTGGGTTTATTTCATATACTGCAACTTTGTTGAAGCTATTTATTATTTCAAGTAGTTTTTTACTTGATTCTCTAGGATTCTCTAAGTAAATCATCATATCATCTGCAAAAAGTGATTAGTTTCCTCTTTGCCTGTTCTAATTCCTTCAATTTCTTTTCCTTTTCTTATTGCTACAGCTAACATTTTTAGTACCAGATTGAATAATAGGGGAGATAATGGACATCCTTGTTTCACTCCTGATCTTACTGGGAATGTATCTAACATATCTGCATTCCATATAATGCTTGATGATGGTTTTAGATGGATGCTATTTATAATTATAAGGAAAGCTCCATTTATTCCTATACTTTCTAGTGTTTTTAATAGGGATGAGTGTTGTATCTCAGCAAAGGCTTTTTATGCATCTGTTGAGAGGATCATATGGTTTCTGCTAGGCTTTTTGTTGATATGATCAATTATGCTGATAGTTTTCCTCATATTGAACCAGCCTTGCATTCCTGGGATAAATCCTACCTGTTTGTAGGGTATTATTCCCGTGATAAGTTGCTGCAATCTTTTGCTAATATTTATTTAAAATTTTTGCATCAATATTCATTAGGGAAATTGTGTATAATTTTCATTCTCTGTTTTGATTCTTCCTGGTTTACGTGTTAGTACCATATTTGTGTCATAAAATGAATTGGATAGAACTCCTTCTTAACCTACTTTAACAAATAATCTATAAAATATAGGAAGTTATTGTTCTTTAAATTTTTGATAAACTTCACAAGTAAAATCATCTGGCCCTGGAGATTTTTTCCTAAGGAGTTAATTGATGGATTGCTCAATTTCGTTTTGGGGTTATTTAGGTATTTTATTTCCTCTTCTGTTAACCTGGGCAATTTATGTTTTTGTAAATATTCATCCATTTCCCTAAAATTGACAAATTTATGGGCATACAATTGGGCAAAATTATTCCTAATTATTGTTTTAATTTCCTCTTCATTGGAGGTAAATTCATCCTTTTCATTTTTGGTACTGGTAATTTGGTTTTCTTCTTTTTATCAAAATGACCAAAGATTTATAGATTTTATTGTCTTTTTCATAAAAGCAGCTCTTAGTTTTATTTATCAATTTAATGGTTTTCTTGATTTCAATTTTATTAATCTCTCCTTTAATTTTCATTATTTCTAATTTGGTATTTAATTTGGTATTTTCAATTTGCTCTTTTTCTAGATTGTTTTCCCAATTCATTGATCTCCTTTTTATCTATTTTATTCATGTACACATTTAGAGATATAAAACTTCCCCTAAGAACTTCTTTTGCTGTGTCCCATAAATTTTGGTATGTTATCTGATTATTGTCATTCTCTTGAATGAATTTACTAATTGTTTCTATCATTTGTTCTTTGCCCCACTCATTCTTTAGAATTAGATTATTTAATTTCCAAATAATTTTTTGTTTATTTTTCCTTGGCATTTTATTATAAATAATTTTTTTGCATCATGATTTGAGAAGGATACCTTGACTACTTCTGCCTTTCTGCACTGAACTGTCAAGTTTTTATGCCTAGTATATGGTCACTTTTTGAGTATGTGCCTTGTACCTCATTCAGTTTTCTCTAGAGCTCTATCATATCTGCATTTTCTGAAACTCTATTCACTTCCTTAACTTCTTTCTTGTTTATTTTAAGGTTAGATTTATCAGGTTCATAGAGGGGAAGCTTGAGGTTCCACACTAGTAGAGTTTTTCTCTCTATTTCTTTCTGTAACTCCCTTAATTTCTCCTCTAATAATTTGCGTGTTATACCACTTGGTGCATATGTCTTAAATAATGACTTTGCTTCATTGTTTACAGTGGTTTTTAGCAGGATATAGTGTCTTTTCTGGTCTCTTTTAATTAGAGCTGTCTTTGCTTTTGCTTTGTGTGAGATTAGAATTGCTACCCCTGCTTTCTTTTTTTACTTTAGTTGAAGCACAATATATTCTACTCCAGCCTGTTTCTTTTACCCTATGTGTAGCCCCCTGTTTCAAATGTGTTTTTTTTTTGTAATCAACATATTGTATGATTATGGTTTTAATCCACTCTGCTAACTGCTTTCATTTTATGGGAGAGTTCAACACATTCACATTGACAGTTACTCTTTTTCTCCATCCTATTAACCTGCTCTTTATGCTTTGATTTCTACCTCTCTCCTCCACTACTCAAAAGAGTTTTGCTTTTGACCACTGCCTTCTGTGGCTTACTCTCCCTCTTGATTCCACTCCCTTATCCTACCTTTTCCCCCTTGTTATTTCTTCTCTCCCTTCTGACCACCCCCCTCCCTTTTCTTTCCCCTTTCCCCTCCTACTGCCTGCATCACAAGTTTGATTTCTATACTTATCAGAGTGTGTTTTTTCCCAACTTGAGTCAAATCTGATAAGAGTAAAGCTCAAATACTGTTCTTCTTGCTCTCTTCTTTCCCTTTACTATAATATGTTTTTGTGCCTCTCCATGTGATATAATTTATCATTTTCTGCTACTTCCTTACCTCTTCTCCCAGAATCATCCTTTGTGTTTCTTAATTATGTTTTCATTATTATATCAGTTATTTAATACTGACACCGACAGTCCATGTTTATCCATTTCAATTGTCATAATAACTGTACTATTCTCAAGATTGCCATATATATATATATATATATACATGAATATGTGTGTACATATATGTATACATATATATATGACATATATAAAACAATATAACCTTATATAAGGATGTAAATACTTTGCCCTTATTGATTAACAAGGGATTTTCTTGAAAGATGATATCTAGGCTCTTTATTTGGTCATGGCTTTCAGGTAGTCCAATAATTTTTAAATTATCTCTCCTGGATCTATTTTCCGGGTCAGTGGTTTTTCCAATGAGATATTTCACATTGGCTTCCATTTTTTCATTCCTTTGGTTCTGTTTTATAATATCTTGATTTCTCATCAAGTCACTAGCTTCCACTTGCTCCAATCTAATTTTTAAGGTAGTATTTTCTTCAGTGGTCCATTGGACCTCCTTTTCCATTTGGCTAATTCTGCCTTTCAAGGCATTCTTTTCCTCATTGGCTTTTTGGAGCTCTTTTGCCATTTGAGTTAGTCTACTTTTTAAGGTATTGTTTTCTTCAGTGTATTTTTCAGTATTTTTTGGGTCTCCTTTACCAAGTCATTGACTTGTTTTTCATGATTTTCTCGCATCCTTCTTATTTCTCTTCCCAATTTTTCCTCTACTTCTCTAACTTGCTTTTCCAAATCCTTTTTGAGCTCTTCCATGGCCTGGGACCAGTTCATGTTTTTCTTGGAGGCTTCTGTTTTAGGCTCTTTGACTTTGTTAACTTCTTCTGTCTGTATGTTTTGGTCTTCTTTGTCACCAAAGAAAGAATCCAAAGTCTGAGACTGAATCTGGGTGCGTTTTCACTGCCTGGCCATATTCCCAACCAACTAACTTGACCCTAATTTTTTCAGTGGGGTATGACTGTTTTTAGACTATAGAGTTCTATGTTCCACGTTTGGGAGGGAGGTGCCAGCTCTGCCACACCAGCACTACTCCTTCCCCGAGAACTCCCAACCCGGACTGCACTTAAATCTTCAGCAGGCTGTGCACTCCTGCTCTGATTCGCCACTTAATTCCTCCCACCAAGTGGGCCTGGGACCAGAAGCAATTGCAGTGGTAGCTGCCCCGCCTCCGCTGCTCCCTGGGCTGGTAGCCCAACTGCGAACTCCTTCCACTCCCGCAGCTTTCCCCACTAATCTTCTCTGTTGTCTTTGGTTTTTGTGGGTTGAGAAGTCTGGTAACTGCCACAGCTCACTGATTCAGGGCACTAGGGCCCACTCAACCCAGCTCCTGGTCTGGTTGGTCTGTGCCGCTCACGCTGGGTTATGCACAGCTCTGTTCCCAGCTCCCAGCTCCCAGCTCCATGTGGGATAGACCTCATCCAGAAACCATGCAGGCTGTCCTGGGCTGGAGCCCTGCTACCCTCTGCTGTTTTTGTGGGTTCTGCAGTTCTAGAATTGGTTCAGAGCCATTTTTTATGGGTTTTTGGAGGGACTCCACAAGGAGCTCATGCTAGTCTCTGGTTTCCTGCCACCATCTTTTTCTGGTTTCCTGCAGCCATCTTCAAGACATTGTTTTCATGTGCCCATCTTCCTCCCCCCTCCAGAATGTTCTTTTTCAACCAGAGTCTCCTGAGAAAACAACTACTTAAAGTAGCACTCTAATCTTCAATTCTACTATTCTGAATATCTCATTAATTCCCTGCCTCTTCCTCCCTAGCATATTCCCTTCAACCCAGAGAGAAGGTGAGTTTTAAATTCACAATAGGTTCAAAAGTTTTCTTCTCATCATTTTATTTTCAGTTTCATTGCTAACAGTATCTATTGAACATTTATATTCTAATTTCTCCAACATGCACATTGTTGCATATGTAATAAAAATACATAGGTTGCTACCATGTTTGATTTACAAATATGTTTAGTAGTGTTTCAGGTAATCACAGGAGGCTTTCCCCCTTGACACATCTGCCCTTTCGTTCCTCATTACTTAATGGGCAAAACAGATTGATCTGTTTTCTGACAATTTGTCATCTTACACAGAATGCCAGTGCCAATCAGGACTGAGGGACAGCCACTTCATCATAACGAGCTGGGCCCTGTCATTAGCAGTGGATACGTGCTCCTTGAAGAGTTGATCTGAATTCTGAAAACAAAGGATGAGGAAGCCAAATAAATGGGATGTTCTAGTGGTCTGTGAGGTGGGCATTACTGAAGGACTGTGTAACCTTTTGCTTTCATTTTCTAATGTTGTTATGTCTCTTACACAGGGGAAGACAGCATGCACATTATTGTCTATAAGTGGTTAAGAATATAGATATAAGAGAGTATGCTTCTCATTTTCAAGAGGAAAAGTAAGGAGAAAAAAGTGAAAGACAAGAAACAAAAACAACTTGTTCCTGGTCACATTACATTTCTGAAAAGAAAATAATTTCTTTTTTAATAATGATGTTTCACTTTTATCTATATGTCTTACTATTAATAATGTCTGATATTTCTAAATTGCTCTAATATTTAAAAAAAAACACTTTACTTACTGATTAAACTATTCTGGAGAACAACTTGGAATTATGCCTAAAGGAAAACAAAATTGTGCATATTCTTTGACCCAGATACACTAATTCTGGATCCAAAAGAGATCCAAAAAAAAAAAGAGAAAGGACCTACATGTACAAAATTATTTAGAGCAGCTCTTTTAGTGGTGGCAAATAATTTCCAATTTAAGGAATACCCATCACTTGTGTAATGGTTGCATAACTTGTGGTATGTGATTATGACAGAATACTATTGTGCTATAAAAATGACCTGCAGAATGCTTTCAGAAAATCCTGGGAAGACTTATATGAACTGAAGCAAATTAAAATGAGAATAACAAGGAGAACATTGAACATAGAAATAGCAATATTGTTAACAAATTAAGAGCTGTGAAAGACTTACCTACTCTGACAATTATCTATAATGATCACAATGGAATCATAATGAAAAATGCTATTTACCACCAGAGATGCAACTGATGAACTCTAACAATGGAATGTAACATCTTTTTCACTTTATTTTTCTTGTTTTTTTATTTTGCAATACGACTAATATGGAAATATGTTTTACATGACTTCACATGTGTAATGTGGAGGGAGAGAATTTGAAAGGTTTTTTTTTCTGTTCTCTTTTTCTTTTTTTAGTTTTTTTTTAATTTAATTTAATATTTTAGTTTTCAGCATTGATTTTCACAAGAGTTTGAGTTACAAATTTCCTCCCCATTTCTACCCTGCCCCCCACTCCAAGATGGCATATATTCTGGTTGCCACGTTCCCCAGTCAGCCCTCCCTTCTGTCACCCCACTGCCCCCCATCCCCTTTTCCCTTACTTTCTTGTAGGGCAAGATAGATACATATGCCCCATTGCCTGTATATCTTATTTCCTAGCTGCATGCAAAATGTTCTTTTTTGAACATCTTCTTTTAAAACTTTGAGTTCCAAATTCTCTTCTCCTTCCCTCCCCACCCACCCTCCCTAATAAAGCAAGCAATTCAACATAGGCCACATGTGTATCATTATGCAAAACCCTTCCACAATACTCATGTTGTAAAAGACTGACTATATTTTTCCCTCCTATCCTGTACCCCTTTATTCAATTTTCTCCCTTGACCCTGTCCATTTTCAAAAGTGTTTGCTTTTGATTACCTCTTCCCCCTCTTTGCCCTCCCTTCTATCATCCCCCATTTTTTGTCTGCTTCTTCCATCTTTCCTATGGGTTAAGATACCCAATTAAGTGTGTATATTATTTCCTCCTCAGATCAAATCCAATGACAGCAAGATTCACTCATTCCCCCTCACCTCCCCAATCTTTCCTTCCTACAGAACTGCTTTTTCTTACCACTTTTATGCAAGATAATTTACTCCATTCTATATCTCCCTTTCTCCCTCTCTCAATATATTCCCCTTTCATCCCTTAATTTGATTTTATTATTTTTAAATATCATCCCTTCATATTCAACTCACCCTGTGTCCTCTGTCTGTTTCTAAACAGCAAGCTCTGCCACACCAGTGCTACTCCTCCCCCAAGAACCACCAACCCAGACCATGACTCAGATCTAAGCTGGCTCTGCACTCCAGCTCAAATCCACCACTTAATTCCTCCCACCAGGTGAGCCTGGGGTCTGAGCAATGGCAGCTATAGTTCTGTAGCTGTACCACTTCCACTGCCTCCAGGGCATTGGATGAACTGCCAACTCCTTTCACTGTGTCCCCATGGTTTTTTTCCCACTAACCTTCTCTGTTGTCTTTGGTGTTTGTGGGTTGAAAACTCTGGTAAATGCCACAGCTTGCTGATTTAGGGTGCTAGGCCCTGCTCTTCCCAGCTCCTAGTCTGGTTGGTCTGGGTGCAGCTCATGCTGGGCTCTGCTCCCAGGTCTGTGTGATAGGCCTTACCCAGCACCCATTCAGGTTCTCCTGGGCTGGAGCCCTGCTTCCCTCTGCTATTTCATGTGTTCTGCAGTTTTAGAATTTCTTCAGAGCCATTTTTGTAGGTGTTTGTAGGCCAGTCCCTGCTTTTCCCCCTCCATCTTGCCTCTGCCTATCTGTTCTCCTCAAGTTTTTTTTTTTTAGTGTTAAGAACTGGGGGGAAGAGGAAACTCTTTCCTCATAATCCAATCCAATCCAACAAGCTCCCAAATATTACATGGCACTGGACTTTCTGCTTGAGGGACAAAGGCAATTTAAAAGACAGCCTCTGGCTTTAAGGAACATATATTCGTTGAGGGTTATTGGGAGGGGTATGCAATATGCAGATATGTAACTATATATAAGTCAATTTGAGGAGCAAGCAAGTTGTATAACATGATTCTATGTATGTGTATATCAGTCTTAGGAAGATTTTGTAGAGGTGAGAAAGTATAAACCACTGGGAGAGCCAAGAGATTCATCATATGGTGAAAGTGAGGGGTAACCACTGGAGAGGTGATATGATCAATTGCTATTTACGCAATAAGAAGCATTCTGGATAATGCTGGTCTTGTGACTTCTGTGTGGAATTTTTGTTGTAGGACCAGAATTTTATAAAATGAGACAGTGTAGATGGGTTTTGATTGATAGCATTTGAGGCAAAATTGTAATCAGTAAAACACTAGATTTTTAGAAGTATCTAAGTATCAAAAAAGAAGCTTGCTCATACCAGGTTATGAGAGCCAATTGTTAAATTTTTCAGCACAAGCATTTACACTTTGTAACTTAGCAAAAAATAAATTAATAAATCATGGCTGGAATTATTGTTTTGTTGATTATCTAGTCTTAAGAAAGTGAGAGAAAGTGTTAATAATGAAAGTGTGTAGTATGTCCAGTTTTGCTCAGAAAACCTGTTATTCAGCATTTACCAGAACTACGAGTCAGGAGTTGTTATGTACCCTCAATCACTGTGTGTGTGTGTGTGTGTGTGTGTGTGTGTGTGTCTGTGTGTGTGTGTGCGCACATATGTGTGTGTGTGTGTGTGTTATCTATAAACAGACTCAGATTCAAATCCCACTTCTGGAATTTAGAAATTTTGTGACCATTGGAAAAGTTACTTAATCTTTAGAAACTCTCAGTTAGATCATCTTACCCAATGCTTAGTACAATGCCTGGTGCCTAGTAGGTGCTCCATAAATGTTGAGTGATTTATTGTTCTGTAAAATGAAAATAAAATGAAAGGCAGTATACAAGTCACTTTTTGATCTTGAATCACTATGTAATTATTTACAGGATGATTAGAAATATAAGAACCAAAGAACTGAATATTTCTTATTTTTTCTTGATTGAAGGTGGTATTAAAATATAATTTCCTAATAATTAATTCTTGACTTGATTCTACTGCAGATTTAAGTTAAATCACCAACAAATGTGGGATAATGATTGGATCTATTCATCAAAATGATATAAAATACAATATCTTAGACAAAATGGATAAACAATTTTTGATAACCCATCTATAAGCTAAAAAATATTCCCTTATATTGTTTGGTCCCTGGCACAGAGTAGGTGCTTAATACACGTTCATTGACTGACTGGATCCATTTTAAAAAATTCCATTTTATAATTCTAGAAATACAATAAAATGCCAAATATCTCCTGAAGGGTAATATAGCCTGTACCTTATAATAGAGCTCAGATTTTATTCCATATCTCATTAAAAGTCTTCAAATAACTCCTGGTTCTCAATCCACTTTTACATACAAATATGAAGGTCTTGCTCTGAAGATATTAGGAGGTGTGAAAATGTCTATAAATAAAAAGAAGTTATGCTAAGCTTCTTAACTAATGAGTATTGATAAAACTTGGTTTATTTATAATGAATTATAAGCCAACCATTTTGCATATTGTGAGATCTATTTGGGGTAGCAAAATAAATGGTTTCATCATTATCATCATCCCCTGCATTTATAAAATGCTTTAAAGTTTGGAAAGTGCTATATAAAAGTTATATCATTTGTTCCTTACAATAACCCATGGAGATAGGTGGCATTATTATCTTTATTTTACAATTAAGTAAATTGAGACAACCAGTGATTAGTTGACTTGCCCATGGTCACATAGTAAGTATTTGAGCCTGAATTAGAACCTGGATCTTTGTCTTTCTATTGAGGTGCCTCTAAATGATAATGACATGGCTGGGGGGGAAATTGTCTTTTTTCACAGATGTTATCTTTTAAGTAAAAACAAAAAAAATGAGATTATCAACATCAATATTTAGACAGATTTGCAAAACCTCTAATGATCAGGTTAATATATACAGTCAGATTAGATTACCAATGTAACAACAGGAATGTTTATGATTCTGGTTCTCCTAGGCTGGAGAACCTTCTACACTGTTGAAAAAAAGTTTTTGTTCACTTCATACATACACATTCTTGTTAGGCTACATGGCTTGAAGTCACATTTTCTCTTAGTAACTCTCAATTAGTAATCCATTGCAGTCATTGAGACCTTACATGCACTTTCTCAAGATATTTTTTTGCCAGTTATGAGTTCATGCTGTTGACAATGAATTGACAGACGTTTCATTAATATTATGAGGTTTAAAGGCCCAATGGTAAGCTATATCTTGCATGTCTAATGTGTTTTAAAAATAACAAACATTTCAAAATATTTTTTAGTTCTATCTGCGTACTTGGTATGAATGTACATAGACACACTTGTATGCAAAAGTAGACCCATAAGATTATAAGGGGATTTTTTTTTTGAAAAATCATCCTAATTAATGGTATGGTGTGAAAGAAGCACTGTATAAGGTAAAGAATATCGGTTTTCAATTAGCAAAACCTGGGTTTAAAATCATGCCCTTTCACCTCATGGGGACTTTCAAAATGTCACTTTAGTTTTCTAGGGCTCAACTACATTACTTATAAAATGGCATTGTATTAGAAGCCTTTAACCTCTTTTTCAGCTTTAAATATATTATCTTAGTTCAAAGAAACCCCACTGTATTTGGAGTCAGAGATCTAGTTTTCAAGTCCCAGGTCTGCTACATGTTAGTTGTGTGACTTTGAGGAAGTCATGGTACTTAAGTGGGCTTCAGTATCCTAAGCTAAAAATTTAAAATTTCTACTAGATGATCTCTAAACTACTTTCTAAATCAAGATGCAATTGGAATTTTAAGAAAACAAGTGATTATTAAGATTGTTACAAGGAGAGCAATTTGAAAATCTTCAAGTACCACATAAATGTAGGTAATTATCCTAGAAATATTGAAAGAAATATTGAGACTATTGATACAACCCTTGCCAAAATGGGCTAGGGACAAAAGTTCTTAATTCATTTTACAATATGCTATCATAACATGGCAATAATTATGGAGAATGATTCCATCTCACCATCATACAGCCTGAGACTAGAAATGATCCGTAGTACTTAAGATTGCTGATTTCATCCTCTCACACCCTGGTGACTATATTCTATAAGCTCAAATTAAAGGATGCTAAAATACCTACAAATTGAATATTATGATTTTTTTCTTTAAGTATTTCATGAGAATCTCTATTCATGGGAAAACTTGGAGGGTATTCCTCCCCAATCAATAGCCCCTAGGAATCTTTTAAGCATTTCCAGAGAGTAGAATGAGGAAAGAATGAGTGAAAATGAGAGGAAGGAATATTTTAGCTCAATATAAACTTAGTTATCAAATAATTAAAAAGCATTTATTAACAAGTATTAAATTATTGAAGTAATTAGCAAAATTAATTTCTATAATAAATCACTTCTTCTCCTGTTACTTCGATCCTCTGACTTTCACTGAGACTTGTATTCCTCAAGATGACACTGCACCCCTGACCACTATTTGCACTATTGGTTTCTCATGATCTTATCAGTGGTCATGAGAAAGGAATAAAAATTTTCTTTGCTCCCCATTGCTGCTTCCAGACTTTTCAGCCACTATCATTTAGCAACTTTTTTTTCTTTTTTGTGGCTTATCCAATCCAAATTTATCACCCAGTTCAGATTCTGATAGTTATTACCTACCTATCCTTGCTTATGTCCTACCCAAAGACATTCTTTCTCTTTTCACAATGAATTCAGTACTTGACTCAATCTTCCTTTCCACTTCAACTCGTACCATCAAACTAAAATAATTAACATGTGTTGTCTTTTTTTCAGTTACCTTATTCATCAATCTACTGAATTCCAGTGACTTAATCCTCCCTTCCACCCACATATACACCCAGAGAAGCCAATTTCCTTGATCTTCCCATCACCTACAAGTATTCCACTTCCATATTCAAAAACTATATTTCCTTTATCTGATAATATTTTTTTAAAACTTTCCATCACTCCCTATGCTTCATTTCTCTTAATCCTGCTCTAGATTATCCCCATATCCTTGTAACCAGAATGGCCTTTGTTTTCTTTGAGTGACTCAATTTATCTCAGTGAGCTTTACTAGATGCTAAGCCCCAGGCCCAAACCCCATTAGGTGTTAGTAATCCATGTGGATGTGAACCTCCCAGGGTCCTAAGGGGAGGGGCCAACTCAAGAACCATCACCAGAGCCTGAGCTCTGGTGATTCAGATGATGTTTGATGTCTGAAGCCCTTATAAGAAGGGAGGACAGAGCCATTTGTGTGGGGCTCTGGAGATGATGTTGATGAGGAGACTCCGGGCAGCTGTAGTTAAGGAGCCCTCCAGCTTGTAAACCCGGATGTTGAAACTTTGTTGAACTCTGGTAACTATCTGTTGGGACTTGAATCAGACAAAGTCTGTTGATGTCTGTAATTTGTTTGCATTTTGTTTTGAAGTTCAGGGTGCTAGATTTTTTTCCCCTGAACTAACTGAATGATATTTGAATTAAAAGTAAGCCTGTCAACCCCTTCAACTTGCTTTCCTTAATTAAGCAGATCGAAAGAACCTGTGCTGTTGGCAGCTTTCTGGGTGCTGGCTGTGGGTGAATCTTATACCCCCACAGAAGCTGCTACCCAGATTGTTCAAACATATGGCATAGTCGGCAGGACTACAGCTACAGCCACAGCCGAAACTGAAGCAGGAGCTGCCAGTAGCAGAGCTGACCTACGGGAGGAAGCTGAACAAGGACTTGAGGCCAGTGGGTAATCTTTTTACCATAGAGGGGGAAGCATGATTTTGCTTTACACCATCATGCTTCTCTGTAGCCTCCTGTTTACTCTTGTGTGGCATACTTATTGGGCCTGGAAGCTTTTGATCAATATGTCAAAATGGGGATGCTGGTTCATGGGTTGGTTACTGTGGAGCCTAAATATATGCTTTGATTCTTCTGCCTCTTATCTTGAGAATTTCTTATATCCAGCAGTTCCGAACCTTTCAGACATATATATGACCCTCTTTGAGATTATAAACTCTGCCCTCCTAATACAATCCTTTAATGCCTCCATCCCTCATCATAGATTCAGGCAATATCCTACACTTGCTACAGTCTCTTCCTTTCATAATCTTAACCCATTAATGAACCAATAGTATCCTCTATTTTGAATCCTTTTTTCTCTGGTACTATCACTGATCATATCTTGTCAATTCCTTATTATCCATTTCCTTCCTTCCTACTCGCGTTGCTGAATAAAACTAGAAAATGTCAAAAAAAACCATAGTACCTATATCCTCCCTCAAAATTATGCTATCTGAAATCAAGTGGACCTTTACCGTATCAAGACAATTCTATTACATTCCACTAAATGCTATATTCTCTCACTCACCACATTGGCTGGTCTAAAGCCTCTATTCTCTCTTCAAACCTCCCATTTTAGCTCTCTCTCTAACCCTTTCAACTGGCTACCTTACCTCATCCTTCACTGAAAACCTTGAGGCCATTTTCTAAACTTTCTCTCTTCTCTCCTCCATACCTCACATCACTGTCATATCCCCACACTATTTCATCCTTTGCTCCTATCCCTAGAGAGCCCAATTCTTCTTTTATATGTACTTTTGATCCAATAACCTCCCATCTTTTCCAGGAATTTATCTTCTTTAGTATTACTACTTTGTCATTAACCTTTAATCTCTCCCTATTTAATAATTCCTTTCCAAATACTTACAAACCTGCTCAAGTTTCTTCTAGCCTTAAAAAACTTCACTAGATATGTCTAGCTCTCCTATATCTCTATCATTATCATCCAAACTCCCTGAAATAGTTCATTGTACTTACTGCTTCCAGTTCCTTTGTTCTCACTCTCTTCTAAATCTTCATGACCTGATTCATGACCTCATAATTCAACTGAAGCAGCTCTTCTTAAATTTATCATTTTTTTTTCTTTTTCTCAGTGTCTCTATCTCACTCTCACTCTCATTCTCTCTCTTACATTTAAGTCTTCTTTACTGGATCTTCATTCATTTCTTACACGATTTGAGGGTCAAGGCATTGTCCTAAGGTCCCTTCACTTTTGTCTCTATATGCTCTCATTTAGTTATCTCATTAACTTCCATTCAATTACTATTCTTTTTAAATTTTTTTAAATTTTTTAAAATTTATTTATTTAATGTATTTAATATATTTAGTTTTCAGCATTGATTTTCACAAGAGTTTAAATTACGAATTTTCTCTCCATTTCTCTCCTCCTGTGCACCCCAAGATGTCTCATATTCTGGTTGCCCCCTTCCCCAGTCAGTCCTTCCATTACGCCTAATATTGAATTATGATCTCTGAAAGGATGATTCTCAGATCTACATATCTACCATCACAGATCTTCTTATCTACCTATTTAGTTCAAGTAGCACATCACCATCTATTAGAATGTTCTGTAGAAAACTTAAATTCAACATGTCCCAAATAATATTTACTATATTTCCATCCAAACTCATCCCTCTTCTTGACCTCCCTGCAGTAATTTCCTGAGAATTATTTTTCTCTCTTTCAAATCTCATTCTTCACCAGTTTATTCTCAACATACTGGCCAAACTGAATATTAATTAAACAAGGGTTTAACCATTTGAAATTCCCATTTAATAAACTCTTTTGTCTCCCTTTTGCCTCTAGAATAAAATAGAAGACTCTGAATTTGGACATTCAAAGCCCCTGACAGACTGACTTTGGTCTACATTTTCAGATCATTTATTTATTTATTTATCTGTCCATTCATTCATCCATTCATTTATTTATTTATTTACTTGCTTACTTATTTACTTATTTATTTAATTATTATATAAACTCTTTCAGATACACTTTTACAAAGCTAGAGTAGTCTCAAAAATGAAGATCCAATGGAAGTCTTAATCACTGAAAAAGAAATTCATAGACCCAAGGGATTTGTAAACTACTTCAGTTTCATACTGATGTCTTAGGTTTTGTTTTGTCTTCCCTACAAATGCTACATAATTCTCTTCAGTGATAGACTCCTTTGAGATGACTTCAGTGAAACTTTATATTATTTGGTGTGATAAATTGCTGTGATTCATATCTTGATAGCTAGTATTCCCATAATAAAGTAGTTACTGAATCCAAAGATGTACCACCTACATCAGACCACAGATTGGGAAAACAATTAAACTGTTACTCTAGACTTCCTCCAACACCAAACCGAATGCAAAAATAAATGGAGTCAAATAGTCTCTATTTAAAATGGTTTCAATGTCAGTAAAATGTGCAAGCTATGTTCTACTTTGTTTTGTAATCATATGCATTGCTCTATTGTGTTCTATAATGTTCTGCATTCCAAAATGTTCTACAATGTGTTATAGCATAAGGAATGAACAATTAAGGTTGTGCCAGAATAATTTTATTGTGGCTATTGCTAGCTCATTTCAAATTACTAGCATACTTACTTCAGATTGTGAAATTAAAGCAACATTCATCAATTGAATTACAGAATTTTAAATGTGAAAAATATTACTCCTGTCACATAAACATTTAAAATAAACTTTGTATACAATCATCTTTAAATGCACATTAACAAATACAAAACACCAAAAATCTATGTGTATGCTTGAAAGCTAGAATTAATAAAGCTAAAAAATTTTGTGGAAATAATATTCTATTCAAGACTTTAAACTACCAATTGCCTTTGCAACTGAATTAACATTACTACAGAATAAATGACAACATCAGATAATATTCCACATGCAGTTTTAAAAAGGTATATTTCTATTTTCTCTGAATGGACTTTTAAAAATGCTTTCCCTTTCTTTGCCAATATTTCCCAGTGAAGCTCTCATATTTTTAAGGTCTCAGTTTGTGTTTGCTAAATTGAACAATTTTAATTTTTTTACCATAAATAAGACAATGTTAAGACTTATTTGTACCTTGCAGTGCAAACTATAAACCTGAATTATGGCAAAATTGTTAATTCAATGTATCTGATTGTGCACCATAGTTGTTAGCAATTCAGCAATAAATCTGTAGGCCCTTTATATTTTCTTTAAAGGTAAAAAAGGCAAAAATAGTTTAACACAGCACACTGGAATGTTAAAATGATTTCAAGGAAGATTAATAACATCCACATGATACTTATTCTCTCACTTTGCAAGAAAACACATTATCTGTTCCACAACAATTGATTGCTTTTCTATGGAATGTCCTTGATTTCTATGGTATTGTGCAGACTTTTGATACTAATCTGAAAGATGTTGTAAGAAAGAATCTCACCTCATCAGACATTCTGCAAGAAACAAAATAATTCTGCACCTGATAAATCATCCATATCCTCAAAGTGACAATTCTCACTTTAAGAACTGAGCTTCACTGAACTTCAACACATTTTAGAGAAAAAATGTATATGTATATATATATATATATCAGAAACATATTCTACAATGCACAACCTATAATTTGCCTTCTTAAACTAGTGGTGGGAATTTTTGCAAAGTAGGATGTGTGCTTACTTTGTCTTTCCTCTCCAATTTCTCAATCCTTACCTTCCAAAAATTTTTTCAAGTCATTAAGCTACTAAATACACTATAGTAGGTCTGTCACAGTATTAATGGACTCATAATAACCTCCTAAATATGTGTAATATAATATATACATATGTGTGGGATAGTAAAAATAAGAAAAACAAAATTGAATGTATATAATAACCTGAGAACTGACAATGATCTTGACCAAAACTAGTAAGGTGAATTTTGGTAATTGTTTTTGTTGTTTTGTTATAGTGGTGATTGTGGGTGTCGTTGTTGCTCTTTGTCTTGGTCATGATCCTCCTCCTCCTCCCTCCTCCTCCTCCTCCTCCTCCTCCTCCTCCTCCTCCTCCTCCTCTTTCTTCTGCTTCTTCTTCTTCTTCTTCTTCTTCTTCTTCTTCTTCTTCTTCTTCTTCTTCTTCTTCTGCTGCTTCTGCTTCTGCTTCTGCTTCTGCTTCTGCTTCTTCTGCTTCTTCTGCTTCTCCTCCTCCCCTCCTAATTTTCCCCTTCATTACTGAATATTTGGAAAAGTTCAAATAGAATCAGTCCTAGGACCAGTCACTATCCTATTATCCTACTGTCCATAAAGTCCATGTGCAATTTAAAATAGTTGTAACTTTGTAACTGCATGGGATAGAAAAAATGTGTAACAGGGTTTAGAAAGCTTTATGTATCTATTTTATTTTTTTCTTCAGAAATTTTATGTTTATTTTATTTTTATTTTTAGAAATTCAACTTAAAATTGCTTATTTTTCATGATTAGTGTTGACCCATGGCTTTGCTAGAAGAGAAGGTAAACTGTATTTAAAGTTTAGGTTTTCAATAGGTACTGATGTTTGGCAGTCTATGGTAATTTATTGAACAATTTGTACTATTCTCATGCAAAATGAATATTGACCAATAAGCCATGATTCTGTAACAATAAGCCACTTCTTTTGTAATTGACAGTAGTGATGACTTATTTTGAATTGTCCACACCAGTGTTTTTTTTGTACATGTTCTAATCTGATGTCATGTGGATGCTGTCTATGGAGGTCTCTTTGATTCTACAATCATATCTTAGGTGATTATTATATGGTATTCAGAAGCAAACCACTTTTAGTTATAATTGACAGATTCGATGCCATGCCCCTGTTTAGCTATTGCTTAATTAAGTGATCTCTTCTTGCTCCAAAAGTATTTCCATGTATTTTCTTGCCATGAGAGTTTAGAATATCTATCAATCTTTTTTTTTCTCTAAGAAAGTATTAATCTTTTTATTATTATAACTAGGTCATGAGGCCTATGCTTCATTAATACTGAAAAAGGGGGTTGGCTTTATTTTTGGGATAGTTACCAAGTATGCTAAAGTTTGGGAAGTGTACAAGAAGATTGGTATTTTATAGGTGCAAATTGCTTTGAAAGAATTTTTTTTGACTTAGCTTTGATTTTAGAATGGTAAGTCTTCTAATGTTTTCATCAACAGCTTACTCCACTGCCAAAACTTGATATGCACTATCCTTCTCCTCAGTCTAAACATTGTCTTCTTATATTTTTTATGTTTCTAAAAATGATTCAAGCTGGGAAAGATTTTTATAAAAGATATAAACATATATTTAACCTACATTTAAAAGGGTCATTGATGTCATCATCTTAAAAGAAATGTGATGTCATCTGTTAAGAGACATGGTGTCAGGCTTACAGCTAAGAAGCTTATAAAATGCTTTTCTAGTAAGCCATAAGATATGGTAAAGCACATGAATCAATAGGTAGAAGTGCTACTTTGTCCCATCACTCTCCATTTTTTTCAGAGATGCTAGTGTTTTAATCACCTTGTTTGTCTTAATCATTATGTTATTCATTATTTCAGTTGCATAAATGCTTTCTATTCTTCACTTAACCTAACCTGTATTTTCACTGTTTTGGAATTATTATGACTATATAAATGATAATCTTTTTTTCTCTGCATTTTTTTTGAAGTCAGACTTACTGTCTTGTAGTTTGAAAAAGAATCTACCTTGTTTTTGGCTTTCAAGTTCATAACAAAACGCGTGTCTTTTTTTTTACTACATTTTAATTTTTTTATTTAATATATTTAGTTTTCAGCATTGATTTTCACAAGAGTTTGAATTACAAATTTTCTCCCCATTTCTACCCTCCCCCCACTCCAAGATGGCATATATTCTGGTTTCCCTGTTCCCCAGTCAGTCCTCCCTTCTGTCACCCTGCTCACCTCCCATCCTCTTTTCCCTTCCTTTCTTGTAGGGTAAGATAAATTTCTACGCCCCATTGCCTGTGTATCTTATTTTCTAGATGCACACAAAAACTTTTTCTTTTGCTTTTGTTTTTGAACATCTGTTTTTAAAACTTTGAGTTCCAAATTCTCTCCCCTCTTCCCTTCCCACCCACCCTCCCTAAGAAGTCAAGCAATTCAACATGGGCCACATGCGTATCATTATGTATAACCCTTCCACAGTACTCATGTTGTGAAAGACTAACTACATTTTCCTTCTTCCTAACCTATCCCCCCTTTATCGAATTTTCTCCCTTGACCCTGTCCCTTTTCAAAAGTGTTTGTTTTTGATTACCTCCACCCACATCTGCCCTGCCTTCTATCATCCCCCCTTTTTATCTTCTTCCTCCTTCATTCCTGTGGGGTAAGATACCCAATTGAGTATGTATGGTATTCCCTCCTCAGGTCAAATCTGATGAGAGCAAGATTCACTCATTCCCCCTCACCTGCCTTCTCTTCTCCTCCTACAGAACTGCTTTTTCTTGCCACTTTTCTGTGGGATAATTTACCCCATTCTATCTCTCCCTATCTCCCTCTCTCAATATATTCCTCTCTCATCCCTTAATTTGATTTTATTTCTTTTAGATATCTTCACTTCATCTTCAACTCACCTTGTGCCCTCTCTCTCTCTCTCTCTCTCTCTCTCTCTCTCTCTATATATATATATATATATATATATATATATATATACACACACACACAAAATGCATACATACAGATATACATACATACACACACATATACGTATTTACATAAACATATATATATGTGTGTGTGTATTTATGTGTATATATATATATATGTGTGTGTGTGTGTGTGTGTGTGTATATATATATACATATATATATATATATATATATATATATACATATATATATATATATATATATATACATATATATATATATATATATTCCCTTCAGCTACCCTAATACTGAGGTCTCATGAATCATACACATCACCTTTCCATATAAGAATGTAAGCAAAACAGCTCAACTTTAGTAAGTCCCTTGCAATTTCTTTTTCTTGGTCTTTTTCTGGATTACCTTTTCATGCTTCTCTTGATTCTTGTGTTTGAAAGTCAAATTTTCCATTCAGCTCTGGTATTTTCACTGAGAAAGCTTGAAAGTCCTCTATTTTATTGAAAATCCATATTTTGCCTTGGAGCATGATGATCAGTTTTGCTGGGTAGGTGATTCTTGGTTTTAATCCTAGCTCCATTGACCTCTGGAATATCGTATTCCAAGGCCTTCAATCACTTGATGTAGAAGCTGCCAGATCTTGGGTTATTCTGATTGGGTTTCCACAATACTCCAATTGTTTCTTTCTGGCTGCTTGCAATATTTTCTCCTTGATCTGGGAGCTCTGGAATTTGGCAACAATATTCCTAGGAGATTTCATTTTGGGATCTATTTGAGGAGGCGATCGATGGATTCTTTCAATTTCTATTTTGCCCTGTGGCTCTAGAATATCAGGGCAATTCTCATTAATAATTCCTTGAAAGATGATATCTAGGCTCTTTTTTGATCATGGCTTTCAGGTAGTCCAATAATGTTTAAATTATCTCTCCTGGATCTCCACTGCCTGGGGGCAGCTGAGGTGGTGCAGCTTTGAGGCTGCTTCCAGAGCTACAGATGCAGTTGCTTCTGGCCCCAGGCCCATCTGGTGCAAGAAATTAAGTAGCAGATCTGAGCAGGAGTGCAGAGCCAGCTTAGAACTGAGTCAGCTGCAGGTTGGTGGTTCTTGGGGGAGGAGAAGCACTGTTGTGGCAGAGCTTGCTGTGTAGAAATAGCTCTGAAAACAACAACACAGCCCCTTAAGCTTGTGACAAAGTACTCTCTACTGTACAAGCAGTCACACCCTGAAGAAAAACTCAAGGGTCAAGTAAGTTGGCTGGGAACATGGCCAGGCACTGAAAACAGAATCAGATTGAGACTCAGACTTTGGAATCTTTCTTTGGTGACAAAGAAGACCAAAACATACAGCCACAAGAAGTCAGCAAAGTCAAAGAGCCTACATCAAAAGCCTCCAAGAAAAACATGAACTGGTTTCAGGCCATGAAAGAGCTCAAAAAGGATCTGGAAAAGCAAGTTAGAGAAGTAGAGGAAAAATTGGGAAGGGAAATGAGAATGATGCAAGAAAACCATGAAAAACAAGTCAATGACTGGCTAAAGGAAACCCAGAAAAATACTGAAGAAATTAATTCCTTAAAGAATAGATTAACTCAAATGGGAAAAGAGCTCCAAAAAGCCAATGAGGAGAAGAATGCCTTGAAAGGCAGAATTAGCCGAAAGACCACTGAAGTAAATACCACCTTAAAAATTAGATTGTAGCAAGTGGAACCTAGTGACTTTATGAGAAATCAAGGTATTATAAAACAGAACCAAAGGAATGAAAAAATGAAAGACAATGTGAAATACCTCATTAGAAACTGCTGACCAGCAATATAGATCCAGGAGAGATAATTCAAAAATTACTGGACTACCTGAAAGCCATGAACAAAAAAAGAGCCTAGATATCATCTTTTAAGAAATTCTCAAGGAAAACTACCCTGATATTCTAGAGCCAGAGGGTAAAATAGAAATTGAAAGAATCCACCAATAACCTCCTGAAAAAGATCCCAATAGGAAAACTCCTGGGAATATTGTCACTAAATTCCAGAGCTCCCAGATCAAGGAGAGAATTCTGCAAGCAGCCAGAAAGAAACAATTAGAGTATTGGGGAAACACAATCAGGATAACAGAATATCTAGCAGCTTCTACATTAAGGGATCAAATGGCCTGGAATATGATATTCCAGAGGTCAATGGAGCTAGGATTAAAACCAAGAACAAACTAACCAGCAAAACCGAGTATCATGCTCCAAGGCAAAGTATGGATTTTCAACAAAATAGAGCACTTTCAAGCTTTTTCAGTGAAAAGAACAGAGCTGAACAAAAATTTGACTTTCAGACACAAGAATCAAGAGAAGAATGAAAAGATAAAGAAGAAAGAGAAATCATAAGGGACTTGCTAAAGATGAACTGTTTTGTTTACATGACTACATGTAAAGATGATGTATATAATAATGTGACCTCAGTATTAGGGTGGTTGAAGGAAATATATATATAGACAGAGGGCACAGGGTGACTTTAATAAGAAGGGATGATATCTAAAAATATCAAATCAAGGGGTGTGAGAGGAATATATTGAGAGAGGGACAAAGGGAGATATAGGATGGAGTGAATTATCTCACATGAAAGTGGCAAGAAAAAGCATTTCTGTAGGAAGGGAAGAGGGTCAGGTGAGGGGGAATGAGTGAATCTTGCTCTCATTGGATTTGATCTGAGGAGGGAATAACATACACACTCAATTGGGTATCTTGCCCCAAAAGGAAAGAAGGAGGAAGGAGATCAAAAACGGGGGATGATAGAAGAAAGGGCAGATAAGGGGAGGAGGTTACCAAAAGCAAACACTTTCAAAAATGGACAGGGTCAAGGAAGAAAAATTGAATAAAAGGTGATAGGATAAGAAGGAGCAAAATATATTTAGTCTTTCAGAACATGAGTATTGTGGAAGGGTTTTCCATAATGATACTCATGTGGCCTATATTGAATTACTTGCCTTTTCAGGGAGGAAGGGTGGGGAGGGAAGAGGGGAGGGAATTTGGAACTCAAAGTTTTAAAAGCAGGTGTTCCAAATAAAGTTTTTGCATGCATCTGGGAAATAAGATATACAGGCAATGGGACATAAAATCTATTTCGCCCTGCAAGAAAGTAAGAGAAAAGAGGATTGGAGAGGGGGGAGTTGGGTTACAGTAGGGAGGGCTGATTGGGGAATGGGGCAATCAGAATATATGCCATCTTGGAGTGGGGGGAGGGAAGAAATAGGTAGAAAATTTGTAATTCAAACTCTTGTGAAAATCAATGCTGAAAACTAAAGATATTAAATAAATAAATAATATTTTTTAAAAAGCGTAAACTAAAGACTAATTTCCTTAATGGATATTGATGAAAAAATAAATGAAATTCTATGAAGTAGATTATAGCTACATATCATAAGGGTCACATACCTTAACAGAATGAATTTGTATCAGGAATGTTGGACTGGTTCTATACTACAAACGTAATTGACCATATCAATAAAGAAACCAACAAAAACAGTATAATTATCTCAGTAGATGCATTAAAAGCTTTTGAAAAACTACAGCACTCAGCAAGGATGCCCATTATCACCACTATTATTCAATATTTTATTCGAAATGCTAGATGTGGGGGCCCAGCTAAGATGGCAGAGAATGAGATGGGAGGGAGGAAGGGTGAGAATTTGGAAATCCAAGTTATAAAAGTGAATGTTAAAAATATTTTTGCATGTAACTAGGAAATTAGATACCTAGGCAATGCAGTATAGAAATCTACATTACTATTTGACAAAAATTTCTGGGAAAACTCGAAGAGAGTTTGGCAGAAACTAGGTATAGACCAATATGTCACACCATATACCAAGATAGCATCAAAATGTGTACCTGATTTAGAAATAATACAATATGCAAATTAAGGGAACATGGAATATTTTATGTGTTAGATCTATGGATAGAGGAAGAATTTATGAAAAAGTGATAGAATTACAGCATGTAGAAATGATAATTTTGATTTCATCACATTAAAAAGCTTTTATACAAACAAAACCAATACATCCAAGATTAAAAGAGAAGAAGGAAACTTGGGGAAAACTTACAGAAAGTTTCCCTGATAAAGGCCGTATTCATCGAATGTATAGAGAACTAAGTCAAATTCATAAGAATACAAGTCTTTCCACAATTGATAAAATGTTAAAAGAAATCAGGCAGTATTCAGATGAAGAAATCAAAGTTGTCAAAATTCATAAGAAAAAAATGTTCTAAATTGGTTGGACAGATGAAAATTAAATCATCTCTGGGGTACCACCTCAAACCTATTAGATTGACTAATATGATAGAAAAGGTAAATGACAAGTTGGAGGAGATGTGGGAAAATAGGGACACTAATACACTGTTGGTAGAGTTGTGAACTGATCCAACCATTCTGGAGAATAATTTTAAACTATGTCCAAGGGAATATGGAATTCTGCATACCCCTTGATCTAGCAATAATACTACCAGTTCTGTACCCTCAAGAAATCATAAAAAGGGGAAAGGACCCACATGTACAAAAAGTATTTATAGGAGCACGTTTTGTTGTTGTTCTTGTTGTTGTTTTTGTGGCATAAAATTGGAAATTGACAGGATACTCATCAAATGTGGAATAGCTGAACAAATTTTGATATATGATTGTGATGGAATACTACGCTGGTGTAAGAAATGACGAATAGGATGGTTTTAGAAAAATCTGGGAAGACTTAAATGAACTGATGCAGAGTGAAATGTGCAGAACTGGAAGTACATCATACACAATAATAGCAATATTGTGTGATGATAATCAGTGAATGATTTAACTAGCCTCAGCAATGCAATGATCCAAGATAATTCTGAAGGACATAGAATGAGAAATTACATCCACCTACAGAGAAATAACTGATTAAATATTTTTTGTGTGGTGGTGGTGGTGGTGGTGGACATCTCAGAAGATTTATATTTTATTTTATTTTTAGATTTAGTTTACAATACTCATTTCCACAAGTTTTTGAGTTTCAAATTTTCTCTCCCTTCTTCTCCTCCCCCCTCGTGCCCCCAAGATGGCATGCAAACCAATATAGGTTCTACATATACCTTTGCATTAAACTTATTTGCACAATAGTCAAGTTGTAAAGAAGAATTATAACCAATGGAATGACTCATAAGAAAGAAGAAACAAAACCAAAAAAGAAGGGAAAAAAAGAGAGAGAGAATAGTTTGCTTCAGTTTGCATTCAGACTCCATAACTCTTTCTCTGGATGTGCATAGCTTTTTCCATTATGAGTCTTTTGGATCTGTCTTTGAACCTTGTGTTGATGAGAGGAGCCAAGTCTATCAAATAAGAAACTACACCAGACTACACCAAAGCAAAAGTAGCTCTGGAACTCAGCCAGTGATCCGTGATAGAATAGCACAGGGCTCACAAAACTGATGGGGACCCTTAGGCCCCTCAGCCTAGGAGAGGAGTCTGTTGGAGGTATGGGAGTCAAAAGTGCAACACCTGCAGCCACAAAAGCAACTACTCCTGAGGCTTGCAGCACACAGTTTAAATTTTTAAAATTCACCTTCTTGAACTTCGAGGAACCATGATGACCAGGTAAAATGGCTCTCATGCTTCTCTTCCTCACCCAGATGACAATCCCTTGGGGGAAACCTTGAAAGAGAAGAGTCAGAAGTGAGGCTTCAGTAGCCAAACAGTAGGAGTTCCTGAGCCCCAGGGGGGTGGCGCTGACAACGGTCCACTCCAGGAACCCAGAGGTGCATTCACACGGACAGGGGAAGTGGCAGATATCTGCAGAGATCACCCATGCTGCAACAAAGCCCTAGGGGAAGAGGAGACTTCTAGAACTCAGACCACCCCTCCCCCACACCTCATGAAACCAGAGGTCATAGCACATAAAGCCAGTAACAAGGCTTACAGTTCCCAGCACAAGAACCTTGGGATAGAGCCCCCTGAGCCCTAGAAACAGAGATCCAATTTAAAGCCAGGAAAAAGATAACCAACATGAAGAAGCAATAGAGAAAACCAAGGACTATTGATTCTTTTTATGTAGACAGGGAAGATCAAAAGATCAATTCAGAAGAAGACAATATTGACAATATACCCACAACTCAATTCTCAAAATGGAATGTCAACTGGTCTCAAGGGCAAAAAGCATTCATGGAAGAGCTCAAGGAGGATTTTGAACACCAAATTAGAGATGTAAAAGGAAAAAATGGAAAAAAAAATCACTGATGAGAACAAATCTTTGAAAACTAAAATTAGTGAAATGGTTAAGGAGGTTAAGAACCTAATTGGAGAGAATGACTCCTTGCAAAGTAAAATTACCCAAATGGAAAAGGAGGTTCCAAAGCCAAATGAAAAAAACAGTATGTTAAAAATTAGAATTGGGCAAATAGGACTTAATGACTAAATAAGGCATCAGGAATCAGTCAAACAAAATCTAAAGAATGAAGAAATATAAGAAAATATGAAATATGTGATTGTAAAAACAATTGACCTGGAAAATAGATCTAGAAGAGACAATCTAAAAAATATTGGTCTAACAGTAAGGCATGATGAAAAAAAGGATGCTGGACAATACCTTCCAAGAAACCATCAAGGATAAGTTCCCCAAAATCCTAGAACTGGAGAGTAAAATAGTCATTGAAAGAATCCATCAATCACCCCCTGAAAGAGATCCCAAATTGAACACTCCAAGGAATTTTGTAGCCAAATTCCAGAATGTTCAGTTCAATGAGAAAATATTGCAAGCAGCTAGAAATAAACAACTCAATTACTACAGAATTACAGTCAGGGTCACACAGAATCTTGCAGCTTCTACATTAAAATACAAGAGAAATTAGAAGAGAATAGCATAGAATTCTGAAAGCCAAAAGAGTTCAGACTACAGCCAAAGGTCAACTACCCAGCAAAATTAAGCATAATTTTTCAGGCAAAGAGATGGATATTCAAAGAAATACGAAAATTGCAAACCTTCTTTATGAAAAGGCCAGAGCTCAATGGAAAATTTGATCTTCAAATACAAGACTCAAGAGAGACAATAAAAGGAAAACATTGTGGGGGGGGGAGATATTGTTATTCAATAAGGCCAAATTGTTTACATACTTGTACCAGATTATATTGTTTTAAATATCTTATAACTATGTCAATCTTCAGAATAGTACAGTTATTATGACAATTGAAAGAGATATACATAGAGTGAGGGTGTTAGTATAAAATAACTAATATAATGAAAAAAAACATAATTAAATGGTGAAAGGGATGGTTCTAAGAGAAGAGGTAACAAGGTGGTAGAAAACAGTAAATTACATTGCATGAAGGGGCACAAAGGAAAGAAGGAGGGAGAAAAGCAGTATTTGAACTTTACTCTCATCGGGTTTGGTTCAAGGATGGAATAACATGCTCTGATAAGTATAGGAGTCAAACTTCTCCTGCAGGCAGAAGGAGGGGAAAGGGGAAAGAAAAGAGCTAGGGGTTGTCAGAAGGAAGGGAAGAAGTAGCAAGAGGGAAAAGTAAGAGAAATGAGGGGTGTCAGCAGGGAGGGTAAACTAAGGAAGGAGGCAGTCAAAAGCAAAACTCTTTTGAGGAGTGAAAGGGAGAAGGGAGAAATAAAAACATAAATGGGGGGAGGGAATAGGATGGAGAAGACATAGATAGTAATCATAACTGTGAATGTGAATAGGATGGACTCTGCCATTAAATTGAGGCAGATAGATTGGATTAAAAACTAAAATCCTACAATATTTTGTTGACAAGAAACACATTTCAAATGGGGATAAAGCCTGGGTAAAGGTGAAAGGCTGGAGTAGAATATATTATGCTTCTGCAGAAGTAAAATAAAAAAGCAAAAGCAGGGGTAGCAATCCTAATTTCAGATAGAGCAAAAGCACAGATAGATCTAATTAAAAGAGAAAAGGAAGGAAACTATAACCTGCTTAAATGCTCCATCGACAATGAAGTAATATCATTAATTAACATATATGCACCTAGTGGTATAGCATCCAAATTCTTAGAAGAGAAGGTAAGGGGGTTAGACAGCAAGACGATACTAATGGGGGACCTAAACCTCCCCCTCTCTGAACTTGATAAATCTAATCTCAAAATAAATAAGAAAGAAGTTAAGGAGGTGAATAGAATTTTAGAAAAGGTAGATATGACAGACCTCTTGAGAAAATTAAATGAGAATAAAAAGAAATACACCTTTTTCTCAGGGGTATATGGCAAATACTGAAAAATTGACCATGTATTAGAGCGTAAAAACTTCACAGTCAAGTGCAGAAAGTCAGGAATAGTCCAAGCATCCTTTTCAGATCGTGTTAAAATAAAAATTATGTGTAATAAAGGATCATGGAAAGATAAACTAAAAAATAATTGGAAACTGAATAATCTAATCCTAATGAATAAGTGGGCCAAAGCACAAGACATAGAAGCAATTAGTAACTTCACCAAAACTCATGGGATGCAGCAAAAGCTTTTTTTTTTTAATAAATTACAACACCCATTCCTACTAAAAACACTAGAAAGCATAGGAATAAATGGAGTCTTCCTTAAAAGCATAAATAGCATCTGCCTAAAACCATCAGCAAGCATTATATGTAAGGAGGGTAAGATAGATGGATTTCCAATAAGATCAGAAGTGAAAAAAAGGATGCCCATTTTCACCCCAATTTGGTACTAGTAATGTTAGCTTTAGCAATAAGAGAAGAAAAAGAAATTGAAGGAATTAGAATAGGCAAAGAAGAAACTAATTTATCACTCTTTGAAAAAGATATGATGATTTACTTAGATAACCCTAGAAAATGAAGTAATACTACTTGACAAAACTGCTTGAAATAATAAATGAATTTAACAAAGTTGCAGGATATAAAATAAACCCACACAAATCCTCATCATTCCTATATATTACTAACAAATCCCAACAAGAAGAGATAGAAAATGATATTCCAGTTAAAGTTACTGTAGACACTATAAAATATTTGGGAGTCTACCTGCCAAGACAAACTCAGGGCCTACATGAACACAATTACAAAACACTTTTCACACAAATAGCCAGATCTAAATAAATGGGAAAAAACATTGGTTGTTCATGGCTAGGCCAAACTAATATAATAAAAATGACAATTTTACCTAAATTAATTTTCTTATTCAGTGTCATACCAATCAGCCTACCAAAAATTATTTTACAGAGCAGGATAAAATAATACAAAATTCATCTGAAGAAGAAAAACTCCAGCATATCAAGGGAATTAATGAAAAGAAATGCCAGGGAAGGTGGGCTAGCCACACCAGATATTAAACTCTATTATAAAGCAACGGTCATCAAAACTACTTGGTACTGGCTAAGAAACAGAGTGGTGGACCAGTGGAATAGGTTAGGTACACAAGACACAATAGTCAAAAAACTATAGTAATCTATTCTTTGATAGACCCAAAGAATCCAGCTTCTGGGATAAGAATTCACTATTTCACAATAACTGCTGGGAAAATTGAAAAATGGTAGGGCAGTAACTGGGCATAAACCAATATCTTACACTGTATACCAAAATAAAGTCAAAATGGGTTCATTATTTAGTAATAAAGCCTGATACCATAAGCAATTTGGGAGAGCAAAGAATAGTTTGCCTCTTAGATTTATGAGAAAGGGAAGAATTCATGACCCAACAAGACAGAGACAGAGCATTACAAAATTCAAAATGGATAATTTTGATTATGTTAAATTGAAAAGTTATTGAATAAGCAAAGCAAATGCAGCAAGAATTACAAGGAAATTGAAAAATTGAGAAAGAATTTTCACAACCAGTGTCTCTGACAAAGGCCTCACATCACAGGTCACTGAACCAAATTTCTAGGAATATAAATTTATAGTCATTCCCCAATTGAGAAATGTTCAAAGGATATGAACAGGCAGTTTTCAGAAGAAGAAATTACAGATATTTATAGGCCTGTGAAAAAATCCTCTAAATCACTATTGATTAGAGAAATGCAAATCAAAACAACTCTTAGGTCCCACATCTTTCCTGTGATTGGCTAACATGACAAAACAGGAAAATGATAAATGCTGTAAAGGATGTGGAAATATTGGAACATTGTTACATTGTTGGTGCAGTTTTGACCTGATCCAGCCATTCTAAAGAGCCATTTGCAACTATGACCAAAACGCTATAAAAATCTGCATACCCTTTGATACAGCAACCTCACTTCTAGGGCTATATCCCAAAGAGTTCATACATGTGGGAAATGGACCACCATGTACTAAAATATTTATAGCTGCTCTTTTTGTGATGGCAAAGAATTGGAAATCAGAGGGATGTCATCAATTGGAGAATGGCTAAACAAATTGTGGTATATTAATGTAATGGAATACCACTATGCAATAAGAAATGAGGAATAGATGGACTTGATTATAACCAAGAAACATGTATATGAACTGATGCTAAGTGAGGGGAGTGGAATCAGAAGATCATTATACAGAGATACAGACACACGGTATCTATAAGCACTGACTTTGATAGACTTGACTCTTCTCATCAACACAAGGTTCAAAGACAGCTCCAAAAGACTCATGACGGAAAAATCTATGCACATCCAGAGAAAGAATTATGGAGTCTGAATGCAGATTGAGGCAAACTATTTGTTTTCTTCTTCAGTTTTCTTTCTCCTTTCTCAAGATTCAATCCATTGGTTAAAATTCTTCTTTACAATGTGAAGATGTATGTAGAACCTACATTTGGATTACATGCCGTCTTGGGAGGGGGAGGGAAAAGAGAGGAAGGGAGAGAAAATTTGGAACCCAAAACTTGTGGAACTGAATGTTGTAAACTAAAAATAAAAAAATAAATTTATAGAATAAAATATTAAAAAATTCAGTCATCAGATATTTTCTGTATGACCATGGGCAAATTAATATCTCTGTTAGCCTCAGTTTTGTTATCTACAAAATGATAGTAAGCTGACTCTTGTGTTGTATTGAAGAAAGTACTTTGTGAACCTTGAAGTCTTATATAAATGGGAGTTATCATTTTCATCATAATCAGTATCACTGTTACATTCCCAATGTTGCCTTAGATATGATAGGGGGTGCAAAAAAGTCAATGATGTCTGGTCTGGCCCCAAAGAGCTATAATCCTGTGAAATAACACAAGCTTACAATCATTCACATTTTCCTATGATGGAGTTAAACCACATTTCGTTTGATTGATAGCTGACTGAGTTTCTCCCACTTAAGATTTGTAATGATAAGGAATAGATCAATCAGTATTCAAATTAACCAATATTTGTAAAGCTTTTACTAGGTGCTAGGTACTGTGCTAGGTAGTGAAGAAGGAAAAGGGGAAAAGAATGAAATAATTCCTGCTTACAAGGAATTTCTATTCTAATGAAGTAGACAATGAATCTATGGAAAATAAATAGAAAGATTTAAATTTAAATGGTGGAACACAGTTCAATGAAGGCAAGCCTAGATTACATCAGTGAAGTGTAAGGATCTAAGAAGTCAGAGCATGGGGACTCAGAATCCAGTGAATGGAAATGTAGGAGGACAGTGGATACCAAGATCTCTTTCATAATTTTATCAAGGGCTAGCCACATCCAGCACTATAATAAGAAGAGTTCTAAAAATTTTTTCTAGAAATTCCTAGATCACTGATCAAGAAATTCATTTTATATATTTAATCAGGACCATAGAAATTTGCATATAAAATACATAACTGTAGATATCACAAATCCCCACGTGTCAAGAAGAAATAAACTAGTTAGGAACATAAGGCTATCACATTTATGATGTTGAGTTTTCCCTTTCCATTAGAATGATGCTACAGACAAAAGAAATAATATTCACATTAAACCAAATTCTTCATTTTTAAAGTGTAAATAAGAGGAGGCTTTATTTAAAGAAAACTTTAGAGTATAATGTAAAGAATTATATTGGTACCCAAAGTATCCCATTTTTTAGCATAGATTATTTGCAATAAATATTTAAGTGCCTGCTATGTGCCAGAAACCATGCTACATGCTTGGAATATAAAGAGAAAAATATAGTAGTACCTACCTTAAAGTACCTTACATTCTATAGCAAAAAACATATAAATGAATAATATGTGAAATAATATGTGAAAAACAAATACAAGGGAATGTGACACGTAATACGTCATCTCATTTATCATATCATATAACATATTGTACCATTTTACTCTATATAGTATATTGTATCACATCGTGCCATACTATATTATATTATACTATGATAAACTCTGCCATATTATACTATGCTATGCCTGTGCTATACTATGCTAAACTAAGCTATTCTATTACTATCTTGTATTGTGCTACACTATACTTACATTGTGTTACATTATGTAATAACATATCATTTCATGTAATATCATATCATATATAATCTATATTTTTTGAATAGAAGATACTAGCAGCTGATGAGATTAGGCAAAGCCTGTTGTGTAAGGTAGCATTTGATTCTTAGGCAAAATCGATAGGCAAGATGCAACATTATGTTATAGTTTATAAGAAGGTCCAATTGAATGTCCTTAATTGGTTCCAGGAAAAGACAACTAAATATGGATGAAACAACATTGAAAAGAGAACTTCCATTGTACTTGGACTTGTATCTCACACAATTTTGACCAGTCAGTACACTTCCAAAACATGACACTGGAGTTATGTGATAATTTTTATAAGCTATGTTCCACTAATCTCTGGTTTTAGAAGTCAATGTGCATGCATCTTGGATTACAGATAATCTCATCTTGCTTATTTGCCTCTACCTTATTTGAAATTAAAAATTTATAAAATCATCCCAGTCTAGATACTTAGTTGCAAATCATTTTGGTATGATCCAAAAGCATAACACTGAATTTGTAAGCTATTTAGCTGAAAATGAAATGAAATTTAAGGTAAACTATCACATATACATTCCTGAACAAATTCTGCTCCCTTTCTGGTGCTCTTTCTCTCTCTTAGATTCTTGGGAAACAATCATGACTAATGTGGAAAAGAGATATTACTTTCAGTGCTGGCAGCTTTTTTGTCCCAATTCTACAACATTTACCTTCCTGGTTTTACTTGTTTGTTTTTGCTTTGTGCTTGTTTGTGTGTTTGTGTGTGTACATGTTCTTTTTTATATTATATTTCCACACAATTTTAGGCTTGATTTGTTTCAGACATTAGTCTTTTTGTTGGGGTGATCTCAGCTCTTTGGCTTATATACTTCATTTGAGTTCACAAACTCGTAGCAGCTGCAATAGTTCCCCCCCAATTGCCCAACACCCAAATACAAGTTTCACATACATATCAAATGCATACAAGTATTTAATAAATGTTTGTTGACTGACAGACTTACTGGATCCAAAAAACTGAGTGTCATGTATGAAAAATAGTAATAAAATCAGATTGAATTATTATAAAATATATGGAAAGGATCAATATGTAATAAGTTTAGAAACCTCTAGTAAGTTTCAGACCATGTTATGAAAAGTTGTAAATGCCAAATGGATGGATTTATATTTGACTCTAAAGTATTAGGGACTCCCTGTACTTTATTGAGCAGGGGCATGATATCGTCTAAGCTGTGCTTTAAAAATGTCACTTTCACACATGTGTTGAAGATGGATTGAAGTGGAGACTTAAGACAGGCAGATCAATTAGGAGCCTGTTGCAGCAGTTGTGGGAAGAGGTAATGAGGTATTGAGTTAGAGTGGCATTGGTAAAGAGATAGATGAAAAACACAGGTAAATGAAAAACACATGGAGTTTGAACTGACAAGACTTGGCAGCAGATTAAGGTTAGTGAAAGGAGAGTGACAAATATGAAGGGTGAGTGCAAGAGAGGAGTTTATTGGCACATTAAAATGAAAAAACTTAGTGATTACAAGAATAAAGATGCACTCAGAAGAAAAAAGAAAAATTAAGAAGAAGAACAGGTTTTGGGGAAAAGAAAGAGTGCCATTTTTGAACGTGTTGACTTTGAGATACCTTCGAAAGTGTTCAATGTGCAAGTGATGTGAGATTGTACTGCAGAGAGAGACTAGGGCTAGAAACAGAAATTTGGAACAGGGCCATGCAGTATATTTGTGGTTAGGAACATAATATGAAATGAGAATTTAACAAAGGAGACTGGAGAAAAGTGCTGAGAAAGATAGGAATAAAATCAAGAGAGTAGTGTCATAAAAACCCAGAAAAGAAAGAATATTTTAGACAAGAGGATGATCAGAATCATTAGAGATCATAGAGAGCTCAAGCAAGATGAAGACTGAAAAAAGACCAGTAGATATGACAATCAAGAAACCATTGGTAACTTTGTCAAGAGCAATTTCAGTTGACTGAATATCTTGGTAAATATAAGCCATTATTTGATACCAATTTATATTTTCAACTGGTGGTTAGAAACTTCTTATAGTCTTATTTTTAGGTTCTTCATTATTCTAGTCCCATTTGCCATAAAATTCAACTAGTTCCCCTATGGAGGTCAGGCAAATATCAAATATTATCTTCACAGTCTTCCAACAAATTTCCACAGATTAGTTGTAGGTTAGCAGATCATCGAATCTTTCAAATCCCTGTTTTGAGATATCTTTTCACAAAAGGAAATATCTATTTTTTTTCTGAATGTCAAGAATTTGTATCCAGATTCTATCATTTGAATGAAAGAACAAACTAAAGCATGAAGGAGAATGTTTTCCTTCAACTTATTCTCAGGCTAACGATGTATTATTTGTGAGGCTTCCTATGTTCTCCAACTTCTAAGGTTACCAAACACAGATAAATATGCTGCAATGGTTACTACAAATATTCATACGGAGTGAAGTTTTTGGTTTTGTCCCTGGTGGCATTATATACATAAATTAGAAAAGCCATGAAACTACTCCACTAAGCCATCTGCTCAAGCTTTGGACTCACTTCCATACTGAGTAGCATTTAATTAAAATACTCTGATTTCAGATCTCCTAGAGAATGGTATAAGTAGGTCTCAACTGGTACTTGCCAAGCCTAGGATCTCCTTGAGTAACTTACTCTTGAATCTTGACCCTTATCAGAATGGCCATTATCCTCCTCGAGAACACTTCTCCTAAAGGCCTTTATGATGAAGTGAGTACACAGCACAAAAAGCTTGCTGGAATCTGGAAAAGTCAGTAGTAGTACATGAGGTGAAAAAGATAAGCACATCCATGTAGTCTTATTCACATTTCTTACACCGGTGATCTCCAAAAAATGCTAGAGAATTCTGATCATATTCACCAGGTTTAACAATACTTTTTGTTCATACTGCATGTTACAAATCCTGAAATCATTAATATTTTAAGGCTATAAGGAAACATAGAGTTTATCTAGTCAAATTAATATGAAATTGAAATCCATTAGGGTGAACTTAATTGCCCAAAATCGCATAGCTAGTTTGTGATTGAACAGGAACTTAAACCCAGGCCCCCTACTTCATAGACTAGCCCTCTTTCTCTATATAATCCTGAATTAAGAGGAAATCTGCATATTTCAGCAGTTGGAAATAATATTACTCTACAGATTTAGTTGCAACATATTCTTATAATTCAATATTTTGATGGTTCTGTGATTTCATCAATGCAGTTATTTCCTCCAAAGGCACAGATCAAAAGCCATCAGTGTCATCTTAGAGAGTCCCTGGCCTCTCCGTAAAACCTTTATGGGGCATAGACAAAATGTTTTGGGGGCTTCTAAATCTTTTGACACTTTTTGGATATCAGTGGAGCAACCAAATAGGTATCCCTTCCACCTAGTGACTTTCCCCATCATGGTTTTGATTTATCTTGACTTGACATAAGAAATTAAAATGGATCTTTTTGGAATTTTTGTGGAAGCAACAAATGACATGTGAAAGCAAGCAGATGACACAGAAAAAGCTTAGAAACTGAGAAATGCATTAAATATCCATATAGTATTGTGTAGTGTCAACATATTTTATATTTTAATACTGTGACAATTCATACTTCTCTGGTAAAATGGGAGGGCCATAACATTTTAAGTGGATTTTCTACATCATAGGGGCATGACCCTCCTAATGCCCTCAATATGGAATTGATAACTAATACTTTGTCTGTCTCTTTTTCTTGATATTTGACCACCTGATTTTCTTTTCCCAGCAAACATTTCTCCTCTGAGGCCTCTAGGACTACATCCACATCACAATTTTTCATTAGTAATATTTTGCTGCTTCCTCATTGCCCTTTGGGCAACTGTCAACCTAATTCTTCAGACTTTGACATTAAATAACTCACTGCTTTATTGCATCACCAGAAAAAAAAAAACACAAAACATTAAACTGTTGTTAAAAAGATGGGCCTTTGTTTCAGGGAAAAGACTGGAGTCATTACCAGCTTTGCATCATTCCCCAAAAACAATCCAGGACATTTGTCTTTCTGTTCAATTCTAGACACAGGTCACAGGATCTGTTCACTATGCATATGGTAAAACAGCTCATTGAGACCTATATATTTATTCTCAAGGTATCAAAAAGAAAAAGAAAAAGAGAAAAAAGGAAGGATATCAATGGCTTAGACATTATTGCTAACTGGATTTTCGTTAACCAAAAATTTGACTGAGAAGATATTAATAATTATTCACCCTTGTGGATGTACATATGTGATGTGATAATAATTTGATGTGCATTGAAAGTGTCATTGATGAATATATGATATGGAACAGTCAGGCTTTATCAAAAGACTCTCTATAACAAACCACATTTTTGCAGACATAAAATTACCTGTAAAGTGTCAGGAATACTGTATAAAACTTCTCTATAATTATTGTTTGTTGGATAAAAATATTTTTGATTAAATAGGAAAAAAATAACTTGCATAAAGGCTTTCCTTCCTAGAAGAAAGATGTCCTCTGATCATTAAAATCATTCAAAGTTTCTTAAAAGACATAACAAAGGGGCGGGGGGAGGGGCAGAGGCAGAATGGTGGCTGGAAAGCAGGGACTAGCATGAGCTCCCTGCCTAGTCCCTCCAAAAACCTGTAAAAAATGGCTCTGAACCAATTCTAGAACTGCAGAACCCACAAAACAGCAGAGGGAAGAAGGGCTCCAGCCCAGGACATCTTGGATGGTCTCTGGGTGAAGTCTATCCCACATGGAGCTGGGAGCAGAGTGGAGCAGAGGAGAGCCCAGCATGAGTGGCATGGACCAACCAGACCAGGAGCCGGGCAGAGCATGCCCTAGCACCCTGAATGAGTGAGCTGCAGCAGTTACCAGACCTCTCAACCCACAAACACCAAGGACAACAGAGAAGGTTAGTGGGAAAAGCTGCGGGAGAGGAAGGAGTTTGGGGTTTGGCTATCACCCCTGGGGCAGCAGAGGTGGGGCAGCTACAGCTGCTGTTGCCTCTGGCCCCAGGCCCACCTGGTGGGAGGAATTAAGTGGCCGATCAGAGCAGGAGTGAAGAGCCTGCTGAAGATATAAGTCCAGTTAGGGTTGGGGGTTCTTGGGGAAGGAGGAGTGCTGGTGTAGCAGAGTTGGCGCACCCCCCCCCAAGCATGGAACATAGAACTCTTTAGTCTACAAGCACTCATACCCCACTTTAAAACTCAAGGGTCAAGTGAGTTGGCTGAGAATATGGCCAGGCAGCGAAAACACACCCAGATTCAGTCTCAGACCTTAGATTCTTTCTTTGGTGACAAAGAAGACCAAAACATACAGACATAAGAAGTTAACAAAGTCAAAGAGCCTACAACAAAAGCCTCCAGGAAAAACATGAACTGGTTCCAGGTCATAAAAGAGCTCAAAAACAATTTGGAAAAGGAAGTTAGAGAAGTAGAGGAAAAATTGGGAAGAGAAATGAGAAGGGTGCGAGAAAACCAAAAAAATACTGAAAAATATACTGAAGAAAACAAGACCTTAAAAAATAGACTAACTCAAATGGCAAAAGAGCTCCAAAAAGCCAATGAGGAGAAGAATGTCTTGAAAGGCAGAATTAGCCAAATGGAAAAGGAAGTCCAAAAGATCACTGAAGAAAATACCACCTTAAAAATTAGATTGGAGCAAGTGGAAGCTAGTGACTTTATGAGAAATCAAGATATTATAAAACAGAACCAAAGGAATGAAAAAATGGAAGGCAATATGAAATATCTCATTGGAAAAACCACTGACCTAGAAAATAGATCCAGGAGAGAGAATTTAAAAATGATTGGACTAAGTGAAAGCCATGATCAAAAAAAGAGCCTGGATATCATCTTTCAAGAAATTATCAAGGAGAACTGCCCTGATATTCTAGAGTCACAGGGCAAAATAGAAATTGGAAGAATCCACAGATCACCTCCTCAAATAGATCCCAAAAAGAAATCTCCTAGGAATATTGTCGCCAAATTCCAGAGCTCCCAGATCAAGGAGAAAATACTGCAAGCAGGCAGAAAGAAACCATTTGAGTATTGTGGAAACCCAATCTGAATAACCCAAGATCTGGCAGCTGCTACATTAAGAGATTGAAGGGCTTGGAATACGATATTCCGGAGGTCAATGGAGCTAGGATTAAAACCATGAATCACCTACCCAGCAAAACTGAGTATCATGCTCCAAGGCAAAATATGGATTTTCAATAAAATAAAGGACTTTCAAGCTTTCTCAGTGAAAAGACCAGAGCTGAATAGAAAATTTGACTCTCAAACACAAGAATGAAGAGAAGCATGAAAAGGTAATCTAGAAAAAGAACAAGAAAAAGAAATTGCAAGGGACTTACTAAAGTTGAACTGTTTTGTTTACATTCCTACATGGAAAGATAATGTGTATGATTTATGAGACCTCAGTATTAGGGTACTTGAAGGGAATATGCATATATATGTATAAGTGAATGTGTATGTATGCATATATATATATATATATATATATATATATATATAGAGAGAGAGAGAGAGAGAGAGAGAGAGAGAGAGAGCACAGGGTCAGTTGAAGATGAAGAGAAGATATCTAAAAGAAACAAAATCAAATTAAGGGATGAGAGAGCAATATTTTGAGAGATGGAGATAGGGAGTGATAGAATGGGGTAAGTTATCTTGCATAAAAGTGGCATGAAAAAGCAGTTCTGTAGGAAGAGAAGAGAAGGCAGGTGAGGGGGGAATGAGCAAATCTTGCTCTCATCGGATTTGACCTGAGGAGGGAATACCATACATACTCAATGGGTTATCTTACCCCACAGGAAAGAAAAAGGAAGAAGATAAAAAAGGGGGATGACAGAAGGGAGGGCAGATGGGGGTAGAGGTAATCAAAAACAAACACTTTTGAAAGGGGACAGGGTCAAGTGAGAAAATTCAATAAATGGGGATAGGTTAGGAAGGAGCAAAATATAGAGAGTCTTTCACAACATGAGTATTGTGGAAGGGTTATACATAATGATACACATGTGGCCTATATTGAATTGCTTGCTTCTTAGGGAGGGTGGGTGGGAAGGGAAGAGAGGAGAGAGTTTGGAACTCAAAGTTTTCAAAACGGATGTTCAAAAACAAAAAAAAAGGTTTTGCGTGCAACTAGAAAATAAGATACACAGGCAATGGGGCATAGAAATTTATCTTGCCCTATAAGAAAGGAAGGGAAAAGGGGATGGGAGGGGAGTGGGTTGACAGAAGGGAGGGCTAACTGGGGAACAGGGCAACCAGAATATATGCCATCTTGGAGTTGGGGAGAGGGTAGAAATGGGGAGAAAATTTGTAATTCAAACTCTTGTGAAAATCAATGCAGAAAACGAAATATATTAAATAAATTTTAAAAATTAAAAAAATAAAAAAGACATAACAATGGAGATAATTTTGTTTCATGACCTAATGATTAACATTCAGCACAGCAGAAAACAGAAAGACATGTACTCACCAAGCATGTTTGCCACCTTTGCCACCATTTCATTTCAGAGCCCAAATGAAATGAACAAATAATAAATTATTAAGAGTGTACTATGTGCCAATCACTGTGCTGAAGCCTGGTAATACAAATATAGGCAAGCAAGACAATCCCTATTCTTAAGAATCTTTCCCTCTAATGTGTAAAGGCAACAAATAAATGATATGTAGGAAGTATGGGGTGGTGGTATATCTCCAACGTCATTGTTTAGAAATGGAGAGGAATTCATAAGGGGGACCATTTCCAAGCAAGTTGAAGCAATAACTTACTTATCAGAACTACAAAGTGCCCGAGGTAGAATCCATGTTCTAGTGGGAAGAGAAAGAGGAGGGTGACCAAAGGGAAGGCTACATGCCTTAGAAAAGTCATACCCTACTTATGGTAAAGTCTCAAGATTTTCCTCTTTGAGAATGAAATTATGTTTATTGTATCCAGTCCCAGAATACTGTAAAACCTCTTCAATAATAGCAATAACCAATTTAATTGTTTCAGATTAACTATCAACATAGAAGAAAAAAGAAACAAGGAGATGAAGAATTTTCATTGTCTAGGCTCTGATATTCAGTTAAATGAATACAAAATAAAATTTATGAAATAAAAGTTAAATATATGTATATATACATGCTTTATACGTGCATTCATATATACACGTATGTACATACACGCATACATATATGTATGGGTACATACACATAGTCAATCCTAAACTTTTGCAGGGATAACATTTATCAAAAAGGGAGCAAAAGTGAAAATTCTGAATGTCAATACATTGAACCTATGTAAAATAGAGGATGAGGTTCTTATGACCACTGAAAACTATAATCTTTCACTAGAGATTGATGGAAATATACTTTTTCTGCATGTAATTCTTCATAACAAAACATTAATTCTGAAAACATGTACTTTTCGTAACACAGTAGCCATGAAATAATCCATAAAATCCAGGTAATTCCCTAGAATTTTGTGATCTTTTCTGCTAAAATCTCAATTAAAACAAAACAAAGCATTGATTTCAGACATTACTCATTTTCATAATATATAAAATCTACAGTACCTTAAATATTTTCCTCCTTTTTGCACATATAATAAATAGGTGATTTGTCAACACCAAAGTTGCGGTCAACAACTGCTACAGACATTTTGGCATGAATTCTGTCTAATACCTTTATTTACACATTAAGCCACTTCACTGACTTTGCACCCTTGTGTTTTGAGTTGAGGGCATAATTGCAGTACAAAACTTGATCTTTAATTGCAAATAAAATATACAGTGAATGAATTAGGAGTTCTTTGTAATGATAGGTTCAACAAGTCCAGTGAAATGCCTAGTAGGATAATAGCCATTACACAAACTTGCATGCATTGCCCTTCCCTTTTTTTCTCTAATGCACATAGTCACAAATGTTCAAGGCTGCCAATGAGAAAGTGAAAATGAGATTACTATTAAAATCACACAAATGCTTGAAATTCTGAAAGTTAAATCTGGTAGATATGATAGACCTTTTTCTTTATTTTATTCATGTAAGCCTTCAGAGATATAAAACTTCCCCTAAGAACTGCTTTTCTGCATCCCATAAGCTTTGATATGTTGTCTCACCATTGCCATTCTCTTGAATGAAGTTTTTGATTATTTCTATGATTTGTTCTTTGACCCACTCATTCTTTAAGATTAGATTATTTAGTTTCCAATTAATTTTTAGTCTGTCTTTCCATGGTCCTTTATGACAAATATTTTTATTGCGTCATGATCTGAAAAGAATTCATTAACTATTTCTCCCTTTCTGCACTGGATTGTGGGATTTTATGCCCTAGTATATGGTCAGTTTTTGTGTATGTACTGTGTACTGCTGAGAAAAATGTATATTCCTTCTTATTCACATTCGGTTTTATCCAGAGGCCTACCTTTTCTAAAATTCTCTTCACCTCCTTAACCTCTTTCTTGTTTATTTTGAGGTTAGATTTATCAAGTTCAGAGAGGGGGAAGTTGAAGTCCCCCACTAATATAGTTTGCGCTCTATTTCTTCCTGTAAATCTCTTACCTCCTCTTCTAAGAATTTGGATGCTATACCACTGGGTGCATATATGTTAAGTAATGATATTATTTCATCGTGTATGGTACCTTTTAGCAGGATACAGTTTCCTTCATTATCTCTTTTAATTATATCTATCTGTGCTTTTGCTTTGTCTGAGATTAGGATTGCTACCCCTGCCTTTTTTTTTACTTCTGCTGAAGCATAATATATTCTACTCCAGCCTTTTACCTTCACGCTGTCTTTATCCTCTTGCTTCAAATGTATTTCTTGTCAACAAAATATTGTAGGATTATGGCTTTTAATTCATTTTACTACCCACATCCATTTTATGGGAGAATTCATCCCATTCACAATCACAGTTATGATTAATATCTGTGTCTTTTTTCCATCATATCCCCCCACCCCTGTTTATGTTTTTATTTCTCCTTTCTTTCTTCCCCTCCAAGAGTTGTGCTTTTCACTACTTCCTCCCTCCATATTCCCTCCCTTTAAGTCCCCCTCCCTTATCCTACCCTTTTCCCTTACTACTTCTTCCTTCCCTTCTAACCACCCCCCTTTTTTCTTTCCCTTTTCCACTCCTACTGCCTGTATGGCAAGTTTGATTTCTATACTTAACAGAGTATGTTATTCCCAACTTGAACTAAATCCAATAAGAGTAAAACTCAAACATTGTTCTTCTCCCTTCCTTCTATCCTTGCAGTATAATATGTTTTTCTGCCTTTTCATGTGATGTAATTTATCCTTTTCTGCCTCCCCCTTAACTCTTCTCTCATTATAGTCCCTTTTCAACCTATCATTAAGTTTTTATCATCACACCAGTTAATTTATACCCACACTCTATCTATGTTTATCTCTTTTAGATGTCATACTAACTATACCATTCTCAAAATTAGCAAATACCATCCTTCTATATGGGGATGTAAACAGTTTGCCCTTGTTGAATAACAAAGTTTTTTTTTCTTTTTTTGTATTTTTCCCCTGTTTACCTTTTTATGCCTCTCTCGAGTTTTGTATTTGAAGATCACGTTATCCATTGAGCTCTGGCCTTTTCATCAGAAAGTTATGGAATTTCCTTATTTCATTGAATGTCCATCTCCTTGCCTCAAAGATTATGCTCAATTTTTCTGGATTTGCCTAACCAAATATCATATTCCAATCCCTCCACTCTTTTAATGTAGGAGCTGCAAGGTCCTGTGTTATCCTCACTGTAGTTCCACAATATTTGAATTGTTTCTCTCTGGGTGCTTGCTGTACTTTCTCCTTGACCTTATAATTCTGGAATTTGGCTACAATATTCCTTGGAGTTTTCAGTTTGGGATCTTTTTCAGGGGTTACTTGGTGGATTATTTCAATGACTATTTTACCCTATGGTTCTAGGTCCTTGAAGCAGTTTTCCTTGAGGATTTCCTGCAAGATACTGGCCAGGCTCTTTTTTTATCATGGCTTTCCAGTAGACCAATAACTCTTAGATTATGTCTCCTGGATCTATTTTCTAGGTTAGTTGTTTTTTACTGAGATATTTTATTATTTCTTCTACTTTTTCATTCTTTAGATTTTGTTTGACTGATTCTGGATGCCCAAAGAGTCATTAGCTTCTACTTGCCCAATTCTATTTTTTAACAAGTTATTTTCTTCAGATAGCTAGTGCATCTCTCTTTCTATTTGGCCGATTTTACTTTTCAAGGAGACATTTTTTCCTGTTAAATTCTGTAATTTTTCTTTTACCTCTCTAACTGGGCTTTTAAAATCCTCTTTGAGCTCTTCCAGGAATGCTTTTTGGGCTTGAGATCAGATTATATTCCCTTTTAAGGTTTCAGATGTGGGTATAGTGTCAATGCTGTCCTCTTTTGAATTTGTATTTTGAGCTTCTCTGTCCCTTTAGTACAATTCAATGGTCTGTTTTACTTTTCTAGATTGCTTCTTCATGGTGGTTGCCTTTTTCCTGGCTGTTATAGTAGATGTCTGCTTCTGGTCCCAAGGGGCTCTGTCCCAACCTTCTTGTGTTGGGAGCTAGGCACCTGGTTACTGCCTTTCTGTACTGTGGCATCTGGTTTTGTCAGCTAGAAGCTATATACTGCTGCAGCTCAAGTGATGTTGAGCTGGAGCTGGCTAGTGTTTGTCAAGGATCAAGGCCCAGTGAAGTCTTTCTGAATTTCCTGGGGGTCACAGTGTGAGGTGTGGGGGAGGGGTAGTCTAGCTTCTGAAATTCTCCACCTCTCCTAAGGCTGTGCTGTATAGCATGAGTGGTCTCAGCTGTGGGTCTACACTAGTATCTGCCAATTTTTCTGGCTGTGAGAAGGCAAGCCAGGGGTCCTAGTGTTGGTGCTTGCCTGCTTCACCCCCATAGAGCTCATGAACTCCTACTGGTCTGCTAAGGTGAGGCTTGCTAGGATGTCTCCCTTCCTGCACTGATCTCCTTCCATTACTGCAAGAGGGGCATCTCCCTAGTTTACCAAGCTAGAAGACTACTGAAGTCCCTCTTCTGGCTCCTCTATTCCAGGGTTTGTCCTAAATCAGTGTTCTCTGGGTTATTCAAAGAGGGATAAGATCTCTTATAGTTTACTTGGTCATCATGGCTCCCAGAAGTTCAAGGAGGTGAGTTTCAAACCTTTGGACTGTGGCCTGATAGCTCCAGGAGTAGCTGCTGCTGCTGCTGCTGCTGTTGCTGCAGGCTGTTTGCTTCTGTCTCACCTAGCTCTGTGAAACTCCCATCTTAAGCCAAGATTCTTGAGGATCATCACTGCCGCTGGACCTCCTTGCATTGTGGTATGGTGCTCCAGTATGGTTGAGGGTGTTTCTGTTGGCCCAGCACTCTCCCCGCATGGCACAACAGATCCCTCTCTTTCTGCACTCTCCTGGCTTGGAAATCTGCCACACTCTGTCTCCTAGTGGGTTCTCCCTCTCTCAAATCTGTTCAGATTTACTTCTCAAGAGGTATCTGAAAGAATTTTTGAGAGGGCATGTCCCAGCTTTCCCTCCATCATTTTGGCTCTGCCACTCCTATTTTGTGTATTCTGTCCTGACCTAGGTGAATGAGATGCAGCAGGATCAAGGATGACTATATATGACTTTCAAAAGGTCAAAACGGATGAATATCTATAATTCATTGCAGAGTTTTCTGGTACCAGCAGCAGCAAGTGAGCAGAACAAGTTCTAACAAGCTACTGGCTTGACTCAGCCGAGTGAATCAACCCAGGAGCTGAGATACCTTGTCCTTTACATAAGGGAACATTTCATACAAAACAATCTTAGCAGACAGAGAAATTGAAATTATTCTCATTTTGCAGATCAAGATACTAAGAGATGTTCAACAATTTGCCCAAGATACAAGCAACATATGTGGACTTTCAGCTATAACCACTACTTAGATTTTCTACTTCAACACTTATAACTACGCATGAGGTTAGTTCAACCTGTACTACAAACTTGGTCCTTCTCTACTGACCTCCAGCCTTATATACTTAGCACAACCTGATCAACCATTTTCTACATTAACATTTTTTTCAAACATCTAGAATGGTCAATCTTCTGACAAACTCTGTAATTTGGTAGAGAGGTTTCAGGTATGAAAAAGAGGACCTGTGTTTAAATTCTGCCACTGATATTTGCTTCCTATTTAATCTTGAGCAAGTCACTTTACTTTTCTTTGTCTCGCTTTCCTAAGCTGTAACTCAAGGGTTTTGAATAAATGACCTTTTAAGGCAGATACTCTCAACCTTTCATTGCAGGGTGGAACTCTTTAATAGTCTTTACTGAATGTAACAACAATGTTGCTAGCAGCTGCGGTGGAGGACCAACAACAAGAGAAGAACCTGCTAGCACAGGTTTTTTGATCTGCTTTTCTAAGGAAAGCAACTTTGAGGGGTTAACAATCTTACATTAATTAAACATACATATATCATTCACTTAGTTCAGGGGCGAAAGCCAGGACCCTGAACTTCAGAGCAAATGCAAACAGAAATTATATAAACAACAAAATAACACAAATCAGCAGACAGGCTACTATCTGTCTTTCCAAGCAGTACATAAACAGTTACCAGAGAGAGAAGCACCAACATCTGTGTTTTCAAAGCTGGGGGTGGGAGGGATGGGGAGGCTCTTTCAATGGCTACCCAGAGTCTTGTCACCAGAACTCTTTTGAGTATGCCCCCAAAGGCAAAACACTGTGTTGGTAAGCAAAATGGCCTTTGTTTTCTTTGAGTAGCTCAGTGTATTTCATTGAGCCTTGCTGGGTGCTGGGCCCCAGGTCCAGAGCCCTGTTGGGTGTGGAACCTATGTGGGTGCGGATTGGTGACTGGGGTGGGGCCCAAGATGGGACTGGCTAAGGGGAGGTGTTAACTCCAGAGCCATGCCATATCGGGTGTTGACCTAATCTATGTGGTTGTGAACCTCGCAAGGTCCTAAGGGGAGGGGCCAACTCAAGAACCAATCACCAGAGCCTGGGCTATGGTCATTCAGATGACGCTTGATGATTTCAAAAACTCTATAAGAGGAGAGAAGACAGCTTGAAAATCCTTTTCTGTTGGAGCAGCGGTGGTGGTGAGCATGACTCTGGGCCAGCCCTTGTTCTGAGCTCCTGGGCTGAACCTAGATGTTGGTAACTATGAATTGTATTGGGTCTGCCTGTTGGTGTTTGTAATTTGTTTGTATTTTGTTCTGAAGTTCAGGGCGGTGGCTTTTTCCCCTGAACTAAGTGAATGATATTTGTATGCTAAATTAAAGTAAGCTTGTCGTGGGAGCGCTTTGCCACAGCAGTGGTGGCATGTGACTCTGGGCCAGCCCTTGTTCTGAGCTCCCGGGCTGAACCTACATGTTGGTAACCATGAATTGTATTGGGTCTGTCTGTTGATATTTGTAATTTGTTTGTATTTTGTTCTGAAGTTCAGGGTGCTGGCTTTTCCACCTGAACTAAGTGAATGCTGTCTGTATGCTGAATTAAAATAAGCTTGTCAACCCCTTCACCTTGCTTTCCTTATTAAGGCAGATCAAAAGAACCTGTGCTTTCCCGGCATGCCGGCAGCTTTCTGGGTAGTGGCTGTGGGTGGATCTTACACCCCCACAGAAGCTGTTAGCTGGATTGTTGAAACAAACACCAGCCTCAGATCTTATATACACATCTTCAGGATCAAAGGGCATCACAACCATGCAGACTTAAACCTATGTGAACTCCATTTTCTTGTTTCTTAAGCAGGTTAAAGACTCTTGAATCAACCAAAGAAACAAAAGACAGCAATGCCATTACATTTGAAAGGCAAAACTCATGAAAGGTATTGATTACCTCAGCATTCCAAAAGAGAAAACAGTAAAAAAGTCTCACCCCAATTACCATAACAGAGAATAATGTTTTAAATACATAAAATAAAATATATAAGATAACAAAGGAGACCAATTATATTGAAATATAATTATCAAACCATTTTTTAAACAATTTCTTGGACCCCAGGTTAAGAATGCTTTTTCTAAAGTTTCTTCTGTCTCCCAATGAATAATTCTCATTGACAGGTAAATTAATTGAAACTAGAGAAAAATGAATTAGCAAGAAAATGATTGACTTGGTTTTGCCATATAGCTCAGGATTTCTCAGCTTAAATGAGGTGTGTATTCAAAGTAATGTATTCAAATACGTACTTCAGATTGTTGGACCCTTTAAGTTTCACTGCAGATTCTTGGAAAATGAGGGTCAGAAGTAAAAATAATAACTGTAATATGTTTAGCACTTTAAGGTTTGTAAAGAATTTTACAAAAATTTGATTTCATTCTCATAGCGACCTTATGGTGAAGGTAAGAAAGGTATAATTATTCCAATTTTGAAAATAAGGTCAAGGTTGCGGGTAGGATCATTGACAATATAGAAAGTAAATTTCATGATATGATTAAAAATTGGGTCTCCTTGCCTCTCTGTTCCACACTATAATTATTGCATCAGGCTGCCTCTCCATGTGAGAAATGGATATAGAAGGGTGTATCAGTAAGGCAATAAACACAACATCAGTGATAATCATGTATGTAATTCTGTATCTCAAAGCATGAGAGAGTCTCCATAGTCTCCATATAGAAAGTAAAAGAAGTATAACATTCACTCAGATACCAGAGAATCATATTCCATAACCAAATGTTCAGCTCCCATAGCCAGTTAGCCCACTTTATCATAATAGCAAGGAACCATATCACAGCCTGGAGCCTTGCCATCCCAAAACCTCTCTGACCCCATGCTGGGGTACTCCCCAAAACAAACTCACAGTTACAGCTAAGTAAGCCTGTTCATCTCTAACCATCATGAGGGTGGCCATTAGCAGCCATTAACAGTTATAACTGTGCTCTCTCTCTCTCTCTCTCTCTCTCTCTCTCTCTCTCTCTCTCTCTCTCTCTCTCTCTCTCTCTCTCTCTCTCTCTCTCTCTCTCTCTCTCTGCATTTCCTGTGACATAACTTCCTTTTCCTGTCAGGCTGTCAGGAAGCTCCACCCACCTCATGTAACTTAGGCTTCCTGTGACATAAGCAAGTCGCATGACCTATTAATATGTAGGAAAGATCTTCAAATCTAAATTGCTACTACAAAGGGGAATAGGAAGAGTACTTATAATGAAGTTAACATTCATTTATTAAGTGCTTAGCATATTTTAGACATTGTGTTAAGTATAGGGAATATGAAGAAAGAAAAAAAAATTAAAAATCAGACCCTGCTTTCAAAGAGTTCATAGTCTAATGGAAAGACAGCATATACATAATTGTTTATAAAAAAGATATATACACATATATGTACATATGTATATATGTGTATGCTTGTGTTAACATTCATACATATGTATTTATGTATGTAGGTAGGTAGGTAGGTAGGGCAGTAGGTAGGTAGGTAGACACATCCTTTAAGGGAGACCAGGAAAGGCTTCTTGAAGATAGTGGCATTTTAGCAGAGACATGAAAGAAGCCAGAGAAGTCAGGAGATGGAGATAAGGAGGTGAGGTGGGAGAAAATACGAAGCATGGGGACAGCCAGTGACAACACTGTGTGCCCTTTGGGAGTAGTGCATATGGGAACAGGGTAAAAGTAGAAACATAGAAAAATATTGCAAAGAAAAGAAAGAACCAGATTATGCAAGTCTTTAAAAAGTCAGTTTTATTTATATATTAAGACATTTTTTTTATAAAAACGTTATAAACCACTGCATCTTTTCTAACATAAAACAGCAGTTTCTAAATATGGATTTAGCACAAACTTTCAATATTTTTTTTCTTTTGCTCTTGCTAAACTCTTGCCTTTGCTGGAGTAATAAGCTTATTCATTGTAGGATTTTTTGCCTTCTAGAATAGCCTTCTTATCTACTCCTCTGTTCCTTGGCTCTCCACCTTATTTCAGATCTCTGATGAAAACCTACATCACCTCTATCTCTTGCTTTTGTCCCCTAATATCTGTGTCTTTTGTTGGTCTTTATGCTTTATGCTTTAACATCTTCTGCCATACAATGCCTTCATACTCCTGCTGCTGTTAATTTATACATTATATTGTCTTACACTATTCATGTTTGAGAAGCATTTTGAGCAACTGTATTTGGAGGAAATGTAATGTGAAATGTTATATTGCCCCCAAAGGATTGAAAGGATCTTCAAGAGAAGAATGGGAAATTATAATGGAAAGGTTACCAGTGATGACTAGTAAGAAAGAAGTGTTGTAAGAGATATCACTAAGAACATATTTACATAGAAAAGGTGATGAATTGATTGGTTAGATAGAATGAATATCATAAGATAGATGGTTTGGCACTATCATCCATTAATAATGATAATGGTAATAATAATAGACATTCATGTGGTATTTAAGTGTTGCAAAGTGCTTTAAATATGTTATCTCAGTTGATCCTCACAATAGCGTTATTAAGTACTATACTTCTGAAAGGGAAGTTAGGTCATCCACTGCATTGATTTTGGATTCAGGAAAATTCATGAGTTCAAATCCAGCTTTAGATACTTGCTAGCTGTCTGATCCTGGGCAAATCACTCAACCCGTTTGACTTAGTTTTTCATCTGTAAAATTATCCACAGAAGGAAATGGCTAAAAACTCCATTGTCTTTGCCTAGAAACTCCAAAATGTAGTTGCAAAGAGTTGGACATGACTGAAATAAACAACAATACTTCTGAATATTCCGATTTACTGAAAAGGAAAATGAACATCAGAGAAAATAAGTGATTTACTTCTGGCTACATAGCTAATAAGTAAAAAGATATTTGATCTAAAAATCTCTCTTTTTTACACAAACCCAGAATAATGAAGTATTTATGAAAAGATATGACTAAATAGGATGAGACAAAGGACGAGATCTTGATAGGTTGTAATCTGCATTGGTGAAGGCAGTATCCACTCTGATGTGATGATGGTTCCACAATACACATACACAATATAATCAATAATTTTTGTCCCTTTTGACTTCTCCCTTTGTTGCAAATGGTCAAGTTTTTTGTGCAAATATTAGCAAAAACAAGGTGTTTAACATTTTTTATGTACTATCTGCCATAATTTCATGATTAGGAATAAGAAAGAATAGGGTAGGAACTGACCAGACTGTGTTAGTGTTCACCTATTTGCTAAAGAGGAAGTGCTCTCTTGGGCCATAGAAGGTTTGATGAATGAAAGAGAAAGCGTGAGATGTATGGTTTATATTACAGGCCTGTTGTACCATAATAGCAACCAAGACCAAAATGAACAAGGTAGGAATTTCCATAAGGAAAATATTATATTTAATCATTGTGCCAAGTAAAAATATAAAATATCCATTATCACACATTGATTTGCCAGTGTTTATGGTTCCTACAAAATAAGAGATCTTTAGTGCTTGAATAGACAGACTAGGTTAGTCCAGTTCTTTCATTTTATGAATGAGGAAATGGCAAGCTAGATGGCATAGTGGATAGAATGCAGGACTTGGAGTCAAGTTTGAGGTCAAATTCTTATCTCACATTTATTTATCTCACATTCACATTTTCACATGACCCTGAGCAAGTAACTTAACATCTCTGTGTCTCAGTTACCTCAAATATAATATGGGGATAATAAAAGCACCTGCCTCAGAGGTTTGTTGCCAGAGACAAATGAGTTAACATTTTTGAAGCGATTTGTAATCCCTAAAGTCTTATAAAGCATACTAGCTATTTGTTATTGTTATTAAAGTTAGGTTGCTAGATGTTAAGTGACTTATACAAAAGTTACATAGCTAGTTACAAGAAAAGTCTGAATGAATCTTTTGGAATCTATCACAGGCTGTCTGCATTTTCTGATTATTACTGTCAAATTACTGTAGCCTTATGCCAAGAACAAGCAGATAGTCAGGGGGAAAAGTCCTCCACTAATAAACATGACGATTAACCTAATCACTTTAATAGCTTTAATGTGATTGTCTGTGACTGTTTGCCTGAGGGATCAACTTGAAATGTTCTGAATGCTATAAATGATGTTCAAGGCAAGGAATGATAATAGTTCATTACATTTCAATAATACTTTTCCTTATATCATCTCATTTTATCTAAAAACAATTTTATAATTTAGAAAGGAGTGTGTATTATCTCTTTTTATAAACAAACTTACCCAAAATCATAGGGTTGTTTGGATCCTGGATGAAACCATTTTTGTCTATCATGATAGATACTGATTTTGAACTGTCAAGGAGCTCAGAAGTCATGTTGTTCAACTCTTTCATGTTTTGGGCAAGGAAACTAAGAAGCAAAAAAAAGATGATGATGTGAATCACACGTTTGTAAACCTTAGACTAGAAACTAAATCTGGAAACAATGCTTTTGAGTCCATTTTTCTAGCTATGACGGCACCTTTTTTAATAAATTAATTTATTTTTAGTTTTCAACATCCCCTTCCATAAGTTTTAAATTTTTTCTGCCTCACTCCCTTCATCACTCTCTAAGACAGCATGCATTCTGATATACACTCTACATATACATTCTTATTAAACACATTTTCACATTACTCATGTTATAATAGAAAAATTAGAATGAATGGGAGGAACCATGAGAAAGAACAAAACAAAATTAAGCTGAACAAAAAAAGAGCAAATAGTATTCTTTGATGTGCATTTGGATACCACATTTCTATCTCTATATGTGGAAAGCACTTTCTGTCATGAGGCTTTTGAAGGTGTTTTAGGTTCTTACATTGCTGAGAACAACTAAGTCTATCAAAGTCAGTCATCACGCATTGTGGCTGTTACTGTGTACAATGTTCCCCTGGTTCTGCCCAGAACTCAACATCAGTTCACATAAGTCTTTCCAGGTTTTTCTGAAGTCTTCCTGCTCATCATTTCTTAGAGCATAATGGTATTCCATACATTCATATACCACACCTTGTTCAGCCGTTCCCCAATTGATGAGAATCCCCTCAATTTCTAGTTCTTGGCCATTACAAAAAGAACTGATGTAAATATTTTTGGACATGTGAATCTTTTTCTAATTTGCATGATGTCTTTGGGATACAGCTCTAGAAGTTGTATTGCTAGGGCAAAAGGTATTAATATTTTATAACCCTTTGGCATATTTCTAAATTGCTCTCCATAATGGTTGGATCAATTCATAACTCTACCAACAATGAATTAGTGTTCCAATTTCCTCACATCTTCTCCAGCATTTATCATTTCACTTTTGTGTCATATTAGCCAATCTGACAGGTGTGATGTGGTACCTCAAAGTTCTTTTGATTTACATCTCTCTACTCAATAGAGATTTAGAGCATTTTTCTATATGACTATAGATAGCTGTAATTTCTTCCTCAGAAAACTGCCTGTTCATATCCTTTGACCATTGATCAATTAAGGAATGACTTGTATTCTTATGAATTTGACTAAACTCTCTACGTATTTTAGAAATGAGGTCTTTATCAGAAACACTGGTTGTAAAAATTCTTTCCCAATTTTCTGCTTCCCTTCTAATCTTGATTGCGTTGACTTTGTTTTGGCAAACACTTTTCACTTTAATGTAATCAAAATTATCTATTTTGCATTTCATAACATCCTCTATCTCTTCTTAGGTCATAAATTCCTATGTTCTCCATAAATCTGACAGGTAAAGTATTCCTTCTTCTCCCAATTTATTTATAGTCTCAGCATTTTATCTAAATCATGTACCCATTTTGATTTTATTATTATTATATATGGTTGAAGATACTTGTCTATACCCAGTTTTTACCATACTACTTTCCAGTTTCCCCAGCAATTTTGTCAAACAGTAAGTTTATATCTAAGAATCTGGGGTCATTGGATTTATCAAATAGTACATTACTATAGAAATTAACTACTGTGTCTTGTGTACCTAACCTATTCCACTGATCCATCACTTTATTTCTTAGCCAGTACCAAGTAGTTTTGATGATTGCTGCTTTATAATATGATTTAAGATCCAGTATGGCTAGGCCACCTTCCCTAATATTTCTTTTGGTTAATTCCTTTGATATTCTGGACCCTTTGTTCTTCCAGATGAATTTTGTTCTTATTTTTTTCTAGCTGCATAAAATATTTTTGGTAGTTTGATTGGTATGATACTGAATAAGTAAATTAAGTAGAAATGTCATTCTTAACTTGGCCTAGCCATGAGCAACTGATATTTTTCTAATTATTTAGATCTGACTTTATTTGCATGAAAAGTGTTTTGTGATTGTGCTCATATAGCTATTGGGTTTGTTTTGGAAGGTAGATTCTCAAATTGTTTATAATGTCTACAGTAACTTTAAATGTAATTTCTCTTTCTATCTCTTTTTGTTGGGCTTGGCTAGTAATATATAGAAATGCCAATGATTTATGTGGGTTTATTTTATATCCTGCAATTGTAGTTTTTTCTTGATTCTCTAGGATCATGTAAGCACCTCATTGTATCACCTGCAAAGGGTCACAACTTAGTGTCTTCCTTGCCTATTCTAATTCCTTCAATTTCTTTTTCTTCTCTTATTGCTAAAGCTAATGCTTCTAGAACCATATTTTATAACAGATGATAGACATCCTTGTTTCACTCCTGATCTTATGGGAAATGCTTCTAGCTTATCCCCATTACATATAGTGCTTCCTCATGGTTTTAGGTATATGCTAATTATCATCTTAAGGAAGGCTTTATTCATTTCTCTACTCTGTAGTGTTTTTAAAAGGAATGGGTGTTGTATTTTGTCACAATCATTTTCTGCATCTGTTGAGATGATCATATGGTTTCTGCTAGTTTTGTTGTTGATATGATCAATTATGCTGGTAGTTTACCTAATATTTTACCACTCCTGAATTCCTGGTATAAATATTTCCTTATCATGAGGTGTTATTGTCACGATAATTTGCCGTAATCTTTTTGCTAATATTTTTTTTTAATTTTTGTATCTATATTCCTTAGGGAAATATGTTTATAATTTTCTTTCTCTGTTTTGACTCTTCCCAGTTTACTTATCAGTAATATATGTGCATAATAAAAAGAATTCGGTAAGACTTCTTCTTTGTCTATTTTCCCAAATAGTCCATATGTTATTGGAATTAATTGTTCTTTAAATGTTTGATAGAATTTGCAAGTAAACCCATCTGGCCCTGGAGATTTTTTCCTAGGCAGCTCATTGGTGGCTTGCTCATTTTCTTTTTCTGAAGCGGGGTTATTTAAGCATTTTGCTTTCTCTTCTGTTAATCTGGGCAATTTATATTCTTGTAAATATTCACCCATTTCACTAAGATTGCCAAATTTATTGGTAAACAGTTGGGCAAAAGAATTCCTAATTTTTGTTTAAATATCCTCTTCATTGGTGGTGAATTCACCCATCTTAATTTTGATACTGTTAATTTAGTTTTCCTTTTTATCAAATTAACCAAAGGCTTATCTATTGTTTTTTCATAAAACCAGCTCTTAGTTTTATTTATTATTTCAACAGTTTTCTTAATTTCAATTTTCTTAATCTAACCTTTGGTTTTCAATATTTCTAATTTGGTATTTAATTGGAGACTTTTAATTTGCTCTTTTTGTTACTTATTTTAGCAGAATGCCCAATTCATTGATTTACTCTTTCTCTGTTTTATTCATGTAAGCTTTCATGGATTGTAACGAGAGAAGAGGAAAGGAGGAGGCAGAAAAGAGTAAATTATAATCACATGAAGAGACGCAATAACATATTACGTTAGAGAGAAAGAAAGGAGATGAGCATCTCATCACAAACCCTTTTCATTCCTTGATTAAGTCTTTTATCATCATATCAGCTAATCTGTACCCATACCTTCTGTCTATGTATATCCTTTTTAAATGTCATAATAAAGATACAGTTCTCAAGATATATGAGTTTCATCTTCCTATGTAGGGATGTAAACTGTTTGCCCTTACTTAATAACATGCTTTTTTTTTCCTTTCCTGTTTCCCTTACATGCCTCTCTTGAGTCTTGTATTTGGAGATCAAATTTTCCACTGAACTCTGATCTTTTCATCAGGAAGGTCTGGAAGTCCCTTATTTAATTAAATATCCATATCTTCCCCTGAAAGATTATGCTCAAGAAAAGATTATGCTCAATTTTTTGAGTTAGTTGATCATTGTTTCTAATCCAGGCTCCTTTACATTATAGAATATCATATTGCAATCTTTTAATGTAGAAGCTGCAAGGGCCTGCATGATCCTGTCCATATTTCCACAATATTTGAATTGTTTCTTTCAGGCTGCTTGCAGTATTTTCTCCTTGACCTGGTAATTCCAGGATTTGGCTATAATATTCCTTGGCATTTTCAATTTTGGATCTTTCTCAGGGGGTGATCAGTGGATTCTTTCGATGACTACTTTTCCCTCTGGTTTTAGGACCTCAGGAGAGCTTTCCTTGCAGACTTCTTGGAAAATACTGACAAGTCTTTTTTTTTCATCATGCTTTTCAGGTGGAACAATAATTCTTAAATTATCTCTCCTTCCTCTATGTTTCAGGTAAGTTGTTTTTCCAATGAGGTATTTTAAATTTCTCTTTTTTTCCATTCCTTTGATTTTTTGACTGATTCTTGATGTCTCATAAAATCATTAGCTCACACTTTCCCCATTCAAATTTTAACAAATGGTTTTCTTCAGTTAGCTTTTGTACCTGCTGTTCCGTTTGTCCAATTCTACATTTTAAGGAGTTGTTTTCTTCATTATGCTTTTTTCCATTTTGTCAATTGTATTTTAAATGAATTATTTAATTTTACTTCTACCTCTCTAATTTGACTTTTAAAATCCTTCTTGAGGTCTTCTAAGAAGGCTTTTTGGGCTTGAGACTGGTTCATATTCCCCTGTGATGTGTGAGATTTGAGTATAATAACAATGCCATCCTTTTCTTAATTTGTGTTTTGACCTTCCCTGTCACAATTATAAGAGTCTATGTTCTTTCTTTTTTATGTTGGTCTTACTCATGGTGTTTGCCTTTTTCCTGGATTTCAAAGTTGATCTCTGCTTCTGGGGCCCAGGGAGCACTGTCCCACAGCTCTTGTATTGGGGGCTAGGGGTCTGGTTATTTTCTTTTTGTGCTGGGCCCTCAGTTTCTGGCAGCTGAACACTGTAGGAATTGTAGCTTACCTGCCACTAAGCTGGAGCTGGTGTTGGTGGCTGGTGTGTGCTGATGCCAGATGGGGTTTTACTGCACTTCCCCTGGGTTACGCTGAAGTTTGAAGTGTGACATGTGTGAGTGAGTTGGTCTGGCCACTGGAGATTGCCTCCTCTCCAAGGGCTGCTAGAGCACAGGTAGGCTCATTTGCTGGTGGACACCTATCTGCTCCACAATTGGTGCTGTCTGACAGTTCCCTTGTTTGTGTGAAGGCATACAGAGGGGTCCTTGTGTTGGTGCAAGCCAGCTCCTCCACCATGGGGCTCAGGATTTCTGCCTGGTTTGCTGAGGTGGGGATTGCCACTGGCTTACCAGGATGCTTACTGTCCTGTACCGGTCCCCTTCAACTGAAGAAAGAGGGACCTTTCCCATTAATCCCCCTAGCTTCATGAGCTAAAAACTGCTACACTGTCTTTTTTCTGGCTCCACTATTCCAGGATTTTTCCTGGGGCGGTATTTTCTAGGTTTTTCTAGATCAGTAAAGGAGAGTGAGACCAACTTAATGCTTACTACACCATCTTGGCTCTAGGAAGTCTCCATGATCCCATTGTTGAATAGGACTACTTTTACTCTCAGAGAGACCCATAAAAGTATTATGATGTGGAGAAAGGAAGAACAATGGGACAGAAGGAGATGTATAGAATCAATTTTATTTATCCATCTGAAGTAAAGACCAGCCTTGCTAACTCTAGTCTGAAACTTCATCAAAATGATTTGGTCATTCCTGGGAAGAAACACATGAACGTCAAAATTCTCTTCACACAGTACTAAACATTGAAAACAAAGTAAAAAAAAAACTATGTTTGAGTCTTCTCTATAGCCTTACCAATGCAATTTCAGTGAATTGTAAAGTGACCTTTTCCTTTTGCCTTAATTTTCAGTGTTGCCTTCTTCTGAAGATCATCTGATAGAAACTTATCTTTTTACTTGTTTATATCATTCAATACACCTTGAGCTTCTTAAGGGTAGGAAGTTTTTATTGCTGTTGGTTGGTTGGCTGGTTTGTTCTCTTTCTGTGTTCTCAGCCCCTTGCACATAATAGGTGCTTAGTTAATTTTTGTTTATAATAAAGGTTTTTTTTTCCAATGAATACACATGCAGATGTACATAATTTATTTACACAACAAACTCAGTCATGTAGAACTCTTTGCCAGTGAGTGATTCAAAGTGACTAGTTAGTGGACTAGACTTGGGGTCAGGAATATTTCAGCTTAGATCCTCCCTTAGTTACTTGCTGTCTAAATGGCTCTGGGCAAGTCACTTAACTTCTATTAAGCTCAGTTTCCTAACAATCCAATGATTAAGTTGCATTTGATGGCTTCCCTTACAGTTCTGTATCTGTTATCCTATGAGTTTTATTTTCAATATAGTGTAAGGCTTTATTTTAGCACAAAAACAAATTACCACCATCATGACCATCAAGAAATGGTTATCAGGAAATATTGTGTATGTTCCTTAGCAACTAAAACAAAATATCTTATATTCCAGGAATTGTGAGTACACATATAAATGATATTCCACTAAAGTCCTATTTGAATGTCTCTTCGTGTTGTCGGAGAAAACCACAGATGCCAACAGAACCTGGGCTTTGGCGGCCCTATAAAGCCAGAGAGCCTTTGAATACAAATCTGGGTACAGACAATATTTCTGTCATGCAATGACTCATGCTATCTTAGTTCAGAGAATTTAACCAAGGGACACTTGTCTAGTAGATGATGACTCCTTTGTTCCAACCAAAGTAACCAATTTTTCAAAAAAAAGTCCACGTAAAAAATGGACAGGCTAATATTTGTGCTGGTAAAGTAAGTACCAATAAGGAGGAATTCATAAGCCCATAATGAATTGAAGTATGTACCTATTACCTTTATCCATCCAAAAGTTTTCATTGGAGTATTTTAAATATGCATTACTCCAAACCATCATTTTGTCACCATTTCATAATACTCTAATCTTATTGTTTCTGACTATACCATCCCAAAATTTGTCATTCCTTCTATCACCCCCACACACACTCCACTGCTTTTCATATCCCCTTTCTCTCTTACTTTCCTATAAGGAAAGAAAGATTTCTATACCTAATTGAGTGTATATGTTATTCGCTCTTTGAGACAATTCTGAAGAGAGTAAGGTTCACTCATTCCCCCTCGCATCCCCCCTTTTCCCCTCCCTTGTAAAAGTTTTTTCTTGCCTCTTTAATGTGAGATAATTTACCTCATTTTACATCTCCCTTTTTCTTTCTCCCAGTAAATTTCTCTCTCACTCCTTAATTTCATTTTTAGTTAATATCCTTTCATATTCAACTCACACCTGTGCCTTCTGTCTATATACTCCTTCTAACTACTCTGATGATGACAAAGGTCTTATGAGTTACAATATCATCTTCCTTTGTAAGAATGTAAATAATTTTTAAAATTATTAGGTCCATTATGAATTCCTTTTGCTATTTACCTATTTATATTTCTCTTGAGTCTTGTGTTTGAAAGTCAAATTTTCTATTAACTGCTGGTCCTATCATCAAGAATGCTTGAAAGTCCTTGATTGCATTGAATATCCATTTTCCCCCTGAAGGAATATACTTGGTTTGCTGAATAGATAATTTTTGGTTGTGATCCTAGCTCCTTTGCTTTCTGGAATATCATATTCCAAGCTCTCTGATCCTTTTGTGTAGAAGCTGCTACATCTTGTTGCATAATCACACAATATTCACAATACCAATGACAATGAATATGCTGGTGTAGTTCTGAATCACAAAATATAATAGACTCTCCATATAGAAGACAGTAGCAAAACATTTATTCAGATACCAGAAAGCCAAATACTAGCACCAGTAAACCGAATCCATCATAGCAATGAAGAAGTTAATACACATTATCACAGAAAGGAGCAACACCATCCCCAAACCTTTCTGCTGCTCATGCCTTCCCACAAACAAGCATTCACAATCCTAGCTCTCTGCTTGCCTGTGTCTTTTTTCTCCCACTTCTCTAACTGCTCTGACCAACTTCCTGCTCCACCCTTCCTGTTCCACCCTATCAGTAAGCTCCTCCCACCATGTGTGACCTGGGGTTCCACGTGACTTAAGCAAGTCACATGGACCTATTAATGGATGGCAAAGATCTTTAAATTAAGCAAAAATATATTAACAATACACATGGCCCAAAGATCTTTCTTATCCATCACATAGGTCAACAGGGCAACTGGTGTCAACTGAACTTTACAATAATGTAACAGGGATGACACAAAATCACATAAAACAATATCTTAGGGTGGAGCTTGAGCAGAAGCACCCCATCATTCACTCCTTGAATGAATGGGGCCCAAAATCTTGGGGTAGGGGGCGAGGTCTCTTCTTCCACAGCTACTTCCCACTGAAATTAGACATAGAGCTCTCCCTGCCCCAAGAGGTCCCATTTGAGAGGTCATTTCTTTAGCTTGCAGTAGGAACTTGGTGCACACCAGGTCCAGGGGTGACACATCACTGTCGTGGACAGAAGGTGACATCTGGCTTAAGCAATCAGGCATATGCAGGCGGAGGGTACTAAGCCTGAAGGAAACAAATCTAGCAAACAAGTTAAACAGAAAAAAGCCAAAAAGAAACAAGGAGACAATAACCAGAAACACAGTAGATGTAGAGTCAGCAATGCTTCTGGAGTCCATGAACCCGCTATCATAGCCTCATTTATGGTAGAATGTATGAGTTAAGGGTGCAATTTGGTACTCATCTGCTCCGAAATAAAAAACACTTATAGTATCTTTCCCATGAGTTATAGTTTCCACTGCCTTTGGAACATTTTCTGCCTTCAATTTACTCATACTTCAGCTCCCAATTTTATTCTATCAATAGAACCAAACCCTTCAGTTTCTCTGATAGTTATTTTGGAAGTACGGTCAATTTTCACAAGTGGTATTGTTTCACAAGGAATAATATTCACATGAACTATTTCATCATTTTTACAAAAAAAAACTCTATAGGTTCTTTAACGAAATTTTGGAATGTCACAATAATTTCTCCTTGATAATTAGAATCTATTATTCCAGCCAATACATATATTCCTCAAGTTACTAATTCGGAGTTAGGTAATATCCATGGAAAATGATTTTTAGGGATTCTCATACATGTTTCAGTAGAAATTTTTCTTTTTTCTTTTCTGTCTAACCAAAAGTCCTCTAAAAAACGTAAATCATGTCTTGCCAATCCAAGTGTTCCTGGATACAGGAACAACATCTTGCCTCACAGTCAAATACTCAATATTTAGATCTTTTGTGTTTATTGTTTTCTAATTTTCAGATTTGGGGTCATCATTCTGGCAAGAGGTCTGCTTTCTCCCAGTGTTATATTATTCAAATTACATAAAGCAGTGAACAAATTATCCTTTTAATGTTCATATGAACTATTAGAACTTATTTTTCTTAAATGGTCTTTCAATAATCCCTTCATTCTTTCGATTAACCCAGATGCTTTTGGATAATATGGAATATGATATATCCATTTATATCATTATTATACAATATCTCTTTATTTCATTAACTTTGAAATGTGACTCATTGTCACTTTGAATCAGCATTGGGGTCCCATAATATTCACTTTTGACATCTACAATTTTGCAGGTGTTTTTCTGGGTCACATTCTTATAAGGACAAGCCACAAGTACACATGAATAGGTGTCAACACAAGTACATATAAATTTACATCCTTTATCTTGGGGCAGTGGTCCAATATAATCTGTCTGCCAAATTTGGGCTGGAACTTTTCTCCTTGCTATCTCTCCAGTTACTCCCTGAGGAACAGTCTGTTCCTTTTCCAATTGACATATATAACATTGCTCTGCTACTTGTTTAGCAATGAATGAATGACACTAATACCTCGATTTTGTGCCCACTGGCATGTGGCCTGGACCCCTAAGTGGTCAGCTGTTTGATGGACCCATTTTCCTAGTACTGGATCATCAGCTGGTGTCAGTAGAAACAACATGTTGAATAGGAATCTTTGCTGGTTGATCAGCATGTGCACTGTACTCACATTCTGGCGTGGTGAGGGCCATATGAGCATCTACACAAAAAAACTACAAATTAGTAACCAAAGACATGTCCCAAATATCTTCCCATAATTCTTTGCCCCAAAACTGTTTACCATGAATGTCACAATTTTCATTTTTCCACATGGGCATCCATATGGCTAACCCATTAGCTACCTCCCATGAATCAATAAATATATGACACTGTCCTCCTTGTTATGTTTTAATAGCTTGAAATACTGCCATAATTTCAGCATATTGACTACTTCTACCTGTCCCATGACTTTTCAAAGTCTACCTAGTACATGAGTAATAGGCTACGACTTTCCAGTTTCTTGTGACCCAAATATTTTGCTGTCCCATGCATGTTTCTTTTGTTCTTCAGTTAATCCATCATCTCTCTCTTTCCATTTTACCAAGGACTCTATCAACTGTTGTTTTGGTTCAGGGAGTATATCATTTCCCTCAGGGTCAATGCTCACTATAGATTCATGTAGAGCAGAAACTCCACTTTTGCCTGCTTTAGATTCATTTTGAATATACCATTTCCATTTAATTATGCCAACCTCTTGCACGTGTCCAATTCTGTGAAAAACTGGGGTACTCATTACCCAGATCATAATTGGGATTCCAGGGCTTAGTTGTACCTCATGGCCCAGAGTCAGTTGTTCAATCTCTAACAAAGGCCACTATGAAGCTAACAACTGCTTTTCAGAAGGGGTATATTGAAGTCTGGATGAAGAGAGTTTCCTATACCAAAATCCTAAGCTTACATTTCAGCTTTGTTGTTTTCGCCATAAACTCCAGTTTGCATATTCATCCTGTACAATCACTTGTAATTCCACTGGGCCACTTTGCATAGGCTATAGATCTAGGCCACTTGTATACCAGCTTTGGCTTTTTCAAAAGCTTTGCTCTGCTCAAGTCCCCAATTAAATTTATATTTTTTTCCTAGCAGCTTCATGTAAGGGTTTCAAAATCTGTCCTAGATGTGGAATGTGGTGCCTCCAAGACCCAAATAATCCTATAAATTTTGAGGCCTCTTTCTTATTGGTAGGGATAGAAAAATATTGACTTTTGCCTGGCTTGTGGGAAAATCTCTTTCAGTATTCCATTGCATACCCCAAATTTTCATAGTTTGAGCTGGCTGTTGAATCTTTGCAGGGTTACTTTCCTACCCTTTGCTTTTCATATGCTCAACTAAAAGCATGAAACTTTTCTCCACTTCTTTTACATTTTCTCCCTGTATCATAATGTCATCCACGCAGTGGGCAAGCTGTACACCAGTATAACAACAATGTGGCTAGCAGCTGCTATAGGGGTGTAAGACCCAACAAGACTAGCAACAAGAGTTGCTGATAGCACAGGTTCTTTGATATACTTTTCTAAGGAAAGCAAACTGAAAGGGGTTAAGAATTTCACTTTAATCAACCATACATATATCATTCACTTAGTTCAGGGGGAAAAACCAGCACCCTGAACTTCAGAGCAAATACAAATAGAGATTAAAAACAGAAAATATCAATAGATCAAATAACACAATTCAACAGACAAGCTTTTTTCTGATCAAGACATCACATATATAATTACCAAAAGGAAAAGCACAAGCATCTGGGTTTTCTTCTTACCCAGAGTCTCCACATCAACACTCTTCCAGTGAGTGAGAGCCACAGACAAAATGCTAACCTCTGAGTTTATATACCCTTTTTAGGGACTGAGGAGTTCCCACCTAATCAACAAAAAAGGTGTCAGTCTGGGGCTTTACACCCAGTTAGCAAAAGGGTGTGAGCCTGGGGCTTCCAATCTGGTAAAGATTAATCAAAGGCATTTGATTACTTTAGCATTCTAAAGGTGGAAAAAGTTCCATTCTAATTACTGTAACACTCCACCTTTTTGCAGGATCCTTGGCCTTACACAATCTGAATAGCCACGGATCCTGGAACAAATAGAGGCATTACGTACATTGTGATCCAATGATGGAACTAAAGGATAACATTCACAGCATAACAAAACATATCATTCAAGGTCATTCCCAAAATACTTGTTTACAATACAAACATGATCCACCTCTAGGTCACAGCAAGTCAACAACTCTTTAGTCAACACAGAGTGTCTAAGTAAAGTCCTTCTTGAAGGTGTGTCCTTGTACCCACACTGCCATTGCAGGCTTCCTCCTGGTCACCTCAGGTACCAGCATGCTTTAATTAGCAAACTCCGAAAGCAAACAAAAAGTCCAAATAAAGTTCTCTTTGGGGTATGTCCTTCTCCCCACACTGCTCCAGCACCCTGCTTCCAAGTCCTGAGGGGCAGCTGGGCAACAAATCCAACAGGATGGGGTTCTGGGGGATCCAAGGCACTTCCCTCACCCACCATAGACAACTCTACCCCTCCTTCCTGGGTCCCAAACACTCCTAGGAGAAGGAAGCAAAAAAATCACACTCAATGCCTTGCTGCAAAATTTCCAACTTGCTCCAGGGCTGAATTCCAAGTTTCTGGGTTACTGGTCATCCAGCAGGAGCCAGACATTCCTGGTTTCTGCATGAATCCTGATGAAGGCAGCTCCTCACTCTTGCTCTCACCTCACCAAGGTCAGTTCACAGGCAGCTCATCTCTTTTTCTCTCAAGTCGGTACAAAGGTTGTTCTCCACTTTTTCTCTCAAGTCTGTATGAAGGCAGTACCCTGCTCCTGTTTTAAGGCTCCACATACAATACAATCTCAGGACATTCACCCTTCCAGCACAGGTTGGAGTCAGGTGAATCCACTCAAGCCTTAGCTCTGGCCATTCTGATATCCTGCAAGTCTGTGCTTGTTTTCCCCCCACAGCCACCGCTCCAGTCTATCTCCTGCAGAGTGTTAGCGGGGTTTGGAGGAGGAAGGAGAGGTTATCTCCCAGGGCCCCTGCACTAGGCACCTGGGAAACCATTCCTGTGACTGCTACTTCCCAGTTTTTCTTCAGGTCTCTGGGGCTTCACAGAACCATAGCCACAACAAGTATAAAGAGCAACCCAATAACTGGGAAACATTCAACAACCTTCTCAGTACTCCAAAACTCCATACTTTACTTTTAATCTGCAGATCCTACTAACTATGCCATTTTTGTAATAACAATTTGCCTAGCAGATGCTGTGGAAGTGTAAGACCCAAAAAAACCAGCAACAAGGGCTATTAGCACAGGTTCTTTTGATCTGCTTTACTAAGGAAAGTAACTTTAAGGGGTTAACCACCTCACTTTAATCAAACATACAAATATCATTCACTTAGTTCAGGAGGAAAAGCCAGCACCCTGAATTTCAGAGCAAAAACAAATAGAAATTACACACATCAATAGACAGACCTTGTCTGATTCAAATCACAATTCATAGTTACCAGGAAACCATCAACATCTGGGTTTACAAGCTGAGGGGCTGTTAACAATGGCTACTCAGAGTCTCTTCAAGTTACACAACACTCTTCCAATGAGTGAGAGTCCCAAACAAAATTCTAAACTCCAAGTTTATATACCCTTTTTAGGGCCCAAAGGGTTCCTACCTAATCAGAAAGAGGGTGTGAGCCTAGGGCTTTATACCTCTTTAGCAAAAGGGTGTGGGCCTCTCCTAGCTGTCATCATGGCAACTAGGCTCAGCCTGTGCCAGAGTTTCATGCACATTCAATTTATTACTTTTTTCACTTATTTTTTTCTCTTGGCTAAAAGAACAGAAAAATTCTCATTCAAACCATCTGACTCTTTTTTTATAACTATATTTTTATAAAGGACATAAGAGAAAGATCTGACATTCTAATAATTTCCTGAAGAGAGAGAGCACGTTGTAAATCAAAGCAATTAACCCCAGGTCCTGATCTTAGTATGGGTCAGACATTTGACTTGTGCATGAGAAGTGGTTCAGGGAGACAGAGAAAGAAGAGGAAGCCCAAGACTTCTTTAAAAAAATAATAACAAAAAAATAAAAAAAAACTAGATCTGAGGATTATTATATACTTATCCCCAATACCTATAGCTCCAAATACCCAAATTATCTACAAAGAAAAGAAGAGGGTGATTTTTCCCTCCCCTCTCTTCAACTGATGTCTTTGGTTGCCATTGGTTTTTATTGTAATCTTCTCTGTACGTTTGTTACACACCTACTATGTGCAAAGTACTATGTAAGACATGGTGAGGATACAAAGATGACGAAGATAGACAGACAGACAGATAGGTAGATAGATAGATAGAGAGATAGAGAGATAGATAGAGAGATAGATGCACACATGCAGAAGACAAGGGTGGGTTGAATATGAAGGGATGATATGTAAAAAATAAACTTAAAGGATGAGAGAGGAATGTACTAGGAGAAGGAGAAAGGGAGAGGTAGAATGGCACAAGGTATCTCACATAAAAGATGCAAGAAAAAGTTTTACAGTGAATGGGAAGAGGGAGGACGTGAGAGGGAATGGGTGAGCTTTACTTTCATTGGATTTGGCTTGAGGAGGGAAAAACATACAGATTCAATTGGGTATGGAAATCTGTCTTACCTTACAAGAAAGTAGGGCACAAGGGGGTAAGGGAGTGGGGAATGATAAATGGGAGGGCATATTCGGGGAAGGAATCAGTCAAACACTTTTGAGGAGGAACTTGATCTAAAGAGAGAATATAATAAATGCAGGGCTGGATAGGATGGTGGAAAATATAGTTAGTCTTTCACAACATGACTATTATGGAGGTGTTTTGCATGACTGCAAACGTATAACCTATATTGAATTGCTTGCCTTCTCAGTCTAGGTGGGTGGGGAGGCAAGGGGGAGAGAATTTGGAACTCAGAGTTTTAAAAGTGAATGTTAAAAATTGTTTATAAGGGCAGCTAGGTGGTGCAGTGTATCTCTATTCAGGAAGACCTGAGTTCAAATCTGGCCTCAGACACTTGATATTTACTAGCTGTGTGGCCTTGAGCAAGTCGCTTAACCTCGATTTCCTTGCTTTCCCCTTCCAAAAATTGTTTTTATGTGCAATGGGGAAATAAGATATACAGACAATGGGGTATGGAAACATATCTTGCCCTATAGGAAAATAGAAGGGAAGGTGATAAGAGAAAGGGGGGTTATAGAAGGGAGGGCAGATGGGGGAAAGGGATAATCAGGCTGCATTCCATCTTGGGTTAGAAAGAGGGGAGAGATGGGGGAAAATTTGCAAATAAAAATCTTGTGGAAGTGAATGTTGAAAACTAAAAATAAATTAAGTAATTAAGGAAAATAATTTTTAAAAAAATATGATGCCTTGAGAGGCAGAACCGATATGGCAGAGGAAAGGCAGGGATTCAGCAGAGCTCTCCCCCAAACCCCGTCAAATACATTTAAAAATGCCTCTAAAGAAATTACAGAACAGCAGAACCCTCAAAAAGATGGTGTGAAACAAATTTCCAGCCACACCTCATTTTTCATTTGGCTAATTCTGCTTTTTAAGGCATTCTTTTCCTCTTTGGCTTTTTGGACCTCTTTTGCCATTTGGGTTAGTGTATTTTTAAGGTGTTATTTTCTTCCCTATTTTTGGGTCTCCTTTAGCAAGCTGTTGACTCATTTTCCTGATTTTCTTTCATCACTCTCATTTCCCTCCCATTTTTTCTTCTACTTCTCTTATTTGATTTTTGAAACCCTTTTTGAGCTCTTACATGGCCCAAGACCAATTCATATTTTTCTTGGAGGCTTTGGATGTAGGAGCTTTGACTTTGTTGTTTTCTTCTTGTTGTATATTTTGATCTTCTTTGTCACTAAAGTAAGATTCTCTAGTCTGTTTTTTCTGCTGTTTGCTCACTTTCCCAGCCAATTACTTGACTTTTTAGCTCTTTATCAAGGTAGGAGTCTGCTTCCAGTATGGAGGGTGTGCTGTGCCGAGCTTCAGGGGTTTTGTGTAGTTGTTTTCAGAGATACTTCTAGGGACCTGTAAATTTTCAATTCTTCCAAACTGGTATGATCAAAGGAGAGTTATTTACTCCTCTCTTGGCCTGAGTTCTGGTCTGTGAGTGACCACAAGCACTTTTTTTCTGCCTTGGAACTGTGAGAAGTGTTCCCTCCACACCACTGCCACAAGCACCACCATGCTAGCACTCCTCCTCACCCCAGGACCACCAACCAGGACTGTGACCAAGATGCAGGCAAAGTCAAAGCATGAGAATCCTGCCTCAGTGCCAGCAAAGAGATCCCTGCAATGCCTCTCTGATCAACCACTGAATCCCCCTGCCATCTCTAGCCTGAGACTTCCAGAAGCAGCTGCAGCCTCCATTGCCTGGGGATTGGGCTAGATCATACTCTCTCTCATCCAGGTCTGACAGACCTTTCCTTCTGACCTTCCAAGTTTTGTTTTGGTGTTTGTGGTTTGAGAAATCTGGAAACCAATTCAGCTGCCAGTGACTAAGTCCCTGAGGCCTGCTTTAGGTTTGGTTGGGCTAGGTCTCTGCCAAAGTGGCCCATGCTGAACTGCACTCCTCTCTCAGACTGGTGCAACAGAACTTTCCTGTAGACCTTCCAGTTTCACTTGGGCTAGAATTTTGTTTCATTGTGTCATTTTGTGGGTTCTGCTGCTTTAGAATTTGTTCAGAGTCATTTTTACAGGTATTTGGAGGGGTTTCAACATCACAGTTTTTGGGAGAAGAGCCCATGAACCCAAACTACCTACTCCCCAGGAATAGAGTTCATTAAGATATATCATGCTAAATTTCTCAAAAATATCAAAATGATCCAGTTATCTAATTTCTCAGGTATGATCTCTGTACCACTATTTGTAACTCACTAAACAAATTCTGCAAAATAGTTGCAGCAAACCAGGCATTTTCCAGCCCTTTAAGGAAGTTCTCAGGTCCATTATACAATAATACATTATACAGTAACACATTATACAATAATACATTATACAATAATAAATTCTATGTAATAGTCGTGAATATTGCACATTTAGTATTTTGGATGTCAAGTCCTCATACTCATAAGAATCATTGCTATTGATCCAAAGCAAAAGTTTCAGAATGGAAGATTCAATCCGAAAAACAAATGAGTATGATAATAATATCTAAAAATAGGATTCAGATTTCTCTACTATGTGTCAGAATATGTGAACAGCAAGTTTTTGGCCATCATTATAGTACATTTAACATGGAGATTGCAAATTTAATTTTTAAAAAGCCTAAAGATCTTTTTAATTAGAAAGAGAAAAGCAAAGAAGATGGAGAAAAAGGACTTTCTACTGATATCCACCAGTCTAAATACAGAAAATAACTACGTTATCAGAAGACTAGTAGTACAGAAACCTAGAAATTCACAACTGACAAAATCCAAGATGCAGAGTAATAAACAATCAATCAATAATCAACTTTTTAAGAGTTTACTATATGCTACTAACTGTGCTAGGAATTGTGGATAAATGTACAAAGAATTAATTCCTACTGACAAGGAGCATATGTTATTATAATAATAGGGAACATTCTCTCTCTCTCTCTCTCTCTCTCTCTCTCTCTCTCTCTGTATGAATGTGTATAAACATATATATGTACACACACACATATATACACACAAACATGCACTCACATAGGTACATGTATGTGTATATGTGTCATGTATAACATATGTATAGTATAAAATATACCATGAGCAAAATAAATACAAAAAGAATAAATATCAATGAATACAAAATAATTTGGAAAACAGAGACTTCCATTCCCTCCCGGTTAGGTCCGAGAGAGACATAAGGAAAGGCTTTATTTAGAAGATAATGCTTGAGATCTGTTTTAAAGGAAGAGAAGAATTCTGTGTGGCAGAGATGAGGATGTCTATTTCAGGCACACAGTATACCCAATACAAAAAACTGATAATGAAAGAGTGGTATATGTGAGGAAAAGAAAGAAAACGATTCTGGCTAGATTACACACTGTAGGAAGGTAAGTAATGTCTAATAAGGCTGAATAAATTGTGGCCAAGTTATGAATACCTATCAAACCTAAATTAAAGAGCTTCTGTTTTACCTGTAATAGGAGCCATCAGAGTTGGATGAGTAGAGGAACTTAAGGAAAGTAACCACAAGACACACACACACACACACACACGTATATACACAGATATAAATATATCTATATCTGTATGTATGTGGGTATGGGTGCATGTATGTGTATGTAAATATGTGTGTGTGTGTGTGTGTGTGTGTGTGTGTGTGACTGTGATGTTGAGAGGCTTGAGGCAAGGACTACAATTAGGAGGCTATTTCAACAATCTAGGTATGATGGCCTGAACTATGTTGGCAGAATTTTTCAATTATGAGAGATTTTTTTGAAAGCAGAAATGGCAAGATCTGGCAACTGACTGGACATGTGATTTCATAAGGAGGTAAGGGTCAAGGCCAGTGATTAAGTTACAAACCTGGGGCAGAGCACTAGAAGTATAGTGGGGTTTTTGAGAGAATTGAAAAGTTTGGAAGAGGGGAGTTTGGAGGATAATATAATCAATTCATTTCGAATATGTCAAGTTTGAAATGTCTTAAAGTCATACACTTTAAAAGACCAATAATCTGCAATGAGAAAATGAACTCTAGAGAAGACACTGAAGCTGGATATATAGAGTTCTAAGTCATCTGCCTAGAGATATTTGTTAAATCCATGGGGTATGATGAAGTTTACAAAAGATAGAATATATAATAAGAACAGAAGAGAGAAAAGGTCAAAATCTAGGAACGTGACCATAGTTCAGGGTCGTATAATATTTATAAACATCCATGAAAGGGGATGGCAAAATAGCCAGATAGATTGAAGAAGAAACAGGGAAAGTAGTATCACAAAAAAACTGGAAAGGAAAAAGTGTCTAGGGGATGTGTCAAATATAACTGATAGACTGATAAAGATGAGGACTGAGAAAAAGGCCATCAGATTTGACAATTAAGAGTTCACTGGAAACTTTGGAGAGAACAGTTTTGGTTGAGTGATGAAGTTGGGAATGTGATTACAAAAGGTTGAGTGGTGAGTGAGAGAAGTGGAAGCAATGAATATAGATAGAATTTTCAAGATGTTTGGCTCAGAAAGTAACGGAGATAAAATATAACTTAAGGTAGTAGCTGGGTCTAAGTGAGGTTCTATTGTTTGTTTTTGTTTTGAAAGACTGGAGGAGACTTTAGCAGATTGTAAAACAATAGAGAAAAATCCCATAGAGAGATAGAGTTTGAAGTTTGCTAAGAGGGAATGATAAAGCTTGCAATCTACTAGAGAAAATCGGAGGCCTTGTCAAAGGGATAGACTACTTCTTTGTCAGAAACTGTGGGAAAGAAAATAAGAGTAGAAGATGATGCCAAAGGGTTTTACCATGAAAAAAATGTGAGAACATGGAGCTCAATTATTTTGGGATAATGTTCAAGAAACAAAAACAAAAAAGGTGAGAAGGACAGATGCCCTGGGAGAACAGAAAAGAGAGACCAAGATTAAAAGAAATTATCTCACTTAAAAAAGGTTTACAAGGAAGAGATTTTACAATGGAAGTGTTAATGGTAGGGGAGGAGCAAGCAACACTTGAACCTTAGATCCAAAAATTAGATAAAAGTGAAAGAGGGTGTTTTAGCAATCTTGCTAGCAGCTTCCATGGGAGTGTAAGATCCACCAACAACCAGTACCCAGAAAGCTGCCAACACAAGTTCTTTGATCTGCTTTACTGAAGAAAGTAACTTTATGTGGTTAACAATCTTATTTCAAACCAACATACAAATATCATTCACTTAGTTCAGGGGAAAAAGTCAGCACCCTGAACTTCAGAGCAAATATGTACAAATTACAATACAACATCAACAGGCAGACTTTGTCTGATTCAAATCACAATACATAGTTACCAGTACCAACATCTGGGCTGCAAAGCTGGGGGGCAGTTTGCAGCTTGCCCACAGTCTCAACACACCTTCCATGAGTGTGCCCCAAAAATCAAATGCCAATCTCTCCTCAATTATATCCAGTTTGGAGCCCTGAGGGTTCTGACCTCACCCAGGCTGGGTCTGGGAAAGCTCTCCATCCCCAGGATCACATCATATACAAATCAATGACTCCCAATTGTCTCAGTGCTGAGAAATACTCCAAGGCAAAAAGATCCCACTTTATCTGCCCCATTCAAACAAAGACCAGAATCATTAAAGGCATTTAAGAGAAGAAAAGCAAAAAGTCCTACCTTAATTACTATTACACAATCCACCCATCCAGGGTCCATGGCCTAACAAAAATCTCAATTAAATGGCCATGGATCCTGGAACAAAATAGAAGCATTATACATTGCAATCACTTTCAGGGAAATATAACACTATCTTTCCCAAAATACTGTACAATACAACATCCACCCCTAGGTCAAAGCCAGTCAATCTCTTTAGTCCCTACAGAGTGTCCAAGTAAAGCTCTTGAGGGTGTGTCCACCCCACACAGTAGTTGCAGGCTTCCTCCTGGCACCCTCAAGTACCAGCATGACTTAATTAGCTAAAGTCCCAACACGAATTCCAAATAGAGTTCTCTTGGGGATGTGTCCTTCTCCCTACACTGCTACAGCACCCTGTTTCTGAGTCTGGGGGACAGCTGGACAACAAAGCCAACAGGTTGGGGTCCTTGGGGATCTGAGGGACTTCCTCTCACCCACAATAGTCAAATCCACCCCTCCCCCTGGGTCCCAAGCAGTCCCAGGGGAAGGCAGAAAAAAAGTAACACTCAGTGCCTGGCTGCAAAGTTTCCATCTTGCCCCAGGGCTGAACTGCAAGCTGTGGGTTCCTGGTTGTCCAGCTCTGGCTGGCCTGTCCTGGCTTCTGCCAGAATTCCGATGTAGACAGTTCCCTGCCTTTGCGCTCACCTAATCAAAGTCAGCTGGAAGGCAGTTCAACCCTCTCACCTTCCTAAGGTTCTCATATAGGCAGTCTTCTGCTCTGTCTGGGTCAATATTTCAGCAGCCACAGTCATTATGTAATAGTAGGTGTAGTAGTCATAGTCATAGTTCAATCAATGACTCTTGATTCAAACAAAGTCAAGACTTAATCAAGGGCACTTGATTTCCTTAGTCCTAAGAAGCACTCCAGAAAAAAAAAAAAAACAGCAAAAAGTCCCACTTTGCTGGCCATTACATTTAGCAAAAAAAAAAAAATGTAACAAGTTGTTTAGAGAGTGCAGAGCTAAGGTGAAATAAATGGCTAATGAAAAGTCCTAAAAACTGCTATCTGTCTTAAGAAATTTTAAGTATTAGTTTTCAAATAGATTATAGCAGTAGTTTTAAGTTAAATTATTGAATCATTTTTATGTTGTTCTGTAAATGTATGTTTACTTATTTTTTCATGATTAGCACCTCTTGTGTGCATAGAAATACATTACTTGTCTCATAACAGATTCTCATTTTATATTTACTACTTTTAATAATCCCCAATTTTGAAGGAAATTCTAGAGGCAAGCCACAACTTAAAAGTAAAACTGTTCCTGGTTTACCCATGTGAAGGTTTTAATGAAAATGAGAAAAAGCAGACTCCTTTCACTATAGTTCAGTCTCCTCAGGACTGCATCCAGTCCAAACTGCATGTCTAGGAACAGAGCAGGGAGAGTAAGAGTATCCCAGCCCCTCAAAGTTAGAAATAGAAGACAACCAATTTAATAAGTACTTTTTATTCCTCTATAAGTCAGAACTACAGGTAGATCAAAAGATGATATTCATTTGTGACTAATTCCTGTAGATATTGTATGCGGTTTACTGTTGACCAAAAGAAAAGTGTCACGTTTTGTTTTGTTTTGTTTTGTTTTGCTTTGTTTTGTTTTTGCTAACAAATTCCAGAAATGAGTGGTGTCTCCTTTACTAACTGTGGACCACACAACTCTTAATTTCAGGGCAAAACAAATCTTTCCCAAGGTGGTGTGTTCACCAATATTAAAGTTGTTGTTAACTGCCCTGATATTCTAGAGCCACAGGGCAAAATAGAAATTGAAAGAATCCACCGATCGCCTCCTCAAATAGATCTCAAAAAGAAATCTCCTAGGAATATTGCCGCCAAATTCCAGAGCTCCCAGATCAAGGAGAAAATATTGCAAGCAGCCAGAAAGAAACAATTTGAGTATTGTGGAAACACAATCAGAATAATCTAAGATCTGGCAGCTTCTACATTAAGAGATCGAAGGGCTTGGAATACGATATTCTGGAGGTCAATGGAGCTAGGATTAAAACCAAGAATCACCTATCCAGCAAAACTGAGTATCATGCTCCAAGGCAAAATATGGATTTTCAACAAAATAGAGGACTTTCAAGCTTTCTCAGTGAAAAGACCAGAGCTGAATAGAAAATTTGACTTTCAAGCGCAAGAATCGAGAGAAGCATGAGAAGGCAAACAAGAAAGAGAAATCATAAAGGACTTACTAAAGTTGAACTATTTTGTTTACATTCCTACATGGAAAGATGACGTATATGATTCATGAGACCTCAGTATTAGGGTAGCTGAAGGGAATATGCATATATATATGTGTTTATGTGTGTATATATATATATATAAGTGAATGTGTATGTATGTATATATGTATGTGTGTGTATATATATATATATATATATATATATATATATATATACAGAGAGAGGGGGGGGAGAGGGAGAGAGAGTGGGCACAGGGTGAGTTGAAGATGAAGGGAAGATATATAAAAGAAATAAAATGAAATTAAGGGATGAGAGAGGAATATATTGAGAGAGGGAGATAGGGAGAGAAAGAATGGGGTGGATTATCTCGCATAAAGGTGGCAAGATGAAGCAGTTCTGTGGGAGGAGGGGAGAGGGCAGGTGAGGGGGGAATGAGTGAATCTTGCTCTCATCAAATTTGGCCTGAGGACAGAATACCATACATACTCAATTGGGTATCTTACCCCACAGGTAAGAAGGAGGAAGAAGAAGATAAAACAAAGGGGGAATGATAGAAGGGAGGGCAGATGGGGGTGGAGGTAATCAAAAACAAACACTTTCAAAAAGGGACAGGGACAAGGGAGAAAATTCAATAAAGGCGGATGGGTTGGGAAGGAGCAAAATATAGTTAGTCTTTCACAACATGTGAAAGGGTTATAAATAATGATGCACATGTGGCCTATGTTGAAGTGCTTGATTTCTTAGAGAGGGTGGGTGGGAAGGGAAGAGGGGAGAGAATTTGGAGCTCAAAGTTTTAAAAACAGATGTTCAAAAACAATAAAAAAGTTTTTGCATGCAACTAGAAAATAAGATACACAGGCAATGGGGAATAGAAATTCGTCTTGCCCTACAAGCAAGGAAGGGAAAAGGGGATGGGAGGGGAGTAGGGTGACAGAAGGGAGGGCTGACTGGGGAACAGGGCAACCAGAATATATGCCTTCTTGGAGTGGAGGGAGGGTAGAAATGGGGAGACAATTTGTAATTCAAACTCTTGTGAAAGTCAATGCTGAAAACTAAATATATTAAATAAATAAATAAATATGAAAAAAAAGTTGTTCTTATTTCCTTTGGTAAAAATGAACAAATAAATAAGTGAACAACAATAAATAAATTGAAACCTTAACTGAAACACCCCCCCCCTCCAAATTCTAATATGCCTCATCTCCTAAATCATGTGGCTTGGCCTAGCTGACTTCAGTAGTTTAAGAGTAGAAGAAAAGGAGGAAGATGGTTAGAGTAATACAATACTGGAATTTAGGAAGAGATAAGTGGCAAGAGACCAAGGGATTTGAGAGTAGAGGACAGTATAGGGTTAAAACAATTAACTGTAGGTTTCAAATGAAAAAGGGGAGAGAGTGAAATTGAAGCAGAAGTAATGACCTTAGGATGTACTTACGTGTGGAGGAATTAAAAGTTTTTCAGAGGGCAAAAAAATAGGTTTAGAAGAGGTAAGCCAAGATACCCCTAATGTTTCTCAGCTCCCTGATGTTGTCCTGACTTCCCACTGTCTCTCCCCTTAACAACCATTTGGACAATGCACACTTGGTTAGGCAGTTCCCCGATTCAAATCTACAATCATACTTACTCCTATTTCCCTCAGGTCAAATTGGGTTTGTAGGAAAACACCCTCTGGTACCTATCCAAGGGAACTGAGTACTTACTCCCTTGGTATGGTCACAGGAAACATAAGGCAATTCTCTTTGATCTAACAGCCACTGTCTCACTTCTGGAAAATACAAATCCCATGGCTTATCTGAACTTTGAGAGTCACTGGACTCCTTAGCCAATATAGATCTAAACAGTGTTATTATTCTTGATTATCTTCTTGCCTGCTCAGAAGGTATTTGTGCTTTGGCCAACATCTTTTGTTATATGTATGTTAATAATTCTCATAAGGTAGAACTCCACACTCAAAGGATACTACAGGCAGCCACTTGGATGCAAGACATGTACTCCAGCCTGATATCTCCCCCTACCTATTCCTGGGGGTCTTGGTTTCTCTCCCTTGTTTCCCCTATTCTGATCCCATTATGCATCATTTTCCCCACTCTTATATTTGGTCCATGCTTTAACCTTCTGGTTTGCTTTGTGTCTTCCCACCCTCAGAAATACCACCTTCAACTCTTAAGATACGAATGCCTACCCTTGGTGTCCCTGAGTGGTTTGCCTCTCTCTACCCTGGACTCAGCTGGCACCACACTTCGCACTCCTACACTGACCACCCCTCCTCAACATATTCTGGGCCCTTGAAATGGACTCTTCACCCTTGTTCTGCAGGAAGCAGCTACTGAAGACAATGACTTTCACCCGTTTTATCCTGGAAAGATTTGTCCTGCCTAGTGGTTGAGTTGGGAAATGATGTGGATACAAACAATGTCCTAAGGGTTGAAAGTAATAGTAAGGGTCACTTTCCTAGGCCCTCTAGGGGGATTTGAGGCTCATTCTGTAGCCCGCCCTCTAACTTGAATGTGTCAAAGCCCTTTCTCCCTTATCTTGAAATACCATACAACTTGTACAAAAAGAATTGCTTTTGTCCCTCTCATCCTGTGTTCCCTATCTTGTCATTCGTCTTCCTCATCCTGTGTCATGACAAGTTTTCCTTATCTTGCAAGCAACTACTTTTCCTCATTTTGTTTGTACTTAACCTGTCCCTAAATCTCCAATCTCCACCAGAAACCCTAAAATTATATTGTCATCCTACAGGCTTGTTTCAACAATTTGGCTAGCAGCTCCTGTGGCTGTGTAAAACCAACAACAACCAGCACACAGAATGCTGCAAGCCCAGGTTCTTTTGAACTGATTTACTAAGGAAAGCAACATTAAAGGGTTAACAATCTTACTTTAATCCAGCATACAGACATCATTCACTTAGTTCAGGGGAAAAAGCCAGCACCCTGAACTTCAGAACAAATACAAGCAAATTGCAAACATCAACAGACAGACCTTGTCTGGTTCAAATTTCAATGTATATTTACCAGAGTTTAACAAAGTCCAAACTTCCAGGTTTACAAGCTGGACGGCTCTTAACTACAGCTGCCTAGGGTCTCCACATAAGCACACCACCAAGAGTGAGAGCCCTGAGCAAATAGCTCTGTCTTCCCTTTATAAGCACTCTTTAACCATCATCAAACATCGTCTCAGCCACCAGAGCTTAAGCTCTCACTGTTGGCTCTGGTCTTAGCAACTCCCCTTAGCACCCTGGGGGCTTCATGCCCACATTGGCTTAGCACCTAGTAGCTAGGGGTTTGGGGCCTACTTGGGAGTGAAAATATAATCTGAACTCCCTTCATTGGCTCCAACTTAGTTACCAATGCAAGGCTATATAGCGTTTTATCTACATAAGTCTGGGATTTTTTCCTATATCAGGGCCTTAAGAAAGCTCCCATTGGCTTAAAAAAAAAGAGGTAAGCCATGAGGGAGGTATGAGGAAAAAGAGGTTATGTTTGGAAGAAAGTAAAAACTTCTAAGCAAATTTAGGAAACATGTGTATGTAATCATGAGATCCAATGTGTTAAAATCCAGATTTGTGAGTGAGAAGGTGTAAGTCATGGAATTTAAGGATGATAAGAAATTTGGAAATTAGAAATTTGAGGAGACATCACTGTTTTGTTTTGTTTTTATTCTTTTTGTTTTCTCATTAAATAATGAGCAACGTTTATCTGCTGATCAACAAATCTTCTTTCTATGCTCAGCTTCCATTGGAAAATGGATTGATTTCAATTTGTGGGTTTTTTTCTATCATTTTGCTATTTTTAATTATATTATATATTTTATTTTAATATTTTTATTACATTTTATATTGTTATTTACTATATAATATTTTATATTATAGTATTTATTATATTAAATTTATATTTAAATTATATTAATTAATTATATTTGTATTTCATTTAATTTTAAAATTATGTATTTAAAATTTTTAACATTAATCTTTTTAAATTTTGAGATCTAAATTCCCTTCTGCACCCATTCAGAAGGCAAGCAAATATAATATCAATTATACACGTAAAATCACAGAAAACTTAATTATTCCTTTGCCTGTATTACCAAACACACACACACACACACACACACACACACACACAAGCAAGAAAAATCAAGTAAAAAGAGTGTGTTTTGTTCTCTCTGGAGAGACAGCATTTTTTATCATGGGTACTTTGGTATTGTCTTGATCAGAGTAGCTAAGTCTTTTACAGTTGATCATCCTTATAACATTACTGTTACTGTGAACCATCTCCTCCTGCTTCTGTCATTTCCTTTTTACATCAGTTAATATGTCTTCCCAGGTTTTTCTGAGATCGTCCAGCTCATCTCTTCTTATAGCACAATAGTATTCCATCAAACATGTGCCACAACTTGTTCTGCTATTCCCCGGTTGATGAGAATACCCTCAATTTCTAATTTTTTGCACCACTTAAAAAGCTGCTATAATTTCTTATTTTTTATCCAAATAGACACTTTTACCCTTTTCTTTCATCTCCAGGATACAAATCTACTAGTGCTATTGCTGAATCAAAGAGTATGCATGGTTTTATAGTCCTTTGGACTTAGTTCTAAATTACCCTTCAGAATAGTTAGAATAGTTCACAACTCCACCAACAATGCATTGGCATCTCTATTTTTCCACATTCGCTCTAGCATTTATCATTTTCCTTTTCTTCCATGTTTGCCACTCTGATGCATGTGAGGTTGTATATCAGAGTTGTTTTAAGTTTGATTCCCTTAGTCAATAAAGATTTAGAGCTTTTTATATGATTATTGATAGCTTTCATTTCTTACTCAGAAAACCATTTGTTCATATTCTTTGAACATTTATCAGCTGAGGAATAGAGAACATTATTATTAATGATTAATTTCCTTATTATAAGAGCAGGAGATGGAGAAGTAGGCCAAGTGACAAACTGCTTAAGAAGATATCTATACAGAAATGCACAAAATGTGGTAATGATGATGAAGATGATAATGATAATGATAGTTACATTATAAGCTTCAGATTTATTTAAAGTTAAAAGCTTTTATGAGATATCTAACTTTTCACATGCTTTTGAGTCTCCTTACCATCCTTCTCTCCCTGCCCTGGTTATACATTCTGCTGAAAATGTGTCTCCCCAAACAGACAGCAATACTCAAGACGTAATCTGAGCATTTCAAATTATAGTGGGATTATTCCTTCCTTTCATGAACTTGTGGCCCATTAAAACTCTATGAGTTTATCTTTTTCTAGTCCACCCCTACTTGTGATTGATGAAATTGTTTAGGAGGATGGTAGTGGGTAATAAAATCAGAGAAGGCAGATGCTGGCATAAAGGATTCAGTGTGTTAGGTCTACTGGAAAAATCTACTCAATCAAATACCACCAAATGGATAGCATGACAATCTAGTTGCTCCCTTAAGACAGCTACACCAAAGTTGCTTGAAATATATATATTTCATCTATTATTGCCAGTCCCACCAACCAATAATAATAACTACTACTATGACTACTACTACTGCTACTACTACCCCAAACATTTTTTCCTATATTGACTTAATGCAATTCAAAAGCTATTCTTTGTTTTAGGGACAATGTTCTCTAAATGCATATCATAAATTGTCTACTAAATTGATATGCACAATAGGAGTTAGAAAATCCAAAGGGATTTCTATGAAGGGGCAGAAATGTCAGGAAGTTTTCAAGAATCAAATACTCTAAAGCTTTAGATTTCTTATTTACCTGCTACTAAAATAGCTAAACATTTGAGTTACTATTTATTTGGTCAAAACTTCACTGTCTCAGAGACAGAGTTGATGTCTGGGATAAAGGTTCTCAAAAAACCCTGGGAGTATGACATGTGTTTGACAAATCTCAAAACAGAAATACATTATTTTTCTCCCAGAGATTTTGTACCATCCCCCTTTTTTCCTCCTGTTGCTGTGATGACACTTTCATTCACTTTTATCAAACTCCTTGGTCTTTCTTTTCTGAAAATGTGAAATGTTCTTTTGAAAATCAGCTTCTTCTGGTAAGTATGAAATAACTGGTTTCTTTATGTCAACCTTTTAAGCAAAAAAAAAAAAAAAAGAAAAGTATCAGGGACTGTGGAATTATCAAGGCACTTGAACCTGGATGTTTCATAGTTTGAATTAGCATTGTGAGGGGAATCTGTGAAGATAAAATCTCTAACCTTGAGAATTTTTTTATTGTGAAATGGTTTCCTTATCAGCAAGGTTAATGAAGATGTCAGCAAATAGGATGAGGATTTGCCAAATGGAATTGCTTTCACCTCCAATCCAAGTTGGAAAAGGTGTTAATCAGTACATTAATCTTATCAGAAGCTTTGGAACTGGCCGTTTCTGCTTTTCATTAGGAAAAACTGAAAAGATAATGATTCTCAAAATCCATATTAGCAATTTTATTTTGAAACAACTTTCTATTCTACAGTTGAAGCCTTTTATAGACCAAAGACAAGGATGGATGAATGGACTATGGGATAGAAAGAGCAAAGAATTAGTCAGGGAGAGATATAAAATATGATCCAAAGATTTCACTAAGTTCCCAAGTCGACAAAGTCTCACCAACAGACAAGAAGTTGGTTTTAGCATGTTTGGCCTGTGCAAAGAGTGTTAAATTTCAAGTTGGAGAATGTAGGTTTAAATCCTAGCTTTGCTGCTGACTACTTATATGGCCATGGACAAGTTGCTTTGCCAGTCTGGGCCTCAGTTTCTTTGTAAAAAGAGGAGGGTGGATTAGATAATCTCTAAGATCCATTAGAGCTCTAAATCTATGAGTGCATTAACTGAATAGACACCAAAACCACAAGTAAGAACATATGCACACAGGCAACAGATACCATATAAGCAATGATGTTGTAAAGTAACTAAGAGGAGAAACATAAGTGAAATAAAATATCCAGTGTTATATGTGAGTCAAAAATAGTCATAATGACAAAACCTTGAGAAAAATGATAATAAAAGGGCATGTCAGCACATGACATTAGAGTGGAAAGACCGCTGGATTTGGAATTTGATGACTTGATGCCAGATCCCAGTTTTGTGATTAACAGATTATCTGTTTGACTTTGGAAAAAACAATCTTGTCCTCAATTTTACCCATCAATAAAATAGGGAGAAGGGTATTGAGCTGAATGACTTCTGAGATCTCTGGTTTATCCTATGACAATTTCTCTTTTGGACAAGATATGAAATGGAAAGAAATAGGAAGTTATCATATGCCATAAAAGTGTATTAAAATGTCCTTTTTCCTTGCTATAACTATAGATATCTACTAAATAATGAAGCTTAGAATCGTATATGATCTCTTACTTCAAACTTTCACCTTATTCCCTTGAATTGTAATTCTCAAAACACAATTCAAGAACCATGAGTAGAATTAAGAATGTTACTTCTAGGCAATCTATGCCCTGATTTCTTTCAGTAGTAGCAGTTCTAGTATCACAATCTTTCAGCTTGGTTTTCTGATGGAGGAACAAGGGAAAAAAGTCCTGAGAGTCAAAAGCGGAGCAGGAAGGGTGAGGAGAGGGAACAAAAATTCGAGCATTTATTGTGATTCTTTTTTGTGCCACTGTGCTGAGTACTTTACACATATTATGCCCCTTTTATTCTCACAACAACCCTGGGGAAGAGTTATTATTTTCTCCATTTTACAGATACGGAAATTAAGGAAGAAAGCAGCTAAGTGATTTGCACAGAATTACATAGCTATTAGGCATCTGAGGCCAGGTTTGAATTCAGAGTATTGCTGAATGCAGACCTCATATTCTATCTACTTTTTCCCCTAGCAGGAATTCAAGTGAACATGAATATCTTGGGCACTTTTTTTAAAAAAAAGATATGTCAGGAAGGAACTCACAAACTAATCAAAGGAGGGGCTGAAAGTATAGAGACTTATTCAGGTGAGAAGACTGTTGACTGAAGGTGGGAAAGCTTGAGGATCAACAGTGGTACAAAGGGATAAGTCAGCATAGATAGGCTGGGTACTTCTTGAAATAGTGGTTCAGGGCACTGGCAACTAAATCAGGCAAATCACGAGTGCATATCAAATGGCCTGAATACATGAATATTTTGCTTATGTGGCAGTATTAAATATAACAAGATGATAGATGTCACCATTTTTTATGAGGGCTTTACATCAATTTGTGTCAACGACATGTTCAACTCCAAATCACATAGCAAATTACCACAGACCCATGCAGAGCAATCATCAATCATCATCATCATCATCATCATCATCATCATCATCATCATCATCATCATCATTTCTGCCCCTTAAGAAGTGTATATATACTCTGAAGTTAACATTTTGCTTTGGGAGCTCACTTGTTAGAAGTGTTCATGTGATTTAGTCAGATGAGACTCTGGGTAGCCATTAAGGAGCCCCCACCCCACCCCAGCTTTGAAAACCCAGATGTTGGTGCTTCTGTCTCTGGTAACTATGTATGTATTGTCTTGGTCAAACAGTTAGAAACCCTATCTGTTGATTTGTGTTATTTTCTCTGTTTATAATTTCTGCTTGTAATTTCTATTTGTATTTTCTCTGAAGTTCAAGGTGCTGACATTTTCTACTGAACTAAGAGAATGATAAATGTATGTTTAATTAAAGTAACATTGTTAACCCCTTAAAGTTGCTTTCCTTTAGAAAAGCAGATCAAATAACCTATGCTGGCAGCTCTCCTGCTTGCTGGTCTTGTTGGCCTTACACCTCCACAGTAGTTACAAGCAACATTGTTGTTCCAAACTGAAAGAAAAAATATTAACATCAATCAAAATCTTTATTACAGAGACTTGAAAAGTAAAGAAATCAGGGAGAAGAGAACAAGCACTTACTAAGTGACTGCTACATTCCAGGTACTGTTCTAAGTCCTTTATAGATATTAGCTCATTTTATCCTCACATTACTCTTAAGAGTTGAATGCCGAGGGGGGGCAGAGCCAAGATGGTGGCTGGTAAGCAGGGACTAGCTTGAGCTCCATACCGAGTCCCTCCAAAAAACTATAAAAATGGCTCTGAACCAATTCTAGAATGGCAGAATCCGCAAAACAGCAGACGGAAGCAGGGCTCCAGCCCAGGACAGCCTGGATGGTCACTGGGTGAGGTCTATCCCACACGGAGCTGGGAGCTGGGAGCTGGGAGCTGGGAGCTGGGAATGGAGTGGAGCAAAGCCCAGCCTGAGCGGCGTGGACCAACAAGACCAGCAACCAGGCAGAGCATGCCTTAGTGCCCTGAATCAGTGAGCTGTGGCAGTTACCAGACTTCTCAACCCACAAACACCAAAACCTGCAGAGAAGGTGAGTGGGTAAAGCTGTGGGAGTGGAAGGAGTTCGAAGTTCAGCTTCCAGCCCCGAGGGCAGCAGAGGTGGGGCAGCTAAGGCTGTTGCTGCTTCAGATCCAGGCCCACCTGGTGGGAGGAATTAAGTGGCAGATCAGAGCAGAAGTGCACAGCCTGCTGAAGATCTAAGCCCAGTTCAGGTGGGGGGTTCTTGGGGAAGGAGCAGTGCTGGTGTGGCAGAGCTGGCACCTCCCCCCCCAAACGTGGAACATAGAACTCTCTAGTCTACAAGCAGTCATACCCCACTGAAAAACTCAAAGGTCAAGTTAGTTGGCTGGGAATATGGCCAGGCAGCGTAAACACACTGAGATTCAGTCTCAGACTTTGCATTCTTTCTTTGGTGACAAAGAAGACCAAAACATACAGCCTAAAGAAGTCAATAAAGTGCAAGAGCCTACACCAAAAGCCTCCAAGAAAAACATGAACTGGTCCCAGGCCATGGAAGAGCTCAAAAAGGATTTGGAAAAGCAAGTTAGAGAAGTAGAGGAAAAATTGGGAAGAGAAATGAGAAGGATGCGAGAAAAACATGAAAAACAAGTCAATGACTTGCTAAAGGAGACCCAAAAAAATACTGAAAAATACACTAAAGAAAACAACACCTTAAAAAATAGACTAATTCAAATGACAAAAGAGCTCCAAAAAGCCAATGAGGAGAAGAATGCCTTGAAAGGCAGAATTAGCCAAATGGAAAAGGAGGTCCAACGGACCACTGAAGTAAATACAACCTTAAAAATTAGATTGGAGCAAGTGGAAGCTAGTGACCTTACGAGAAATCAAGATGTTATAAAACAGAACCAAAGGAATGAAAAAATGGAACACAATGTGAAATATCTCACTGGAAAAACCACTGACCTGGAAAATAGATCCAGGAGAGATAATTTAAAAATGATTGGACTACCTGAAAGCCATGATCAAAAAAAGAGCCTAGATATCATCCTTCAAGAAATCATCAAGGAGAACTGCCCTGATGTTCTAGAGCCACAGGGCAAAATAGAAATTGAAAGAATCCATCGATCGCCTCCTCAAATAGATCCCAAAATGAAATCTCCTAGGAATATTGTTGCCAAATTCCAGAGCTCCCAGATCAAGGAGAAAATACTGCAAGCAGCCAGAAAGAAACAATTGGAGTATTGTGGAAAGCCAATCAGAATAACCCAAAATCTGGCAGCTTCTACATCAAGAGATCGAAGGCCTTGGAATACAATATTCCGGAGGTCAATGGAGCTAGGATTAAAACCATGAATCACCTACCCAGCAAAACTGAGTATCATGCTCCAATGCAAAATATGGATTTTCAATAAAATAGAGGACTTTCAAGCTTTCTCAGTGAAAAGACCAGAACTGAATAGAAAACTTGACTTTCAAACACAAGAACCAAGAGAAGCATGAAAAGGTAATCAAGAAAAGAACAAGAAAAAGAAATATCAAGGGACTTACTAAAGGTGAACTGTTTTGTTGACATTCCTACATGGAAAGATGATGTGTATGATTCATGAGACCTCAGTATTAGGGTAGCTGAAGGGAATATGCATACATATATGTTTAGGTTTATATATGGGTGAATGTGTATGTATGTGTATATCTATGTGTGTGTGTGTGTGTGTGTGTGTATATATATATATATAGAGAGAGAGAGAGAGGGAGAGTGGACACAGGGTGAGTTGAAGATGAAGGGAAGATATCTAAAAGAAATAAAATCAGATTAAGGGATGAGAGAGGAACATACTGAGAGAGGGAGATAAGGAGAGAGAGAATGGGGTAGATTATCTCCCATAAAGGTGGCAAGAGCAAGTAGTTCTGTGGGAGGAGGGGAGAGGGCGGATGAGGGGGGAATAAGTGAACATTGCTCTCATTAGATTTGGCCTGAGGAGGGAATACCATACATACCCAATTGGGAATCTTACCCCACAGGAAAGAAGAGGGAAGAAGATAAAAAAAATGGGGGGGATGATGGAGGGGAGGGTAGATGGGGGTGAAGGTATTCAAAAACAAACACTTTCAAAAGGGGACAGGGTCAAGGGAGAAAATTCAATAAAGGGGGATGGGTTGGGAAGGAGCAAAATATAGTTAGTCTTTCACAACATGAGTATTATGGAAGGGTTATACATAATGATACACATGTGGCCTATGTTGAATTGCTTGACTTCTTAGGGAGGGTGGGTGGGAAGGGAAGAGGGGAGAGAATTTGGAACTCAAAGTTTTAAAAACAGATGTTCAAAAACAAACAAAAATATTTTTGCAAGCAACTAGAAAATAAGATACACAGACAATGGGGCGTAGAAATTTATCTTGCCATATAAAAAAGGAAAGGAAAAGGGGATGGTAGGGGAGTGGGGTGACAGAGGGGAGGGCTGACTGGGGACAGGGCAACCAGAATATACGCCATCTTGTAGTGGGTGGGAGGGTAGAAATGGGGAGAAAATTTGTAATTCAAACTCTTGTGGAAAATCAATGCTGAAACCTAAATATGTTAAATCAATTAAATAAATAAATGAATAAAAAATGGGAACAAAAAAAAGAGAAAAAAAAAGAGTTGAATTCCATTATTATTCCCAATTTACAGCTGCAGAAATTGAGGCAGAGACATTAAATGACTTGTCCAAGGTCACACAATTCAATGTGAGAGTCCATATTTGAACATGCATCTTCCTTGTGTCAGGCCCAGTGTTCTATCCACTATGCCACTTAACTCCTTCATCTCTCAGAGGATAGAGAAAACACCAAAGAAGTGGATATAGAAAATATCTCGACATTGATATTGTTGAAAGAAATCCAACACAATGAAAACAAAAGTTGATGTAAACAAGAAATAGCTGGTGCATATAATAAAATGAAGGAAAGAAATCATGTTGATGAAAGTGACAGAGAAACTCCGGCTTCTCTGCAATGCTAGAAAGTGGTCTTGCTAGTAATAATTCACAATTATTGGCTCCAGTGGTACTGAGTTGTTTATGAATGATTAGCCAAACACTATTCCCATTTCCTCTTTGACTCAAGCCTAATGGCATCTTTCCTAACAAGAGACATGATATTACTGAAAGATGAGGATGTCCCTTAAAAAATACATGAATCGTGTATTCGTATACTTGTTCTTTCCACTGTTATAATAATAAATAATATATTGAAATATTCTGTTTTTTATTCCTACATTTGAAAACAAGTGAATTCTACCCCTATTCCCAAATGTATAGTACTCACATGGTTACTATAGAGAATTTTTTTTCTGTGTAGACCTGCCTATCCTCTCATCTGTGCAGTGTAATCTTGTATAGGCACATAAGCACTGTTTACATTGACATTACTGAGCAACATTATACATCCTCTTCCACTGATTTGGGTAACCCGAATTTCTGAAGTTGCCACTGTGGCATGAACAATTCTGTGTATGTCTGTGTGTATGTGTGTTTTGTGTGTGTGTGTGTGTGTGTGTGTGTGAATGTGTACTATGTATGTGTGTGTATGCATAGGTGTGTGTATATGTGTAGATATGTACATGTATATTTTATCACAAGTCTGCTAATACATGCCAATCTCATTCTCATGATATGCTAGTGCTCAAACTATCAAAAATTTATTCTTCTGAAATTTCCCCAATTGAATAATTAGTAGAATATAAGCTCTTTGAGAGCAGGACCCATTTCTCTTTTTGACTTATATCTCTGCTACTTAGTCTGCTGCCTGAGAGAGCAGGCAAGCCTTTAATAATGCTTGTTGAATTGAATTGAATTGACTGCATATTCCATAGTGAAATATATGTATGTATATATAAATGTATATATTACATATATGTGTGTGTGTGTTTGTGTGCGTGTGTATGTCATAGTTAAAAGCCTCTAGAGACTGAGTAGTGCCTTCATTAGGGCTTTCGGATGTGGTTGCTTACTCGTTTCCTCCCACAGATGAACTGTCTTGCCTCTATAACTAAACTAACACTCTGCTCAATCAGATGTCATTCCTCAATGGCTATATCAGTAAGGCAAAATTCACTATATCAATGGTGACCATGATTATGTCTATATAGTTCAGGATTGCAAAGTCTAAGAGATTCTCTGTATAGAAGGCAGAAGAAGTAAAAGATTTATTCAGACACCAGAGGATCAAATCCCAGAGCCAATAACCCCAATTCAACATAGCAGTAATTGTATTCCAAAACCAGTAAGACTGCCTCAGTGCAACAGCAAGGAGATTAAAACACATTATAACAGCAAAGAGCCAAGCCATCCTGTAGCCTTCGCTTCTGCTAGGGCCTTCCTGTAAACACTCATCCACCAATCCTATCTGTCTGTTTGCCTGTGTCCTTTCCTCCTGCAGTTCTGAAAGCCCTTGCAGTTCTCAGAGCCCTTCCAGTTCTCTCTCTAGCAGTTCTCTCTTCTTTGCAGCTCTCCAGACTCTACAGATCTCCAATCTCTCTCTGCAACTTTCTAGTCTGAACTCAATGGCTACCCACAGGGTATATATACCCTGTGCGGGCCTGGGGCTTAGCACCTAGTAGCAAAAGGGTGTGGGTCTGCTTACAAGCAAGCCTCTCCTAATCAAGCTTCCCTTAACTAGCTCCGCCTGAGGCCAATTGAATGGGCAGGGAAGATCTTTGATATCATTAGCACCACAATGGCATGCTGGAAAAAAAAAGTGATATTCACAATGTGCTTTCAATTTTAATTTATACTAGTAACTTTTTTCTCCATCACATTTTTAAGTCTAGGCAATCAATAAAAATAACAAATTGAACCTTTATCTGCAGCCTTTGAATTTTCAAAGGTGTCAATGATTACCATAAAAATTTAGCAGTTGTTTCTCTTTAGCAGATTCAAACTGGCTTGACCAAAACTGTGTTCTTCCTTTCTCCCCCTCTCATTTCCAAGAGTAAGAAGATTTCCACAATACAATTATTTCATTTTTAAAATATCAAAATTATTTGAAGCTTATGCTAATAACAGTAAGGAATTCCACCTATATCAGAGTACATATTCAGATTTTTCTAGGATCTAGGAAATGAAGCAGAAATGAAACAGATGCACTCATATTTCTTTAATTTATTATAAAATCAGACTGACCCAAAGTATAAACTGCATGTTTCATATAGTCCTAAAATATCTTCTTTTTTTTACACAATCTCTAGTCAAAGATTGTAGAAAAGGAATGGAAAGGTGAATCCAACATATTTTGAATCCTTCTGTCAAATTTTCTCTGGTTTTACCACAAAATTTCCTTTAGACTCTGATCAGAAACTCATTTTCTTACTGGCCTTAAATCAAAGTCATTGATAAATACAAGTACAGAAAATGGATATTTTGGCATATGAACATAATATTCCAGTGTGTCAATATAAACAGAATACTTTACCTAATCATTAAGTTAATCATGAAAAAGAATTTTTTTTTTCAGGATTAAGACTAAAATTAATCATGTACTTTTGACAATCAATTCTTTGAAGCCCGGAGTGAATTAAATGTTCTTATCATGTAAAGCCCAGAAACACAGAAACCAGAGTTCTTACTAAGTACTATAAAATATTTTACACAGAATAGGAAGTGGAAAAAGTATCTGGAGAAATATTAGTGGAATGTAGTGAACTTCATAAATGTAAAACATTTTAAATTTTTAAATGTTTGTATGTTTAAACTGCATCTATCCATGACACTAGCAATTAGTGACATAAGCAGTAGTTATTACCCAGAGCCAGGGTAGATAACTGTCTACCTAAATAGAATATTTTTGAAGGGAATAAGAAAATCCCTCTTTTGAAAAATATCTTCCCCACTAGAGTTCCTCTGATGCATAAAAATGTCCCAGTAGAATTTCAGAACATTTAGGATAAAGATCATATGATTTTTGGTTGAGAACCTTGGGGAACCTGTTATTTTTCAGATGAAAAAACTGAAGTCCAGAGAAATTAAGTAACTTACCCAAGATCACCCAGCAGGAGATAAGAGAACCAGAAATTTAACATGGTTGCAGAGTAGGATACTGATCTAATGATGAATCCAAATTATTAGATGAATTTTCCATGGTAGGAATTCCTTATACCAATAACATTTTAAAAAGTCCTATATTCCCCCTCCATCTTCATTTCCCTTTCCCGCAATCTATCTGCAGGTCTGTCCTGTCTGTCTCCTTTCCTCCTTCTACTTCTCTTCATCCCTCCCAGTCATCTCTCTCTGTCTCTCTCTCTCCTCACTCATAATCTATCATCTATAACTGTAACAATAACTTTTTCCCTTCAATTCCTACATTTGGATATCTATATCTTTAGATCTTTATCTATTGATCTACATCTGTATCTATATACGTGCAAACTAAAGAAAAGTTTTCTGAAAATTAGGTGATGCATTTGTGGAGTTCTGGCTTTCCTACAACTTAGAGAGTAGAGAAGGCATAAATATTTAATAAATGTTGATTAAATAATTAGTTGAGCTCTCCCTTCTATATGTGTGTTTTAGAGAAGCAATATAACATATTAGATTGGGTGTTCTATTTGGAGTCAGAAATACCTGGGACTAAATCCCATCTCTGATATTTACTAGGTCTGTGACCATGGACAAGTCATTTCACCTCTGAATCCCAATTGCCTCAGCTGTAAAATTGGAATAATAATAACTTTATCATGTATTACACAAGGTTATTGTGAAGTTCCAGTGAGAGAAGATGTTTGTACAGCATTTTGAAAGAAAAAGTAATATATAAAGTCAGTATACATGAGTACACATATGAAATATACACATGTGTGCATATACACATGTGGTAGTGTTTTCTGACACAGTTTCTTTTACCCTGATGCAGCTTTCTCCCCACACATGACAATTTCCTTCAGCATTAGTTTCCCTAAGAGTGAGCCTGGTGAAACTTCCTCTCCCAAGGAAAGCTGGTTGGCCCCAAATTTTCTGAGGAAGCTTCCTGCCCTAGGACCAATAAAAAGCCCAGGACAATTGGTCTGAGGACCTCTCAGATTTTGTGGTTACTTGAGAACACAGGAATCATCATACTCTGATAACTGACTGACGAGATGCATTTCCAGATGTAGATGAGGGGGACCTGGTTCAGAGCAGCTAAGTACTGTTATATCCTTGCTGTACAACTTGTTGCATATCCTTACTATATTAGGGAAAAATAAACTTCTTTTATTAAAAGTTCAGTCACTCACAAGTGCCTTATTTAATCGAATCTGAATGATGAGGGCACTAGCTTTAAAGTCTTTGCTATACAATACTATGTAATACATACATGCACACATATGTGTGTGCATATACTTATATGGTACATATATACACATACAATCACTTGTATATAAAGGCATGTCTACATGTGTACATACAACATAAGTGTGTGTATGTATTGTGAATTATTTATGTTAATGCACATGTATGCAGATAAATGTATAGTCATATATACTGACATTTGTGTCTTATTTTGCAGAACACTTTACAACACAACATCTCTCACTTCAGAAGAAACCATGTGTAATGATAATACAGATATTTTTATTCATGTTTTGCAGATAAAGAAACTGAAGCTCATATTTAAAGGACCTTGCTCTTCTTCACACAGTTAGCGCCAGAGAAGAGATTTGTTCCTAGTTCTTCCTGACTTCAAGTACAGCACCTAGTCCATTACATTACACTGCTTCTCTGAGACACACAGGAGTATGAAAAAAGAAGTACACAATTAGGAGGAAAAGCCCAAATAACTATTTATTTAGCTAGCAAGTACTAAGCATTTGGGCCTGCTGTCTTCTTTAAATTGTAAGCAGCTCAAATCCCTATGAATGTTTCACCTGATTTTCAAAAAGTGTTTTTCTACATTATTTCTAAACGTGTTTTCTATGGGTACAAGCCATTGTGAAAGGACAAAGAGGATTTCCCAATCATGATGGGTCCATGTTCTCTTAAAATTCTACTTTTACCTTCACTTCATTGAATAAGAAAGATTGCAAAGATGTCTTGAAATATTTAAGCTTCTTCTTATTCTTAATATTTCTTATTGGTTCTTCATGGAAAATTGAGAATTTGCATCCATATCTGGATTTGCACTATCCTACAATTATCCAAAGTTCCAAATTCTAGCAAAATGATTTAGAAGACAAATCAATATAATTAAGTCATGTGATTGTGGTTCAGGTAATGGAATTGATGGAGTAGAGGCTCTGGGAACCCCCTTGAACCCTCCTTGAATCTTCCCACTTGATCTGGCATTTGCCTGAGGCTATAAGCCTTTCATTATCTCTATGCCCAATTCTCTGTTGCCCTCAACCTAGTCCTCCTTTGTCTGTTATCTCCAGATAGCCTTCGGCTGCTTCCCACCCTTAATCCCATTTTCTTGGTTCTTGACATCTGTCCTCTAATCACCCTAGACATCAAGATCCTCCCTTGACCCCTCTTCCACTTACCTCAGAGTCCAGGAGCCCAGAGAATGAGATTAAGGGTATGAAGTAGCCAAATACATGCATCAGGTAATAGATGTGTTAAGATCTTACACAAAGTTTAAAGACATATCTACATTCTGTTATACGTTTATAAGATGTGAATGTTGAGGTTAGGGGTTTGGGGTTTAGGGGTGCTCAAGACCCCAAAATACTGACCTGATATGCCATGCTGGGTCCTGCTCAAATGAATTCAACTCAAGCCTTCTTTCAGCCAAAGAGAAAAACAAAGTTTATTAAAGATTTGCCATATTGGGTATTTCTCTTAGGGAACATGAACATTTGTGAAGTTAATGCCAATTGGCCAGATTAAACTGAACTAGATTGAATCTGAGTGTCTTCATAGAGGCAAGGTGGATCTTATATACAGAAAGATTGTGGGGACTAAGGGGTTGTCAAGTAGTCTTGGGTGACTAGAGGAGGGGTTTAGGGAGGATCTTGAGGAGGACTCTAAGGAGGATCTTGATGGGACTGAGGTCAGACTGCAGGAACCAAGAGAATGGGATTTTGAAATAGGGTCAAGGGTAAGAAGAAGCCAGAGGCAATCCTGAGGTAACTGAGATTTGGACCCAGGGATAATGGAAGGCTTATGGCCTCAGACAAAGGCCAGATCATGTGGGAAGTTCAAAGACAGTTCAAGGGGGCTCTCAGAGACTCTACCCCATCATGAAGACATTTAATCAAGTGGATTTAGTAGGCGTCTAGCCATTGAGTGGCCAAAGGACTAGCTATATTCTTGCTGGTCATTTGAAAATTAAGACACACTGTCTAAGGAGCCATTTGAGGGAGGAGTCAGCTAAGAATATTGTGGCCACTGGCAAGAGAAGGCTAGATATGAAGGAAGAACCCAGCACTTTGCAGGGAACTATGGTTTGCCTTAATGGAAATGGGATGGAGGTGGAGAAGTTGGGAAATTTCTCTTCCTTTTCTGATTGCTATATACTCTGGGAAAATACTCCCCTACCAGGAGACTCTACATCCAGCTGGGAACTGTTCCAATAGCATGCTCAGCAGAAATGCCAAGGAAGAGGAATATGAAGACAGAATGAAAAGACAAAGAATATTGAAGTCTTGCAATGTCAAAAGTGTCATTTTTACCACACATGCCCTAAGTGTATACCTTCCTAATTGTATATGGTTTTTTGATTTTGTTGTTTATTTTTTTCCTCCTGACAATGTGTGTATTGGAAGTTTATGGAGAGGAAGCTAGGGAGGACAGAAAAGGGTATTTTTTTGGCCATTACTTTTATGTGTTATCTCAGCAAATGCTGAGCTAATTTCATCAACTAGCTTAACTTAAAGGCAAATGCACTGGTGCAGGCTAACAAGCTATAGTTTTAGTATTGTAAACTGACAGATTTCCCTAAACCAGATACAGCAGTCATCCCTCTGACAGTCAAAACTGTGGAGGAAAGAGAGCATCTGAGGATGGGAGAATACATGGTAAATACTAAAGAAGTTCAATGATGAGGTGAAATATGAATAGTCCCTTCCTGGCTCTACCATTAATTTACTGTATGTCTTTTGACATATCACTTAATGCATTTAGACTACAGGTTCTTAGCCTAAATTTTGTGCATAGAGTTGTATAAACTCAGATGAGAAAAAAAAAATCTTCATTTCACTTTATTGCTTTCTTTCAAACCTCAATACAATAATTTATGTATACAAAATCATTAGTCAGAGAAGGAGCACATTGGCTCCACCAGACTGCCAAAGGGATCCATGACTCAAAAAAAGTTAATATTACTTACCATACAAAGAAGTTTCTTCAGTCTAAAAACATAGCAACAACAACAACAATATCTGCTCTATCTGCAGTGAGTTTGGCCTTAGAGAAAAGAAATATGAATAATATTTAAAAGTTGCATAATGGCATATTTAAACTTAATGTAAGAAAAAAAATTATTTAATAATTAAGGCTATCTGAAAGGGGAATGGGCTAATTCAAAATGTGTAGTGTACTGTATCACTGAGTGAAGACTGAATAACCACTTATTTGGACCATTGTTGAGGTAATTAATCCTGGGGAATTTGTTGAGTTAGATGACCTCAGAGGTCTCTTCTAAAGATGAGATTATGTCACAGAGTTGTGAGAATCCACAGAGATAATGCACAGTAAAGAGTTCTGAAAGAGTTGACTTGCCTAAAGAAATGTAAAGTACTATTATTGGATAATTACAAAACATGCATTTTGTAAATTTAGTCCTAGGTCTCCCTAATCACCATCTCCTTTAGTCTGATGTTTCTTTCCCCTTCTTTTCTCTGTTTTTTTTTTTTCCCTCTGTTAGTCTTTTAGGGCTCGGTGACTTCAGAGGCTGTTACCTCTGAAGTAGTCATAGTATGTTTAAGTTTTGTCATGGATTTTCTCTTTAATTTAATTAGAATTTTTAATTAAATAATTGCAGCTTTGCAAACCTCAAATGATGATTCAGAGGATTATGTTTACTTTGCTGATAACTCCTTAATGTCTTTGGAGGAAAAATATAATATGAAAGCAAATAAACTCACTTGAGTCACTTCTTGAAACTCTACATTAATGAAAGAGAGTAGTACTGAAGTTCCCCTAAAATAACTTCAATTTGACTTTGGAAGGTATGTGGCATTTATATTGTGATAGAGGTGGTTGGAATTCTGGTCACTTTCACCACTTCAAAACCAGCTGTAAAGCCACGGAATAAAACAGGAAAAAGTTGGAAAGTAACCCTTTTTTTCCATCCTGAACTCTTTTTTCTCCTCCTCTTTGGTCCTCATACCAGGTAGCATTGCCTCTCAGGCTCTATTTATGCACAACAGAATCATCTGTCTCTGTCCCCAAATTCCCAATCTGTCTTCACTTAAGAGAAGAAGTAATTAATTATTAAATGACTGTGCATTCCTCTCTATGGGTCTGGCAGTTGGTCTCTCTCTGTCTTAGTCTTTCTCTATGTCTTTCCTCTGTGTCTGGATTAGAGGCATCTTGGAAAGTAAGAGTTGATAGAAAAGTTTACAAAAGGTCAGCCTAAGTAAATCAAAGTAAATCAGGATCACTAAGCAAGTCTTTTCAAAATCACTTCACTTTCCTTAACTATAAACTATATAGATGAAGGGAATGAGCTAGATTATCTTTAAGGTCCCTTTCTGGTCCCAATTTTTGTGCATTTAATCAAAACTCTGCTGGTCAGTATATAGCTAGTCACTAGGATAATATGTTTATTGTTGCATAACATTGACCTATTTCTTCATACAAACAAATTTAAAACACATTGCTCCTGTGCCTGCTTCACAAGTCATTCAGAAGGCATTTTTAAAATGCTCTACTCAAAAACATGCATGCATTTTAAAAGGGGTCTCTAAACTCTATTTCTACACATTTAATCCTACTTTTCATGGAAATTATAGTAGAAAGCAGCTCATGTTTGCAAGTTAAACTCTCAGTTACAGACTTTGAAATGCAAATTTAAAGCTGAGCTCTGCAAAGAAAATATAGAAAACAAAGGCCTGAGAAATGAGGATTCCCTCTCTCTTCTCTTGTCTTCTCTTGTCTTCTCTTGTCTCTTCTCACTCTCTCTCTCTCTCTCTCTCTGTCCCTTACCCCGTCTCTCTTTCTCCCCACATTGCCATAATTTCTACACAGGCAAGCTAAGTAATTGGCCCCTGATTCATTTTCCTTTCTTTTATTGATTTCTTTATTCATGTTATTTAACTTTATATCTGGCAAACTCTTTTTCCATAGGTACAGATCTGTTTCCTTTCAATAAAAAAAAAGAATGGAAGGCTGAATATATAGATGGGCAATAGTTCTAAAGGAAGATTTAGATCTTTTTCTTGTGCCCAAGTTTTCAAAGCCCTTCTTAAAATTAAGGGGTCATAGATTTTTCTAGATTCAAGACATTTGTGTAGAGTTTCTAAAATCAGTTTCTATAGCCCACTGCTATCTATAATGTTTTATATTGTTTGGAACAGACCTTACAGCCTGGCCCACCTAACAATATTTGCAGAACACATTCCATAGACAAAATTCAGAAGCAATGGGAGACTGCTTTTATCATCAACAACCTTTACTTTTCTACATCCCTTTCATTTTCAACAGTGGTCTATTACTCCTCAATGACTTCCCCTTCCTTCTCTGTGTGTGTGTGTTCCCCTGTATTATCCTTGGGAAAGCCACAAGTCCCAGGCCATTCAAGAAGCATCTTGATGAATTGGGCACAGAGAAAGCTGATGGGGTTGACAGAGATGAATCTGCTTCCTGAGCTCAACAATAGCAGTATCTTTGAGTCCTCAAATCTGGGCAAATTGTCTCAGGCACCTCTGCATCGGAGGTCAAGAAATCCTGACAGAAAAGACCAAGAAAAGAATTTTAAAAGGGGGAGATGAGTGGAGAAGGAGAGAATAGTTATGCTCTCCAGCTATGGTGAGCACAAAGGAACAACCTTTTTCCTTCCCCTTTTTTATTTGAGAATGTAGGCCAAAAGACAAAACTAAAGAAAACTAAAATCATAACACAGAGAATGAAGCAAGAGTGACCCTGGAGAGCCAAATATGTAAGAATGGAAATTCTCAACTACAGATGGGGACATCTACTTTTGTGTTTGACTATTTGTTTGTGTTTGACTATTTTGCTATTTGTTGTTATTGTTCTTTTTCTCCTTTTTCAGTTCAGATAATATTCAAATGCTTCCACCACCTCTTTTTCTTTTGACCTCTAAGTTGAATTGATTTAGATTCTCTTTAAGCAACATAGAAAATTGCTGTTGGTTTAGTATTTTTGTCTCCTTTGTCATTAGCTTATCGATTCTCTTATGTGCCTTCCAGGAAAAGAGGAGGTATAATGCATAATATATAGACAGTAAAACATTGATTGCCTAGACAACTCAGGAAATTGGGGGATTCTGGTTAATTGAATTTTCTGGTTAATGTAGAGTTCAAACCTAGGTGTTGGAAATCTTCCCAAACTATATTAGTGTGCTATCTTGTCTCAATTACAGTACACAATACTTTATTTAACTTTCAATCTTTCTTTATTGATTCAAGACGTTGCAGTATTTTCTGGTCTTCATTCCAAAAGATGAGACTAGATCAAGCTATACTGAAGTAGACAGTTCTAGCACTCTAGACAAGAGGTCTATATACTGTGAACACAGACAAATCGCTTGGTTGGTCTGAGTTACAACCTCATCATTTCTTTCATTTGTAGATGGTACAAACAATACTCGCATAAAGTGCCTTTCAGGATTGATATACAGAGTCTGAAGTATTATTTCATGGGTCTGGATAGATACAGAAAATGTAAAAACCATAAAATCCCAAGATCATAATTTTAGAGTTAAAAGCCACCTCAGAGACTATCTACTCCAAACTCTCATTTTATAGATGAGGAAACTGAGGTCTAGAAAGGTAAATTAACAAGCCCCCTGCTATATAGATAGCAAATGGGAGAGGTGAGATTTGAACTTGACCCTGCTAACCTGAAATTAATTGCTTTTTTATTGTACCACACTGAATTTATTTTGATACAAGAGTGTAACACTGACATTTATAATGCTTTAAAGTTGGTGAAATAGTTTAATACATTTTTCTCATACACCATAATTCTGAGGTAGGTACAACATGTATGATTATTTTGATTTTACACTTAAGAAAAATGAGGCTCAGAGTAGAGAAAGCACTTGTCTGGTCACACAGGTCACGCTACTAGTAAATGTCAGAAATAGAATTGGGACCTAGGTCTTTCTGACTCTAGGTCTTGCACTCTATCTACAATACTGACAGCAGAAGATTTTTGATTTTGTTCATTTACTTTTGGAGATTTCTCTGAGATTAGTGATTTTAAAAAAAATTTCCCAAAATGCAAATTTAAAAAAAAATCCACGTAGGATTGTTGGATTGTTGATAGTTAAATCCTGTCTACTCACTGAAATTTTATAGTCCCATGGCAGGTTTCTTTCTTTCTTTTTATTTCTTTAATTTCTTTTTTTTTCTTTTTGACCACAAAGCAAACAATAGTATTTCAGAAGACCAATGTGATCCACAGTGTGTCTAACAAAGAAGGTCTATAGTTCCATAGTCAGTTCTGTGCTTGGATTAGAGTTCTGGGTAGCAATGGTGGGGAGGGTTGAGGGTTAAATAAAAGCAACCAAGTCTCAGGGTTCTGTGAGTTTAGAACTTTCTCCTTTAACTCACTATATTGGAAGGGCAAAGTGCAAGGTACGTGAGTATATTCAGGTCTCTGCAATAGATAATAAGGTGTCTTTCCTTTCATTTCACAGTTGCCTGTACAGCATTTTCCTATAAAAGATTATAAATAAGCCAGTCATTGAAGGTAGTTGGATCCAGAGGACATATCCCTTCATGTTCAGAGCACTTTTTCTCTGTATGTTGTACCCTGCTGTTCCAATAGAGATTGTGACAAGCTGATTTTGCTGAACACACAGAAAAGAAAATAACAAAAGGAAAATAATCAAACTTTTTGTGTGGGAGGCTAGTAGATACTGTGGATAAAGACTAAGAAGTAGTAGCCAGCTACATTCTGCTCCTGTTAAAAAATCAATATAGGATTTGTGTTCAGGAGCTTTCAAATTTAAGTAAGAGGTTAGTTACACAAGAAACCTTACTAAGTCATCATGTATTGCCTTTTCCTGAAAGTCTAGAAAGGATTTTTTTTTCCTATAAATTAAATGTCATCATGAATTTTAAAATCCATGGGCTCCAATAAAATTCATGCTCAATAGAGGTATAAGTACTTACAAATTTGATGGGATTTGTCTGAGAGAGGGGTAATCATTTTCTCTTCAGGTCTGAGAGAAATTTGGAACTGTTAGGGACTTTCAGGCTTGAGAGAATTCTTAAAAGTAGTTGTCAAAGAAGGAAAATAAGAGAAAGAAGCTGGGACTACAAGAACATCCCAGCACCAGCACCTATAAGGGAACTCCTCAGACATGTATGGGACTCAATAAGCTGAAATAGAAAGATGTCACGAGCTTCCGAAGCCTCTTAACTATGCTCGGAGTTCCCCCCAAGCCCCAGGCCTCTGCCTAAGCAAAGGGCCTGATCTTGCGGACAATGTACAGGGCGGGAGCCGAAAAGATGGTGAATGACTCCGTTTATTATTTCAGCAAGCAGCACATTTATACCTTTAGTGATGTAGGTACATTCTTTGGTTACGTGGGTGAAGGGCAGGTAAAACTCTATACACCTGGGTCCTAGGACCGCGCCGACTCCGCCTACTCTCCTCCCCTTCTCTTCCCGCGCTAACCCGAAGCTCCCTGCAGGCAGGCAGTCCAGCAAAGAACCGGAAGTTCCACATGCTCTGCCAGAGAGCCGGAAGTTCCACGCGGTCAGGCAGGTCAGGGCACAGGCAAAGACCTGGAATTGCCAGGGAGGCAACAAAGGCGAGACCCCTCCTCCTGGCTCCACCCACATCCCAAAGCCCTGAGTTTATCTCAGCAGGCCCCTGGGCCTGGAGGTCCGAGGAGGACAGGGCTTGGCTCTAACTCGGCCCGCAACAGAAAGAATTGGAGGTACACGGATCATAGAAGAAAAGAAAAGAAATTCTGAGAGGATAGAACTACATCAGATTTCTCTGGGAAAGGGAGACTGAGGTGAGCCATTGGTCTCTGAAGTATCTCAAAACAGAGGACTCAGGCTGAAGCTATCAATTATACCTCTTCAAGGATGAAGGGAAGTTTCCAATAAAAAAACATTTCCTGTCTCCAACTTCATTGCATGTAACTATTCAGCAACAGACAGTGTTAGGCCAGAAGTTAGGAAGGCCTAAGTTCAAATCTGGCCTCAGACTTCTATGCACATGTCATTAACCTCTTTCTGCCTTAGTTTCCATATCTGTAAAATATACATAATAATAGATCCTTCCTCACTGGTTGTTATGAGAACATGAAATAATATCTGTAAAGTATTTAGCAGACTTTAAAGCTCTATATAAATTTTATTTATGCATGATATACTCTTCTATCTTCTTTTGCTTAAATAATTCTTGAATTCTCATTTTTGCCTTAAACATAAAGATGCCTGAGGTTAGCTCAAGGAAGGAAAGAGGATAGATAATACACATTTATTAAGCATTTACTATATGTGAGTAACTTGGGATACAGTACAATCAAAAAGAAACATAATAATAGCTAACATTTATAAAATACTTACTATATGCCAGAAACTATGCTAATCATTTTTCTCATTTGATCCTTATAACCAGAGGAAGTAAGTGCTATTATTAACTGATGAGGTAGAAAAGAGTAAAGCAAGCAGCATGTGAGATAGGAACTAAGACCAGGATGTGACCAGTCAGAAAAGTGATAGAAGAAGATAACGACCTTCACCCCTCCCCCCACCCCCACCTCCCCAAAATAAGATTTCTCCTGCCTAGTGGTTGAGTGGGGAAATGATGTGGATACAAATGGTATCCCAAGGGTTAAGAGTTGTTTTTCCAGTACTTTGTGAAGCCCCTAGTTTATTCTATAACCTGAAGATTCTCTAAAATTCTTTCTCCCTTATCTTGAACGCTGTACCAAACGAATTGCTTTTCTGTCCCTTATCCTGTGTTCCCCAGGTCCCTTAATTTTTAAACTGTGTCTTTCTGCCCTATCCTTAAATTGTAAACTATAAATAATTCTCTTTGTCTCCTTCATCCTGTCCTGTCTTTAATTTTTAAACCCCATAAAAACCTCTAAAATGATATTACCATTCTGAAACTTCTATATAAGCATAACACCCCCAAATATTGGGGTCTGGCTTAACTTTCTTGCTAGGAGACCCACGCTGCTTCAAAAGCTCGCAATGGCTACAGAGAAGATCTGAGTGAATTATTTCACACTCAAATCTGTTTTCCCAAAACTCTGTCCTCAACATTATCCTTATTTTACAGATGAGGGAATTGAGGTAAATAGAGCTTAAGTGACTTCTTTAAGGTCACACACCTAGAAATAGTGTGATGTTAGATTTGAACTCTGGTTTTCCAGACTCAAGGCCTGTTGTTTTATTCACTATACCACTTAGCTGCCTCTAAATAGAAGGAAGAAGGCTAAAGACAAAACCTGTAATTTATAATAAAGAACAAAATATTTGCTTCAATGTCAGGAAAATTTCTAACTGGGAACTCCAAGTTTCATTATTACATGCGTGCACACACACACACACACACACACACACACACACATATTTGTCTGATATAAGCTCCATGAAATAAGAAAAAGCCGATATATAGACCCAATGGACCTTCATACTACCTCTAGGGTTTAAAAAACAAACAAACAACTAATTGCTGTAACTGGGTGTGGTTGAATAAATATCTAAGAAGAAAAGTGGAAGGGAATATTGCATAGTGCCTTGAGAAAAGATCACTCACTAAACCACTCTCTAGGGAGGAGATAGGAAAAAGGCCAGAGAAGGATTTATTTCTGACCAAGTACCAGCCTCTACCTGTATCCTCTACAATAACTACTATTGTTACACATATATATGTTGGTCTGTTTGAAGAAAAATCACTTCGTTGTCTTCCAGGATTTTAAAGGCTGTGGTGTGGAAAAGGAGTTAACATGTTTTTTAAGCCTCAGAGGACAGAATTAGTAGCCCTTGATAGAAACTGAAAAGTAGCAGATGTCATAAAATCATATAATCTCATATCTGGAAGGGACTTCACATTCTAATTTAGCCTCTCCCTCAACAAGAACTCCTTCTATATCATACTGAAGAAGTAGTCATCCAATCTTCACTCGAAAGACTGGAAGTAAGGGGGAACCAATATTCCCCAAAAGAGGTTACTATATTTTTGAAGGGTTCTAATTGTTAAGAATTTTTTTCCTTGTATATAACATAAATTTGCACCTCTATAACTTCTAGGATTACTCCTACTTCTATCCTCTGAAACCAACCAAAAAAAGTCAAAACTCTATTCTCTGTGACAACTCTTTGAATACTTGAAGGAAGCCATTATATCACCCCCAGTTCTTCTCTTTTTCAGGTTAATCATCCCAGATTCTTTCAGATGATCCCCATATAACATCAAGTGCAGGCCATCTACTATCACTGCTGCACTTCTTTTTCCAAATTTTTAAGAGCTTTCCTAAAATACAATGCCCAGAAATGAACATAAAACACCCCACATGGTATGACCAGGGAAGAGCACAGCAGGACTATGACTTCCAGACCTATTATGCTATTGACTCTTATTGAGTTTGCAGTTTATTAAAAGCTTGTTTTTTAAGATAAACCTCTCTCTGGCCATGCTTCTTCCATGTTATATTTACAAATCTGAATTTTTAAACACATGTGGTAACTTTAGGTTTATTCTACTAAATTCCATTTGGTTCTGCTTCTCCCCCATCATAAGTTTTTTGAATCTGGAGTCAGTTATCCAGTGTGCTAGGATTCTAGCTTTCTGAAAATCTGGCAGAAAAGACATCCATGCCTTTATCCAACACTGAGATAAAGTAGAACAGCTTAGGACTAAAAACAAATGTCTAACGTAGTCCACTGGAGACCACTTTCAAAGCTGACTATTCATTCAACCATTTCTGTAATCATCTCATTCTGCTGTGATCTGGTCTACTTCTCTCCAATTTTTACCAAACAATGGAACTAGATATTGAGAAACACCTTTCTAAAAGCTGGGTTTATTACATGTGTAGCCTTTTTCTGACCCTACCAGGTACATATGCCTCTATCCATTTGCTCACCACTCCATTAACATTAGTCTAGAGTTTTACCAGGAACCAAAATTGACCACACTGACCTAAATGGTCTAGAATCCATTCTCCTCTCCTTTTTGAAAATTGAGACAATATTTTCCCTTCTACATTCCTATGCCATCTCACCAGATCTCCATGATCAATCAGTCAATCAATAAGGATTTATTAAGTGTTTGCAGTTCAAAAAAAGAGGCAAAAGACAGTCCTGCCTTCAATGAGCTTACAATGAAATGGGCAGACAATGTGCAAGCAAATATATACGAAGTAAGCTATATACAGAATAAATAGGAAATAATTATCAGAGGGAGTTGTTGTTGAGTTGTTTTTCAGCTGTGTCCAATACACCATGAGTCTATATCTTGGCAAAGGTACTAGAGCAGTTTGCCATCTTCATTTTGCAATTTTGTCACAGGGCTCAGTGGATACAGTGCCAAGCCTGGAGTCAGGAAGACTCAACTTCCAGAGTTCAAATCAGCATCAGGCAATTACTAGCAGTTTGACCTTGGGAAAGTCATTTAACACTGTTTGCCTCAGTTTCCTCATCTGTAAAAAGAGTTGGAGAATGACATGATGAACCCAAATGATGAGCCCAAATGGGGTCAGGGAGAGCTGTGTCCAAGTACTGTAAAATGACAGAACAGCAGAGGAAAATTACTGGAATTAAGAACATTTGGGAAAGGCTTCCTGTAGGAAGTAGGATTTTAGTTGATGCTTAAAAGAATACAGGTCTTAGTAGTCTGAAGAGAGGAGAGGGTTCCAGGAGTAGGGAACAATTCAAAAGTGCTCCAAATGGAGAAATGGAATGCCAGCCAGAAGAACACTGTCACAGGATTGACAAGTTAACTATTGGGGAGTAGGGTATAAGAAAACTGGAAAAATAGGAGGAAGCAACGTTATGAAAGATTTTGAATGCCGAAAATAGCAAATTTTGTATTTGATACTAGAGAGAATACGTAGCCACCAGTTTTATTGAGGAGGGGAGTGAGAAGATTGGATCTGTGCTTTAGGAAAATCACTGTAGTGTTTGAATGGAAGGTGGACTGGAGCCAGGAGAGACTTGAGGCAGGCAAACTTACCAGCAGTCCTTTGTAATATTCCAAGTGTGAAGCAATGAGGACTTACATTAGAGTAATGGCAGTGTCAGAGGACAGAAGGGGTGACATTTGAAAGATGTTACAAAGATGAAATTAACAGATCTTAGCAAAACCTTGGATATGGGGTATGAGATAGAGTGAGGAATTCTAGGTTTTAAGGAGGGTCTAGGAGTATAGTACCACCCTTTAGAGTAATAGGAAAGGTAGGAATTAGGAAGGATTTAGGGGAAAATATAATAAGTTTTGTGATATAAAATAATCAAGGAAAAAATTTCAATATGGAGGAATTATGTGCCAGTTGTAGAATAATTTCTGCTAAATTCAAAGGAGAAATAAGATAGAAACTCTTTAAGATAAATCTTTCATTGCATGAATCAGCACCAGAGAATCTAATGCTTTTTGCACTCAACACTCTTTCTCAGCCCCTTTTTTAATTCCACTCCCAGGATGGGGTTTCTACTGGGCTCCACCCTACTGTTAACCTAAAATAAAGAAGACTACCATAGTAGCAGGAAGTTAGGACCTTTAATCAAGGCAAAGGAATTCCAAATTGGGCCACCCTTTAGTTCCAAAGTACTGGAATGGGGGACAGAGCCAAGATGGGGGCTGGAAAGAAGGAGGTTGTGTGAATTCCCACCAAGGTCCCTCCAAATACCTATAAAAATGGCTCTGAACAAATTCTAGAACTGCGGAATCCATGAAACAGCAGAGGGAAGCAGGGCTCCAGCCCAGGAGAGCCTGGATGGTCACAGGGTAAGGTCTATCGCACAGAACTGGGAGCAGAATGGAACAGCATGAGCCGTGCCTGGACCAACCAGACTGGGAGCCAGGTGGAACAGGCTCTAGTGCCCTGAATCAGTGAGCTGTGGCAGTTACCAGACTTCTCAACCCACAAACACCAAAGAAAACACAGAAGGTTAATGGGAAAAGCGGCTACCACAGAGTGAAAGGAGTTCACAGTTTGGCCACCGCCACAGGGGCAGTGGAGGTAATGCAGCTCTGAGGCTGCTTACAGAGCTACAGCTGCAGTTGCTTCCTGCCACAGGCCCACCTGGTGGGAGGAATTAAGCAGTGAATCAGAGCGGGAGTGCAGAGCTAGCTTAGATCTGAGTCAGAGTCTGAGTTGGCGGTTCTTGGGGGAGGAATATCACTGGTGTGTCAGAGCTTGCTGTGTAGAAATAGCTCCAGTGCAGCCCCTCAAGCTTGGGACAAAGTACTCTCTACTTTAAAAGTAGTCATACCCCAGTGAAAAACTTAAGAGTCAAGTAAGTTGGCTGGGAACATGGCCAGGCACTGAAAACAGAATCAGATTCAAACTCAGACTTTGGAATCTTTCTTTGGTGACAAAGAAGACCAAAACATACAGCAAGAATAAGTCAACAAAGTCAAAGAGCCTACATCAAAAGCCTCCAAGAAAAACATGAACTGGTCTCAGGCCATGGAAGAGCTAAAAAAAAGGATTTGGAAAAGCAAGTTAGTGAATTAGAGGAAAAATTGGGAAGAGAAATGAGAGTGATGTCAGAGAACCATAAAAACAAGTCAATAACTTGCTAAAGGAGATGCAAAAAAAAAATACTGAAGAAAACAGCACCTTAAAAAATAGGATAACTCAAATGGCAAAGGAGCTCCAAAAAGCCAATGAGGAAAAGAATGCCTTGAAAGGGAGGGGGGAGGGGGGGAAGAAAATCTGGAACTCAAAATTATATAGACCCAAATGTTGTAAACAAAAAATAAAAAAAAAGTCTCAAAAAATAGAGGGCAGCCCTCAATTTCAGTGAAATGTGCTTGAACTTCCAGAAATGTGAGAAAAGTTCCATAAGCAGAAGTCAAATTGAACTTCTGAGACGTCCCTCTGTACTTGTCTTTTTGTGTTGCTTTTATAATTTTTTGTATCTGCTTATTTAGCTCCTCATATATGCACTTTGAAAGGTTGCTCAGATTGTATGGGAGGCATGTATAGCTCTTGAGTTGCCTGCATGGCCATGGGATCAAACTGTGCTATTTTAAAGTCCAGACACAGATCAATAGGAAGTAGCCAAGGAAGAGTGATACATGTCTTTGATTCAATGATTGCAGAATTTTTAAGTGTTCTAGTGGAGCTTATCTTCCCTACTCACAGACATACACACCCTGAATCTTCCCTTCATTACCTTCATGTCAGTGAGCAGTGTACACTATTAGGTTTGCTTGAACTTAACAATTCACAAATTTCTTACCCAGCTTCCCTTCCCCCTGTCCCCCATACACACTGCCTTCTGACACTGGTTTCTTCTGTGAAGCATATTCAATCAAATATATTGCCCTCCTGCAAATAGTGACCTGGGGGACTATGGGGTCACAGTGTTGTATTTATTCTGCTCCACTATTTCTAATTCTATATTTATTAATTTTATTCAAACAATCAAGAAACATTTTATTTAGATGTCAGATGAGGTCATTGTATAAGTTGTTTTTTTCTTAATTATTTTTCTTTGTTATAATGAAGAGTTCCATGTGGGCATTAGACAGGGATATGAGGGGAATGGAATAAAAAAAATAAGGTTGGGTAACCAAAAAATAAGCAAAACATTTTTTAAAAAATAATAAAACATATTCAACTGGAGCAAATATCATGTCACAGTAATGGCTTCAATCTTTTTCACATGACAAGTCATGCCTTACTTTATTCAGCAAAAAAAGAATAACAAATTCTGATATATCCCACTATAGAAATTTTTGATAGGAATTTTAGAGCAATTTAATGAAGTATACATTGATTGCCTAGAAATCATGCTGACCTCCTGCCCCTCTCCAGAAGTTCATTTTAAATTCCCATGTCTGAGAAATGTGGTATCAACTCCTATACTTTAGTAATTGTGCTATTTTTCTTTTCTTAAGACATAGGAAAGTAGAGTTTTCATTTTAAGGTCAGTATGTAATATATATATATATATATATATATATATATATATATATATATATATATATATATATATATATATATATATATATATATATAAAATGCTACCTTCTTGCTGTAACTGATTAAGAGGCTTGGGAAGAAGAAATGTGTGAAATGAGCAACCATATCTGTTTCCATGGTTGCCAGACTCTTAGCATTGAGCAGTCTGATAGTGCCATATATACAGTAATGGAGTTCAGGATGATTGAGCATCAAAAATGCCATGAGTAGGTAGCATTAATTGCAAGACTCCATCCATGTGTAGACTAGTAATCCTGCCCCCTCAAAGTGTAGAACCTCAAAAATAGGTATTCCTGAGTCTACATGTCAGCAAATGACTATAAAAGTGTGTGATCAGGCTGGGAGTTTGTAGAGAACTTCAAAAATCTCAAATTGTCTTGAGAGAGTAGATGTCTCCAAAACGTCCCTGAATATCTTTTCCTACCTCTTACAGAATACCAGAGCATGTTGGACAAAGGAAAATTCTTTTAGGGAAAATTTAAAATTACCTTACAATGTTATACTTTGTAAGGAAAAAAATGGAATTCATCCTTCTTCTAGGTTGACATTTCAGTGTGTTATGATTTAACAGATAAACTCACCCCACCAGTAAGAAAATAATAGTCATTCAGGGTGTGTCCACAGAACTCAATGAAGGATTATAATGTGGTGACAGATGACTGAGATCTGGAGTCAGAAGACCTAGGTTTGAATTTCTACTTCACTACTTGCTATATTTATAAGATGCTAAATGTCTCAACATCAATTTTCTCATCTACAAAATGAGGTGGTATCCATATATAAGGTACTTTTCTAGCTCTAGATGAATAGATAAAATACAATTGGAAAATGTGATCTTTTTTTCAGCTTCTTTCTAAAAGATAGTTCCATAAGCTATTGTTGTGTTTGTCCTTCCTTCTTAAAGAGGACCATGACAGGGGGGAAAGGATGACATGACTTGCAGTTGACTTTGGTAAGTAGAACAAATCTAAAAATATGTATGGCATCTGTCTTTGGGTATAAATTCAAAAAGTGGTATAACTTTATATGCAGTGGCTATAGTAACAGTAGTCCTCTTTCAGACAATTGCTAACATCCATACCAACAATCTTATCATATACCTCCTTCGTGTATCCTCACTTTCATAATTTTTAATCTCTCAACCCTACCTCTCAGAACTCCAGAAGACCTGCTAAAATATGTAGTGTTAGCTACTCAATATTGATGAAAATACGTTTAAATCTGGGGGTTGGAGCCAAGATGGCAGCTGGAAAGCAGAGGATTGCTTACGCTCCCCACCAGGTCCCTCCAAACACCCATAAAATGCCTCAGACCCAATTCTAGAGCTACAAAATCCACAAAATAGCAAAAGGAAGCAGGGTTCCAGCCCAGGACAGCCTGGGTGGTCACTGGGAAGGGTCTATAGCAAGGAGCTGGAAGTGGAGTGGAGCGGAGCCCACTATGGGCCAAACAAAGACCAACAAGACCAGGAGCCAGATGGAGCAGGCATAGCACCCTGAATCAGTGAGCTGCAGCAGTTACCAGGCTTCTCAAGCCACAAACTCAAAAGACAACAGAGATGGTTAGTGGGAAAAGCTGCTGGGACAGAGTGAAAAAAGTTTGAGATTGGCCACTGCCCCAGGGGCAGCAGGAGTGGTGCAATTCCGAGGCTGCTTCCAGAACTACAGCTGCAGTTGCTTCCAGCCCCAGGCCCACCTGGTGGGAGGAATTAAGTGGCAGATTACAAGGCAAATGCAAAGCCTCCTTTGCCCTGCCTCAATCTGGGCCCCAATTCTGGTTGGCTGTTCCTGGAGGAGAAGGAGTGCTGCTGTGGAAGAGCATGCTGTGTATAAGTAGCTTTGAAAATAGCAGTGCAGCCCCTCAAGCTTGGGACAAAGTACTCTCTATTCTACAAGCAGTCATACCCCAATGAAAAGCTCAAGGGTCAAGTAGTTGGCTGGGAACATGAACAGGGAGCAAAAACAGGTTCAGATTCAGACTCAGACTTTGGAATCTTTCTTTGCTGACAAAGAATACCAAAATATCCAGCCAGAAGTAGTCAACAAAGTCAAAGAGCCTACATGGAAGAGCTCTAAAAGGATTTGGAAAAGCAAATTAGAGAAGTAGAGGAATAATTGGGAAGAAAAATGAGAGCGATGCAAGAAAACTATGAAAAACAAGTCAAAGACTGTCTAAGGGAGGACCAAAAAATACTGAAGAAAATAACACCTTAAAAAGTAGACTAACTCAAATGGCAAAAGAGCTCCTAAAAGCCAATGAGGAAAAGAATGCCTTGAAAGGCAGAATTAGCCAAATGGAAAAGGGGGTCCAAAAGACCACTGAAAAAAATCTTACCTTAAAATTAAACTGGAGCAAGTGGAAACTAGTGACTTTACGAGAAATCGAGATATTATGAAACAGAGCCAAAGAAATGAAAAAATGGAAGACAATGTGAAATATCTCATTGGAAAAACCACTGACATGGAAAATAGATCCAGGAGAGATAATTTAAAAATTATTGGACTACCTGAAAGTCATGATCAAAAAAGGAGCCTAGATATCATCTTTCAAGAAATTATCAAGGACACCTGCCCTGATATTCTAGAGCCACAGGGTAAAATAGAAATTGAAAGAATCCAACAATCACCTCCTCAAAAAGATCTCAAAAAGAAAACTCATAGGAATATTGTTGCCAAACTCTAGAGCTCCTAGATCAAGGAGAAAATACTGCAAGCAGCCAGAAAGAAACAATTTGAGTATTGTGGAAACACAATCAGGATAATACAAGATCTAGCAGCTTCTATATTATGGGATAGAAGGGCTTGGAGTATGATATTGTGGAGGTCAATGGAGCTAAGATTAAAACCAAGAATCACCTACCAGCAAAATTGAGTATCATGCTCTACGACAAAATATGGATTTTCAACAAAATAGAGGACTTTCAAACTTTCTCAGTGAAAAGATCAGAGATGAATAGAAAATTTGACTTTCAAACACAAGAATCAAAAGAAGCATGAAAAGGTAATCAAGAAAGAGAAATCATAAGGGGCTTACTAAAGTTGTTGGACTGTTTCCTACATGGAAAGATGATGTGTATAATTCTTAAACTGCAGTATTAGGGTAGCTGAAGGAAACACACACACACACTCACACACATATGTATATGTATATACATACATACATATATATATATGTGTATACATATATATGTATATATATATACACAGAGAGGGAGAGAGAGAGAGAGAGAGAGAGAGCTCACAGGGTGAGTTGAATATGAAGGGATGATATCTAAAAAAATTAAAATCAAATTAAGGGATGAGAGGTGGATATATTGAGAGAGGGAGAAAGGGAGAGATAGAATGGGGTAAATTACCTCACATAAAAGTGGCAAGAAAAAGCAGTTCATTGGAAGGGAAGAGGGGGTAGGTGAGGGGTAATGAGTGAATCTTGCTCTTATCAGATTTGACCTGAGGAGGGAATAACATACACACTCAATTGGGTATCTTACCCTACAGGAAAGAAGGAGGCAGGAGATAAAATAGGAAGGACGACAGAAGGGAGGGCAGATAGGGGGAGGAGGTAATCAAAAGCAAACACTTTTGAAAAGGGACCCAGTCAAGGGAGGAAAACTGAATAAAGGGGGATAGGATAGGAAGGAGCAAAATATAGTTAGTCTTTCACAACATGAGTATTGCAGAAGGGTTTTGAATAATGATACACTTGTGGCCTATGTTGAATTGCTTGTCTTCTTAGGGAAGGTGGGGTGGGGAGGGAAAAGGCGAGAGAATTTCTAACTCAAAATTTTAAAAGCAGATGTTCAAAAAAACGTTTTTGCATGCAACTAGGATATAAGATCTACAGGCAACGGGGCATAGAAATCTATGCCCCTACAAGAAAGTAAGGGAAACAGGGGTCGGGGGAGTGGGGTGACAGTAGGGAGGTCTGACTGGGGAATGGGGCAATCAGATTATATGCCATCTTGGAGTGGGGGGGAGGGTGGAAATGGGGAGAAAAATTGTAATTCAAAGTCTTGTGAAAATTGGTGCTGCAAACTAAAAATATCAAATAAATAAATAATAATTTAATAAAATAAAAATAAGAAAGGGGAAATTATAACAAAAAAGAGAATGACAATAATGAGACAACATACCAAAACTTATGGGATGCAGCAAAAGCAGCTCTTAGGGGAAATTTTATATCTCTAAATCCTTACATGAATAAAATAGATAACAAGATCAATGAAATGGGCATGCAACTGAAAAAAACTAGAAAAAAGAATAAATTGAAAATCCCCAATTAGATACCAAATTAGAAATAGTGAAAATCAAAGGAGGTATTAATAAAATTGAAACCAAGAAACTATTGAATTACTAAATAAAACTAAGAGCTGGTTTTATGAAAAAACCAATAAAATTGATAAACCCTTAGTCAATTTGATTAAAAAAAAGAATGAAGAAAACCAATTACCAGTGTGAACAATGGAAAGGGTAAATTCACTTCCAATGAAGAGGAAATTAAAACAATAATTAGGAATTATTTTGACCATTTGTATGCCCATAAATTTGATAACCTCAGAGAAATGGATGAATATTTACAAAAATACAAATTGCCCAGGTTAACAGAAGAGGAATAAGTTACCTAAATAATGCCATCTCAGAAAAAAGAAATTAAGCAAGCCATCAACAAACTCCCTAGGAAAAATTCTCCAGGGACAGATAGTTTTTCATGTGAATTCTATGAAACACTGAAAGAACAGTCAATTCCCATGCTTTATAGACTATTTGAGAAAATACTGGAAGAAGGAATCCTGCCAAATTATTTTTATGACGCAAATATGGTAGTAATACCTAAGCCAGGAAGAGTTAAAACAGAGAAAGTAAATTACAGACCAATTTCCCTAATATTGATGCAAAAATTTTAAATAAAATATTAGCCAAAAGATTGCAGCAACTTATTAGGAGAATAATACATTATGACCTGGTACCATTTATTCCAGGAATGCAAGGCTGGTTCAATATCAGGCAAACTATCAGCATAATTGAACATATCAATAACAAAACTAGCAGAAACCATATGGTTATTTCAAGAGATGCAGAAAAACCTTTCAACTAAATACAACACCCATTTCTACTGAAAACAATAGAAAGCATAGGAATAAACAGAGTCTTCCTTAACATTGTAAATAGCATCTACCTAAAACCATCAGCAAGCATTATATGTAATAGGGATAAGCTAGATGCATTCCCAATGAGATCTAGGGTGAAACAAGGATTCCATTATCACTACTATTATTCAATTTGGTACTAGAAACGTTAGCTTTAACATTAAGAGAAGAAAAAGAAACAGGAGGAATTAGAATAGGCAAAGAAGAAACTAAATTATCAATTTTCGCAGATGATATGATGATTTAATTAGAGAATCCTAGAGATTCAAGTAAAAAACTACTTGAAATAATAAACAACTTTAGCAAAGTTGCACCCACATAAATCCTTGGCATTCCTATATATTACTTACAAAAGCCAACAGCAAGAGATAGAAAAAGAAATTCCATTTAAAGTTACTGTAGACATGATAAAATATTTGGGAGTCTACCTGCTAAGACAAATCCAGGGCCCAATGAACACAATTGTGAAACACTTCTCACACAAAGAAAGTCAGATCTAATTAAACAGAATAACATCAGTAGCTTGTGGTTAGGCCTAGCTAATATAATAAAAATGACAATTTTACCTAAAATAATTTACTTATTCAGTGCCATACCAATCTTACTACCAAAACAAATATTTCACAGAGCTGGATAAAATAATAACAAAATTCATCTGGAAGAGCAAAATGTCCAGAATATGAAGGGGATTCATGAAAAGATATGCTAGAGAAGGTGGCCTAGACATACCAGAAATCAAAATGTACTATAAAGCAGCAGTCCTCAAAACTACCTGGTACTGGCTAAGCAAAAGAGTGGTAGATCAGTGGAACAGGTTAGGTACACAGGACACAGGAGTGAACCACTATAGCAATCTACTTTTGATAAAGCCAGAGGATCCAGCTTCTGGGTTAAGAATTCACTATTTCACAAAAAACTGCTGGGAAAAATACGAAAATAGTATGGCAGAAAGTGGGCATAGACCCATATCTTACATCATATACCAAAATAAAGTCAAAATGTGTACATGATTTAGGAATAAAGGCTGATAATATAAGCAATTTGGGAGAGCAAGGAATAGTTTACCTATCAGATGTATGGGAAAGGAAATAATTCATGACCCAATAAGAGATAGAGAGCATTATCAAATGAAAAATGGATAATTTTGATTATGCTAAACTGAAAAGTTTTTGAATAAACAAAGTCAATGCAACAAAGATTAGGAGTTGTTTCAACCATCCAGCTAGCAGCTTCTGTTGGGGTGTAAAGCCAACAGCAACCAGCTCACGGAAAGCTGCAAGCCCAGGTCCTTTTCATCTGCTTTACTAAGGAAAGCAATGCTAAAGGGTTAATAATCTTACTTTAATCCAGCATACAAATAACATTTGCTTAGTTCAGGGGAAAAAGCCAGCACCCTAAATTACAGACCAAATATAATTCATAGTTATCAACATCTGAGTCTTCAGCTGGAGAGCTCATTACAACGGCTGGCCCAGAGTCACACGCCACTCCTGCTGTGGCTCAGAGCTCCCCCTGAAGCCTATTCAAATGGGTGGGAAAGATCTTCTCATTTACTGCTTGCCTTTATTTTTGGCCCCATGATCTTTTATGTCCATTACATAGGCAACTTTTGTCTAAATAGGTACAAACTTTTTTTCTTCCACTCATTTTTTTTTCTGAGGAATGCAAAAACATCCCACTTTATCTGCCCCATTCAAACAAAGGCCAGCATCATTAAAGGTAAACAGCAAAAAGTCCCACCTTAATTACTGTTACATTGTCCACCCCTTTCCAGGATCTTTGGACTAACAATATCTAAATTAAATGGCCATGGATCCTGGAAAAAAATAGAATTGCAATCACATGCAGGGAAATACAACAAAACATATCATTCACAACAAAGCAAAACATAGCATTCAGTGCCATTCCCAGTATTTGTTTACAATTCGAATGTCCACCCCTAGGTGCCAGAAAGTTAATCTCTTTAAGCAGTACAGTATGTCCAAGCAAAGCTCTTCTTTAGTGTCCTCCCCACACAGCAGTTGCAGGCTTCCCGCTGCTACCCTCAGGTACCAGCATGCTTTAATTAGCAAAGTCCCAACACAAAGTCCAAATTGAGTTATCTTGGGGATGTGTCCTTCTCTCCACACTGCTCCAGCACCCCACTTCCAAGTCCTGGGGGGCAGCTGGGTAACAAAACCAACAGGGTGGGGGCCCATGGCACTTCTCCCACCCCACCATAGACAAATCCACCCCTCCTTCCTGGGTCCCAAACAGTCCCAGAGGAAGGCAGGAAAAAGACACACTGAGCACCTTGCTGCAAAGATTTCATCTTGCCCCAGGGCTGAATTCCAAACGCCTGGGGTCCTAGTTGTCCAGCTCTGGCAGGCCGTGCCTGGCTTCTACTGGAACCCCAATGCTGGCCGTTCCCCACTTTTGCACTCATCTCACCAAAGTCATCTGGAAAGCAGATCACCACATGGAGGCAGGCTTCTGCTGTGTCTGGAAGAATGTGTTGGCAGCCACTGTCCACTTCTTCCTTCTCCTCACTAGCCATTCCAGCCAAATCTTCATGAACACCATTCTCTGCTTTTTCTCTGAAGTCAGTCAGAAAGGCATTTCTCTGCTCCTGTTCCAAAACTCCACATACAATATGATCTGAAAATATCCACCCTTTTGGCACAGTCCTCCAGGACCAGGCTTATCAGCTCAAGACCTTGCTCTGGCCATCCAACCCTCCCCATGCCTCAGCTTGTTCTCATCCCACAGCCTCTGCTCAGGCCTCAGCCTCTTGCCTCCAGAGTGCTAGTGGGATAGGGAGAGGGAAGGAGAGGTTATCTCCCAGAGCCCGTGCTCTGGGCTCCTGGGAAACCATTCCAGTCTTTGCCACTTGCCTATTTTCCTTCAGGCTTCTGGGGCTCCACAGAACCATAGCCACCACAAGTACAAAGATTGGCCCAATAACTGGGAAACATTCAACCAACCCAGTACCCCAAAATGCCATACTTTCCTTTTAAAATGCAGATCCCTTTGTGGTTGCCATTTGTTTCAATAATCCAGCTAGCAGCTTCTGTGGGGGTGTAAAGCCAACGAAAACCAGCTCACAGAATGCTGCAAGCCCGGGTCCTTTTCATCTGCTTTACTAAGGAAAGCAACATTAAAGGGTTAATAATCTCACTTTAATCCAGCATACAAATATCATTTACTTAGTTCAGGGGCAAAAACCAGCACCCTGAATTACAGACCAAATATAATTCATAGTTATCAACATCTGAGTCTTCAGCCAGGGAGCTCATTACAACAGCTGGCCCAGAGTCATGCACCACTCCTGCTGTGGCTCAGAGCTCCCCCTGAAACCTATTCAAATGGGCGGGAAAGATCTTCTCATTTACCGATTGCCTTCACAGGAGGAAAGCAGAAAATTGGAACAAAATCTTTACAATCAGTGTCTCTGATAAAGGTTTCATCTCTAAACTATACAGGGAACTGAGCCAAATTTGAAGGAATACGAGTCATTCCCCAATTGAGAAATGGTCAAAGGATATGAACAGGCAGTTTTCAAAAGAAGAAATTAAAGATATCTTTAGGCATCTGTTTCTACAATCCGGCTAGCAGCTTCTGTGGGGGTGTAAGATCCACCCACTGACAGCACCCGGAAAGCTGCCAACAGCACAGGTTCTTTTGATCTTTTTTAATAAGGAAAGCAAGGTTAAAGGGGTTGATAAGCTTGCTTTAATTCAGCACACAAATATCATTCACTTAGTTCAGGGGAAGAGACCAGCACACTGAACTTCAGAGCAAATTACAAACAAATTACAAACATCAACAGACAGACCAAATACAGATTCATAGTTACCAACATCTAGGTTCAGCCCAGGAGCTCAGAACAAGGGCTGTTCCAGAGTCCCACCACTGCTGCGGGAATGAGCGCCAAGGAACAGACAGCCAACCCCTGGTTTTATATCTTTTTCAGGGTCAAGGGTGAGTCACACATGTGACTCACCCACGTGACCTAGAATCGTCACAAAGAGGCGACTTAAACCCACGTGGTCTAAAAGCCTCTGCTGTCCCAGACATGTAAATTAGGCCCTCCCTGGAGTTAGCCCCACCTTGGGCCCCACCTTGGTTGCCAATCCACACCCACTAACGTTTTACACCTAATAGGGGTTTGGGCCTGGGGCTTAGAACCTAGTAAGGCTCAATGAATTACTCAAAGGGAAAAAAAGCCAAACTATTCAAGGGCACTTGTTGAACAAAGTGCTAAGGAGCCCATTTTTGGTTACCAACACAGCATATGAAAAAATGCTCTAAATTGCTGTTGATTAGAGAAATGCAAATCAAAACAACTCTTAGGTACCACATCTCTCCTGTCAGATTGGCTACCATGACAAAACAGGAAAATGATAAATGTTGGAAGGGATGTGGGAAAATTAAACATCAATATATTGTTGGTGGAGTTGCCAACTGATCCAACCATTCTGGAGAGCAATTTGGAACTGTGCCCAATAGGCTATAAAAACGTGCACACCCTTTGAGCCAGAAATACTACTCCTAGGGCTATATCACAAAGAGTTTACACAAGTGGGAAAGGGACTTATACGTACAAAAATATTTATAGCTGCTCTTTTTGTGGTGGCAAAGAATTGGAAATCTATTGAGAATGGTTGAATAAGTTGTGGTACATGAATGTGATGGAATACTGTAGTGCTATAAGAAATGGGGAAGATACGGGCTTCATAATACCCTGGAAAGACCTACATGATCTGATGCTGAGTGAGAAGAGCAGAACCAGGAGAACATTATAGACAACCACAGATATATTGATTCTGTGATGACTAACTTTGATATACTTGGCTTTCCTCAGCAATACAGGGCTTAAAGAGATCTCCAAATGTCTCATGATGGAAAAAGCTAGCTACACAAAGAGAAAGAAGTATGGAGTCTGAATGAAGATTGAGGCAAACTATTTGCTCTCTTTTTTTCCCTCTTGTTTTTTGTTTTGTTTCTTCTCTCTCATGATTCATTCCATTGGTCATAATTCTTCTTTGCAACTTGACTATTGTGTAAATAAGTTTAATGTGAAGTTTTATGTAGAATCTATATCAGACTGCATACCATCTTGGTGGGGAGGGTGGAGTGCAGGGAAAGGAAGAAAGTTTGAAACTCAAGGTCTTGTAAAACTAAGTGTTGTAAACTAAATATAAAAAAATCTAATTAAAAAAATGAGTCTTGCCTTTGTCTAAATCTGGCAGGTAAAGTGGGACCTTTTGGTTTTTGTTTTGTTTTGTTTTGTTTTGGAGTGCTTCTTAGCACTGAGGTAATCAAGTACTTTTGAGTCTTACCTTTCAAATGTAATGGCAAGGAAAGTAGTTTTTTTTTTGTTGTTGTTGTTTTGGAGTGCTTCTCAGCACTGAGACAGTGGGGCATCTTGCAATCTTGTCTTTGTTTGAATCAAGGGTCACCCATTGGAAACAATGTATATGATGTGGTGCTGGTGATTAAAGATCTTTTCCACATGCGTTTTTACTAAGTAGGCTCTGAGCCCTCAGGGCCCTGAACAGGATATATGAGCTCTGAGGCTGGTGATTTCCTTTTGTCTGATCAAGACATCACATTCATAGTTACCAGAGAGAGAAGCACCAACATCTGTGGTTTCCAAAGCCTGGGTGCTCCTTGATGGCTACCCAGAATCTCCTCTGGTCAAATCACACAACAGTCTTCCAGTGAGTGAGATCCCCAAAACAAAAACGCCAAGGTCAGAGCTTATATTCCTGTTTATGGTCAGATTGTGGCACAAACATGCAACTCAAACTCACATCACCTAAGCCTTCCTGTGGCTTAAGCAGGTCATCAAAGACTCTTGACCTAATTAAAGACTTTTGATCGAAACAAAGGCAAGACTCATCAAAGGTAGTAGACTGCTTTAGTGCTGAGAATACCTCCTAAGAAACAAAGGCAAAAAGTCCCACACTGATTACCATCACCATTACTCTTTCGGAAATAGTGTAGGTTTCCTACCTTATGAGGTAGAAGCCAAGAACTCCGGGAAGCTGGAAGGTCTTTAATTTGACATTCCGGTGAGAAAGAGAGAGAGAGAGAGAGAGAGAGAGAGAGAGAGAGAGAGAGAGAGAGAGAGAGAACATAATATTTTAATTTTAAGAAACAACCTCGTGTAAAATTCTCTCACAATCCTGGTTTTAAGAACAGCTCAGTTGTGTTTACAATAGTTCAGATATCAAGCATCATACAGTGCCACCAAAGAACATCTCTGACTGAGTGTTTATGACAATTATTCAAAATAAATAGCTTCATTTCAAAGCTTGAACCATGGTTGGGAGCCAAATTGGGCTAAAGGACAGCTTGCCAGCGTCTCAACTTATATATTCTCTCCAACTCCCTACTACAACTGTCTTTATCATTTTAATTTACATAATATTTTCTGCTATTATAAATTTATCAAGCAGATTATTATTCATCTGTGTGGCATACATAATTATAATTAATTTACTGAAGGCTCATTTTCCTGCTTCAATTAATGTGGATCCTGTGGCTTTGAATAAATCATTGGGAAGAAGAAAAACAAAACAGACTAGATGTATAGTGTAGCCCTTAAATCTGAGTCAGAGTCAAGAAGACAAATCTCATGAACACTGTTAATAAAAATTTAAGTTGTACATCTAATACATGCATGATTGTCCCCTCAATCCTTCTTAATCTTCAACCTTTCATAGAATCATCAGGTTGCAAAAGGTCTCCAGAATCTTATGAACATAATAATCAATGATTCACTGTAATAGGTCAAAGACTAAAACCAATGCAAACACTGAATTTGTGAATATGTGATCACTTAATCTAACTAACATCCTAGATACCTTAATTATCTCTTCCTCTCTTTAAAAGTAAAACTCATAATGAAAGCAATTGGCAGGGGAGGGGGGGAGGAATATATCTGAGAAAAAAAACTGCAGGGATGTTCTTGGATAATTTATAGGAGATTGTTTTCGAAGTGGGTAGTATTTGATCATGAAAACCAGTTTTTAAAGGATCCCTAACCCTATTCAGAGTGGCGGGGGGTGGGTGGGGAAGAGTATTGGCTGAGAGATATTAAACAACTCATTTTCCTCCCTGTAAAACAATAGTATTTCAATTTCTGAATGTGGATCAGGGAAGAGAGTATACCAGTATAGCCTCAAGCCATGCCAAGAAAACATTTTAATAGCCTTTTCAGTTGAAGCACATTCTGTAAAAAGGAGTTTCCTACATAGACAACCAAATGTGAATGACTCCTTATAAAAAGTGCTCAGGAGACTTCAACATGTTCCCCAATGGCTTTTGTTTCCTTTAAATTGTCATGACTTATTGAATACGCCTTTCAAGCTGTTCTTCCCTCACCGTGAACATATATTCTTCCATGAGCCTTAATAAATGTACAAAAATTAAATAATTTCTAAAATGCCACAAGGTATAATGGAATTTTGTATATTACCTTAAAAAGAGAGTTTGGTCATACTGCTTTAAATAAGGGAATAATTAAATAATTTGAAAGGACATGGTGTAGTAGGAAAATCATCAACTATGGAATTAGAGAAATTAGGAGTTAAAATCCTACCTCTAAAGTTTACCATGTAAGAGGCCTTAGGAAAGGCCTTTTCAAGATTTCAGTTTCCTCACCGGTAAAATGAGGTAATTCAACCATAAGCCTCTGAGTTCATGTCAATATTCAGATCTGTGAAGCTATTTTACACTTATGGCCATTATTCTTAAGATTAATCCTTTATCAAATTACTGAAATGTATCTTAATCCATGGCCTTCTCTTATATATACATATATATATATATATATATATATATATATATATATATATATATATATATATATATATGTACATATAAGTAGGCTGATATCTAGAGTGGTTATTTGAATTGCTCACACTCACATTCCTAGTGTCACAGCACAGACTGCAACCAATGTTTTCTGACTCCTCTTTCCTATAAAGGATACGTATGATCTTCCTTCTGTCACGTTATATTTTAAAGAAGGCAGGGATCAGTTTTCATTAATCACACCTGCTTTACAAGTAGTACCTGGGATGGTAATTAGCTTGGCCAATGGCACAAACCAGTCAATTTGATTCTTGGTAAGACAGTCTAATAAAAATTGTTTCACAAAAAGGAAGGATATGTGTAAGAACTCTTACATAGAGAGGGGATGGAGCCAAGATGGTGGAGCAAAAGCAGGGACTTGCTTGAGCTCTCCCTCACACCCCTTCAAATACTTGTAAAAAAAGACTAAAAAATTCTGGAGCAGTAGAACCCACAATATGACAGATTTAAACAAATTCTGGAAGGTCAACAGGAAAAGTCAGTTGTGCCAGGCTGGAAGTGGAGCACAGTCCAGTACAAATAGTCCATGTGAACATTTGCAGGGAATACTCCAAACTTGCGCATCCTGCATTTCCTTTGAGCTGTTTCAATTCTGCTTTCTTCATGGAGCACAGCACCTTCTCTGATGTGGGAATACCATGCTGAGCGGTCCTGTGCCAATGTCTCCTATGTCACACAATCAATTCCAAAGTTCTTGAGAGAAACCTTGAGAGTGTCTTTGTATCATTTCTTCTGACCACCATGTGAATGCTTTCCTTGTGTGAGTTCTCCATAAAAGTCTTTTTGGCAAGTGTACATTTTGCATTTGAATAACATGGCCAGTTGTGCTCTTTGAAGCAGTGTTTGAATGTTTGGCAGTTTAGTTCAAGTAAGGACCTCAGCGTCTGGTACCTTATCCTGCCAGGTGATCTTCACAATCTTCCTAAGACAATTCAAATGGAAACAATTCAGTTTCCTGGCATGGCACTAGTAGACTGTCCGGGTTTCACAGGCATACAACGATGAGGTCAGCACCACAGCTCTGTAGACCTTCAGTTTGGTAATCGGTCTAACCTCTCTTCTCTCCCATACTTTCCTACTGAGTCTCCCAAACAATGAACTAGCTCTGGCAAATCATGTGTCAACCCCATTATCAATGTGTACATCCTTAGAAAGTACAGTACCAAGGTAAGTGAACTTGTCCACAGCATTCGAAATTTCTCCATTTGCTGCTACTGACGGTTTCACATATGGATGGTGTGGTGGTGGCTGATGGAGCATCTATGTTTTCTTGGTGTTAATTGTTAGGCCAAAATTAGCACAAGCAGCAGAGAACTGATCGATACTTCATTGCATCTCAGTTGCAGAGGTTGCATTGAGTGCACAATCATCCACAAATAGAAAATCATGCACCAACACTCCCTCCACTTTGGTCTTGGCTTGTAGCCTTTTCAAGTGGAAGACTTTATCACGTGCAGCAGCTGACCTTGATGCTGTGCTCATCCTCATTGAAAGGATTTGACAGCATGACTGAAAACATCGTACTAAAAAGCATGGGAGCAAGCACACAGCCTTGTTTCACTCCACTGGTGACTGGGAAGGCATAAAAACATTGTCCATTATCTAGAATCTGGGCAAGCATGCCATCATGAAATTGATGTACAATTTTGATGAACTTCTCCGGGCAACCAAATTTTGACATAATTTTCCATAAGCCCTCACAAATAACAGCATCAAAGGCCTTGGTCAGATCTACAAATCATGTATAGAGACCTTTGTTCTGCCTCTGGCATTTCTCCTGCAGTTGTCAGGCAGCAAACACCATATGGATTCTTCCTCAGCCCTTTCTGAAGCCACAAGGCTCTCAGGTAGATGACCATTTTCCAGGTGAAGGATCAGCTAATGAAGGGAAGAATCTTGCCAGCGATGACTAACAGAGAGACCTCCCTATGATTGTCAGAGGACAATCTATTCCCTTTACCTTTATAGTGATGGACAATGAAGGCACCCTTGAACTCCTGGGGAATAACCTCCTCTTGCTATATAAGCTGGAAAATTTCAGTGAACTTTTGTATGAGCAATGGATTCCCTACCTTGTAAATCTCAGCTGGAATAGAATAAGCACCAAGCACTTTGCTACATGAAAGGAGCCTAATGGCATTCAAAACTTCTTCCTCAGTTGGAGCTTCAGTTAAGGAGGGATTCACTTCAACCTGAGGTAAATGGTCAGCAATGACTGATTATGGTCTTTTGAGAACGGTATGAAAGTGTTCAGCCCATCTCTCCAGGATCATGTCCTTATCACTAATCAATGTGGCTCTGTCAGCACTGAGTAGTTGAGATGTACCATAGGTCTTTGGCCCATAAATAGCCTTCAGGGCACCATAAAAGCACTTTGGATTATTACTATCAAAATAAAATTGAATTTCATCTGCCTTCTTACTGAGCCAAGAATCCTGCATCTCTCTGAGCTTTGGTTGTACTTTACTTTTGATGGTATTAAATGCTGCCTTCATAGAGATGGATGAGTTATCCTGCTGGTAATCCCTGTAAAGTTCCCATTTTTTGTTTAGTCACTTCTGAATTTCCCCATCATTTTCATCAAACCAGTCTTGGTGTTTGTGAGTATTCTGACCCAGATGAGGGAATGCATTGCTATACACCAAATCTCTGAAAGCAGCCTGCTCCTTTTCTGCTCCGCTGTTGCCAACTGTGTGTTGGCTCAATTTTCCCTCCAAGTTAGCAACAAACTTTTCCCAAAAGAGCTCTAATTTGTTGACATTAAAGGAGGTCAGTAGGAAAGTTCTGTAAACCCTGGGTGAGAGAGGACTGCCCAGACCTGGGCAGTGGCAGCAGCAGCACCAGCAGCTGCTTCTGGAGCCATGGCTCACAGATGGTGGAGAGATTGAACGACTGGTTAGAAGGAGATTACAGGGGTCTTGCTGGCACTGAGGCAAGATTCTCTTGCTTTACTCATGCTTGGATCTGGGTTTCAGTCCTAGGTGGCTGTCCTGGGTGAGAAGGAGTGCTAGTGTGGCAGAGTTTGTGGTGGCAGTGGAGAAGGAATTCTCCTCACAGTTTTGAGGAGAAAAGAGTGCTTGTTATCACTCGAAGACTAGAAAACAGGCCAGGAGAGGAGTAAACAGCTCTCCTTTGATCATATCACCATGGAAAAACTGAAAATTTTCAGCTCCCTAGAAGTATCTCTGAAAACAGCTGCACAAACCCCCTGAAGCTTGGGACAGTTACACCTAACACACTGAAAGCAGAGTCCTACCTTAACAGAGAGTTAAAATGTCAACTAATTGGCTGGGAAAGTGAGAAAAGAGTGGGGGTGGGGGGAATTAGACTATGGAACTTTATTTGGTGACAAGGAAGACTAAAACATATAATCAGAAGAAGACAACAAAATCAAAGCTCCTATATCCAAAGTCTCCAAGAAAAATATGAATTGGTTACAAGCCGTGGAAGTCCTCAAAAAAGATTTTGAAAATCAAGTTAGAGAAGTAGATGAAAAACTGGGAAGAGAAATGAGAGTGATTAAAAAAAAATCAAGAAAAAATGAGTCAACAGCTTGCTAATTGAAATCCAAAAAAAATAGTGAAGAAAATAACACCTTAAAAATAGAAGTGAAAAAGCCTATGAAGAGAAGAATTGGCTAAATGGAAAAGGAGATCCAAAAGATCACTGGAGAAAACAATCCCTTAAAAATTAGAATGAAGCAAATGAAAGCTAATGACTTTGTGAGAAATCAAGAAATTACAAAACAAAACCAAAACAATGAAAAAATAGAGGACAATTTGAAATATGTCATTGGAGAAACAACTGACCTGGAAAATATATCCAGGAGAGAAAAATTTATAAATGATTGGACTACTTGAAAGCCATGATCAAAAAAGAGCCTAGATGTCATCTTTCAAGAAATTATCAAGGAAAACTGCCCTGGTATATCCCAAAGAGATCATAAAAATGGGAAAAAGGCCTACATCCATAAAAATATTTATATCAGCTCTTTTCTGTGGTGGCTAAGAACTGGAAATTGAGGGGATACTCATCAATTGGGGAATGATTCAACAAGTTGTGGTATATGAATGTAGTGGAATACTGTGGTACTATAAGAAATGATGAACAGGCAGACTTCAGAAAAACATGGAAAAACATATATGAACTGCTGCTGAGTGAAGTGAGCAGAACCAAGAGAACATTGTACACTGTATTAGCCACGGTGTGTGATCATTGACTTTGATAGACCTCACTCTTCTCAGCAATGCAAGGACCTAAAACAATTCCAAGAGACTCATGATGGAAAATTGTAACCACATCAAGAGAAAGGACTTTGGAGTCTGAATGCAGATTGAAGTATTCTCTTTGCTTTCTTTGTTTTGTCTTCTTTTTTCCTTATTCATGGTTCCTCTCATTCATTCCATTATTCTATACAACATGACTAGTGTGAAATATGTTTAATATGAATGTATATGTAGAGCCTGTATCAAATTGCGCACTATCTTGGGGAGGAGGGGAAGAGAAGGGGAGAAAATTTATAACTTGTGTAGGCAAATGTTGAAAAGTAAAAATAAATCAATTAATTTTAAAAAAGGAAAGCTACCCTGACATTCTAGAACCAGATGGTAAAATAGAAATTGAAAGAATCCACTGATCACCTCCTGAAAGAGATCCCCAAAGGAAAACTCCTAGGAATATGTGTAACCAAGTTCCAGAGTTCCCAGGGCAAGCAGAGAGTATTGCAAGCACCCAGAAAAATAAGTATTGAGGAAACATAATCAGGATAACACAACATCTAGCAGATTTAACATTAAGGGATGCGAGGGCTTGGAACATTATATTCCAGAGGTCAAAGGAGCTAGGATTAAAACCAAGAATCACCTACCCAGCAAAACTGAGTATTCTACTTCAGGGGGCAAAAAATGGACATTCAATGAAACAGAGGACTTTCAAGCATTCTTGATGAAAAGACCAGAGTGGAATACAAAATTTGACTTTCAAATACAAGACTCAAGAGAAGCCTGAAAAAGTAAACAGGAAAGGTAAATCATAAGGGACTTATTAAAGTTGAACTGTTTACATTCCTACATGGAAAGATGATAATTATAACTAATGAGATCTTTCTCAGTTTTAGGGTAGTTGGAGGGAACGTGTGATGTAGATGTAGATAGACAGAGGGAACAGAGTGAGTTGAATATGAAGAGATGATATCTAAAGAATGAAGTTGAGGAGAGACAGAGGAATGTACTGAGTGAAGGAGAAATCATGGGGTAGAATGGGGTAAATTATCTTACATAAAAGAGGCAAGAAGGAAGCTTTTACAGTGTAGGGGAAGAGGAGGGAGGTGAGAGAGAATGAGTGAACCTTACACACAACAGATTTGGCTTAAGGAGGGAATAACATAGAAATTCAATTGGGTATTGAAATCTATCTTACCCTACAGGAAAATAAGGGGTGAAGGTATAAGAGAGAGGAGGAGGATTGAAGAGAGGGCAGAATGAGGGAGAGGGTGATCAGAAGCAAACACATTTGAGGAGAAACAAGGTCAAAGGAGAAAATACAAAAAATGGAGGGTGGGATAGGATAGAGGGAAATATAGTTAGTCTTTTACAACATGACTATTATGGAAGTCATTTGCAAAATGATACATGTATAACCCATATTGAATTGCTTGCCTTCTCAATTAGGGTAGGTGGGGAGGGAGGAGGGGAGAGAATTTGGAAATCAAAGTTGTAAAAACAAATGTCAAAAATTGTTTTTACACGCAAGTGGGAAATAAGATATACAGGCAACGGGATATAAAAACCTATCTTGCCCTATAGGAAAATAGATGTAAAAGGGGATAAGAAAAGGGGGGTGGTGATAGAAGGAAGTGCAAATTGGAGGAAAGGATAATCAGAATGCACCCTGTTTTGTGTCGGGAGGAGGGGATAGGTGAGAAGCCAATTTGGAACTCTAAATCTTGTGGAAGTGAATGTTGAAAACTAAAACTAAATTAATAAAACTATTACATAAAAAGAAGTTGTTGATAATACTAGTCATATGTATTTAGCTTTAAAAACAACAGAGCTCTTCTGGAAGCCAAGATGATGGAGTTAGCAGTAAATCTCTATAGTGCTCCCACATTCACCTCCAAATAAGCAAACAAGCACAAAATAGCAACCCAAAACAAATCCTGGATTTGCACCAGCAGAAATCCAAGGTGGAGAGGTCTTAGCCTGAGACACTTAGAGGATAGACCAAAAGATCCCTTTCTCTTAGGGAAAAGGGAAGAGCATTCCAGGATAGGAGGCAATCCAGCAAAGCAGTGGGCCATCTTGAGCCCCAGTGTGGTGCAGAAAGTAAACATCAGCCCCAGGACCCTCATGTACCTTAGCATAGCTAAGGCAACAGTCAGACTCCAGGTCCAAGAAATACCATGTGGTTCAGGCCTGGACAGGCATTCTCCAGCATCCAGACTTCTTCATGCTTCAGTGTAGACCTGCAGAAAGGCAGAAAAACACTGTATGACCTGAGCACATGCCAAACACTTACACTTAGATCCCAGTCCAGCACTAGGTAAGCTGCCAGAGCCAGCAGAAAGCCAGGGTGGACATGTCTTTTTGCCTGGGAGACTTTGAGGATAGACAAAAATGTTCTCTTTCACTTAGGGAAAAGGGGAGAGCATACCAAGATGGGAGGTGACACAGCAAACCAGCAGCAAGTGCCCCCTCAGCAAACCAGTGGGACATCCTGAGACCAAGTAAGCTGCCAGACCCTTATAGCCTCTAACAGTGTTAGACACCTCCCCCAATTACACACCCTCAAAACACCAACAGACGTGAAGGTCACCCCATGGCCTCAGGGAAACATCAGCCCAGCACCAGGTAAACAGCCAGAGCCTGTAGCCACTGGCACAAGACGGTTGAGATAGAGCCCCTTCCATCCTGGGAACACAGATCAAAGTTAAAATAAAGGAAAATGCACCCCCCCCCCCAAAAAAAAAGATGAGCAAAAAACAACAACAAAAAGAATCTGACCATAGAAAGTTATTGTGATGACAGTGAAGACCAGGATAGAAACTCAGAAGAGCACAATGTCAGAACAGCTATGGGCAAAACCCCAAAGGAAAATGAGAAGTCTTCTCAATATCAGAAAGGACTCATGGAAGAGTTCAAAAAAGAGCATAAAATAATATGAGAGGTAGGAGAAAAATGGAGGAAATAAATGATGTGAGAGATGCAAGAAAATTATGAAAAAAAGACCCCAAACCTTGGAAAACTGCTTCAAAAGTAGAATTGGCCAAATGGTAAATGAGATATAAAAATCCACTGAAGAAAACAACTCCTTAAAGAGCATAATTAACCAAATGGAAAAGAAAGTACAAAAGCTTATTGAGGAAGACAATACCTTAAAAGTTAGACTTGGGCAAGTGGAAGCTAACAACTTCGTGAGACATTATGAATCAATCCAACCACTTCCAAAGAATGAAAAAATGGAAGAAAATATAAAATACCTCATGGAAAAAAAATCAAATAACCTGGAAAATAGATGCAGGAGAAACAATGTGAAAATCATTGGATTGCCTGAAAGTCATAATCAAAAGGAGGACATAGAGGGCATCTTTCAAGAAAATTTCTTTCAAGTTTTCAAGGAAAACTGCCCTGATGTCCTGAACCAGAGGGCAAAATAGGCATTGAAAGAATCCACTGATCACCTCAGGAAAGGGATCCCAAATTAAAAACCCCAAGGAACATTATAGCCAAATTTCAGAACTAGTAGGTTAAAGAAAAAAAAAATACTACAAGTGGCTAGAAGAAAACAAATGAATTACCAAGGAGTCACAATTAGTATCATATGGGACTTGGCAGCTGCAACATTAAGGGTTCAGATATAATGGAACATCATACTCTGGAGGGTAAAGGAGCTAGAACTACAATTAAGAATCACTTACCCAGCAAAATTTAGCATAATAAATCAAAGGTGGTGGTGGAGGGGATGGTCATTCAACAAAATTAAAGGATTTCATACCTTCGTAAGGAGGAAATCAGAACTAAATCAAAATTTTGACCTCAATATCATGGTGTTAATGTTATTAAAGATCTTCCCCACCCATTAATCCCATTAATTGGACTCAGGTAGAACTAGCTAAAGGGAGCTTGATTAGAAGAAGCTTGTTTGTAGGAAGGTCCACACCCTTTTGCTAATTAGGTCACAAGGGTTGTGAAGCCCTTGGGCTTTAAAAAGGGTTATATATACTGTGAGGTTAGCTGTTAAGTCTCTCTCTCAGAATTCCTGGAGGAGAGGATACAGACAAGTAGACAGCTAGGATTTGTGAGTGAGTGTTTATGGGAAGGCCCCAGCAGAGGGGAAGGTTTTGGGATGGCTTGGCTACCTGCTGTGACATTGTGTTTTAAATTCTTTGCTCTTATAATGAAGTAGACTTGCTGGCTTTGGGATATAATTACTGCTATGTTGAATTGGAGTTATTGGTTTTGGGATTTGATCCTCTGGTGTCTGAATAGATGTTTTACTTCTGCCTTCTTATGGAGAGTCTCATATTCTGAGATACAGGCATATTCATGGTCGCCATTGATATTGTGACACTTGCCTTACTGATATATTTGGCAATGAGGATGGGATCACAGGGTATAAAATCTCTATTTAGAGGCAGAAGGGCTTTAGAGGAGAAGATGAATATCCCAGGATGAAGGGATTTATCTTATTCCTCCTTAGCAAGGAAATGGGCTAAAGGCTCTGGACTCTGTGAAAGCTGGGAGCAGAAGCTACAGAGGGGAGAGTGTAGAAATTTGGAAAGACGTTTAAAAGAAATTAAAGTTAAACGAGGGAGAGAGTTGCCAGAAGCACTGTCTAGGAGAGTGTAGATTGTGTTATCAGCTTATTGTTTGATATATGAAAGTAGGGTCAAACTGTTGAAAGAGAAGACTCAAATGGAAAGAGTTAACTAGCTAAAGGACAATATTTCTTTGCCATAGCAAAAGGGGGAATCTCAGGTGGCAGAAGAACATATTATTGTTCAATAATCTACTGAGCTGAATGAGGATTTTGCTGTTAATGTGGCTAGAAAAAACAGGAAGCAAAGAAGGTCAAAAGTGCATCTAAGTTCAGCTCATGGTGACTCAGCTGCCAGTCTTGCTGCCATGGTGACAGGGAGAGAGAGTCAGCAGAAAATGATACTATATTAGAAACTGAGTCAGGAGATGTTTCTATGTTACATGATGATCCTCAGACAGAGAATAACATAGTGTCACATGGAGCTCAGACACGCGGAGGGACTTGAGGAAAGAACGCTTTTGAAGAAGTCAAGGCTGCTATACAATTGACCCTAGATTTATGGCCTATGCAAAGTGACCCAGTGGAATTACAAATGACTGTACAGGATGAATGTGTAAACTGGAGTTTATGGCAAAAGCAACAAACCTGAAATGTACCTTTAGGATTTTGGTGGAGAAAACTACCTTCATCTGGAATACAATATATACCTTTTGAGAAGCAATGGTTAGCTGCATACTGGGCTTTGGTAGAGACTGAACAACTGACTCTGGGCCATGAAGTGATATTAACACCTGGAATTCCAATTATGACTTGGGTAATGAGTACCCCAGCTTCCCACAGAATTGGTCATGCAGAAGAGGGGTACATAATCAAATGGAAATGGTATATTCAGAATACATTGAGAGCAGGCAAAAGTAAGGTTTCTACCTGTAATAACAATTAAGGTAGGACTTTTTGCTTTTCTTCTCTTAAGTGCCTTTAATGATTCCAGCCTTCATTTGAATGGGGCAGATGAAGTGGGATCTTTTTGTCTTGGAGTATTTCTCAGCACTGAGACAATTGGGAGTCATTGATTTGTATATGATGTGAACCTGGGGATGGAGTACTTTCCCAGACCCAGCCTGGGTGAGGTCAGAGCCCTCAGGGCTCCAAACTGGATATAATTGAAGAGAGATTGGCATTTGATTTTTGGGGCACACTCATGGAAGGGGTGTTGAGACTGTGGGCAAGCTGCAAACTGTCCTGCAGCTCTGCAACCCGGGTGTTGGTACTGGTAACCATGTATTATGATTTGAATCAGACAAGGTCTGTTCGTTGATGTTTGTAATTTCTGTTTGTATTTGCCTTGAAGTTCAGGGGGCTGATATTTTCCCCCTGAACTGTGAATGATATTTGTATGTTTGATTAAACTGAGATTGTTAACCCCTTAAAGTTACTTTGCTTGGTAAAGCAGATCAAAGAACCTGTGCTGGCAGCTTTCTGGGTGCTGGTTGTTGGTGGATCTTACACCCCCACAGCTACTAGCCTGATTGTTGAAACATTGCTCTACATGAATCTATAGTGAACCTTGACCCTGAGGGAAGTTATAAACCCCCTGAACCAAAGCAACAGTTGGTACAATCCTTGGTGAAATGGAATGACGGATATGATAGACTAACTGAAGAATAGAAGAAACAGGCTTGGTTTGCTGATGATGGGACAGCAAAATATTTGGGACACAAAAGACATTGGAAAGCAGTAGCCTATAACCATGTACTAGGCAAACTTTGGAAAGTGCTGGGATATGTGGAAGTAGTCAATATGCTGAACTGATAGCAATACACAAGCTATCAAAACAGAGAAAGGAGGACAGTGTCATACATTTACTGATTCATGGGCAGTAGCTAATGGGTTAGCTACATGGATGTCTATGTAGAAAAAAATCAGAATTGGGAGATTCATGGTAAACAAGTTGGAGTAAAGAATTATGGGAAGATATATAAGACATGTCTCTGTTTACTAATTTGTCAGTTTTTCATGTAGATGCTCATGTGACCCTCACCACACTAGAATGTGAGTATAATGCACATGCTGATTAACATTTTACCCCGACCTTCCTTTTCTCCGCCTGCTAGTACACTCTTTTATTGATTTTAGGCTTTTAGAAATAGTATGATGTATGTAATAATGTATGTGATGTATTTTGAAGACTAAAATGATACAGAAAAACATACCATGAGTTCTCTTTGGAAAAGGAGACTCAAATTTAATAATGATCCATGGGAGAACGATGTTGAATATATTAATACCTGTAACTTGGACTAATGTTAATATTACTATTTTAGCTCCACTTTCTCTGTAATCCCATTCAGTTGAATTCTTTGGCCAGAGTCACCTGTCGAACTACACATCTTACACCAGATGCCATTTGGGTTTACCAAATACTCTTTTGTCCAATGGGTAAGTAGGCGTAAACTTCCTCCCCTCTATTTTATAAAAATTTATGACAGCCTAAGCCCATTTTCTTCAGCATGAGGAGAATTTGGCATCCATAATATGCAGTCACTCACCCTCAATGTTCTTCCTTTCCATCACAAACACATTAGTCTTCCTTATGCCTAGATCTGATCATGTCTCTCAATGGCTCAATGCCTGCCTGTTGATGAACACATCATTAGCCTGGTATTCAGAATCTTTCACTTTCTGGAGTCCTCCTATTTTATTCTGTTTTCTAATATTGTACCATGCGCTTCACGTAAAGTGAACTATTTTCCACTATACATACATTTACTATACCTCTTCAAACAATTCTATCTCCTTGCTTTTGAAGTGGCATATGAACCCATCTGTGCCTCTTGAAATTCTAGTCATCCTTCAAGATTTAGTTCAAATGCATAAATTGTTCCCCACATGAAGAATTCACTCTTTCCTCCAGTTTGATTTATGGAATCCCTAGCTTTCTTCAAAGCATAGCTCAGGTACCACATTCTTTATGAAGACTTTTCTGATCCCCTTAGGTAACACTTTCGTCACTTAAAGTTAGTTTATAGTATTGTGCATAGTATTTGTATTCACTTACTTTTGTATGTAATTTATTCCTCAAAGAGAATATAAACTCCTTGAGAGCAGGGAGAATTTGTCTCACTTTTAACTCTTTATATGCTAGGTGACTCTCATTGTGCCTTGAACCTATTAAGATTCTGTTACGATACTTAACAAATGTTTGAAGAATTGAATTTCTCATCTCCCAGAATGCCTGGCACAGTGAATTGTATAGAATAGGCACTTTAAAAGTGTTTACTTGCTGTAGTATAATTGAATTGTGGCAAAAAACCTTAGAAAGAATGAGTTTGTCTAGGCTTCTTATCCATATCCAGCTGTATATATTTTGCATATTGCAAAATAGACATTAAGACACAAAATATGTCCTATGAAATGTAATATATGCGCCAAATAAATAGCATATTAATATACATTCAAATATCATGAAAATTGATCAATTTTGTAAATTTCTAGGCTTTTAAAAGTTATTATATGAAGAATTTTAGCTCAAAACTCCAAAATGTTCTAAATGGAATGTTTCTGCATGATAAAGTAACAACAGGAATCAAGCACTAATGTCATCACTACAGGACATCTACCATAAAGATCATATATATGTAAATGTTGGAGAACTGACACTATACCATTAGTTCTGGAGAAATATACTTGCTGTCTACAATTTAAAGTGAAAAAAACTGCTAATAAAATACATTTTCTGGTTCATCCAGTAAACTTTTATGACAATATATAAGCCAAGAATGAAAATTATTTTAATTAGGTGACCAAGTATACGATAGAACATAAGTCTTCATTATCAGAAAATATTCAAAATAAATGTTGTTAGATCATTTTAGTAGTGTCTGACTCTGTGTGACCCCATTTTGGGGTTTTCTTGGAAAAAAATACTAGAATGCTTTGTTATTTCCTTCTCCAGCTCATTTTTATAGATGATGAGCTAAGGCAAAAAGGGCTAAGTGACTTTCCCAAGGTCAGAAAGCCAGTAAGTATGTGAGGCCAGATTTGAACTCAGGAAGATGAGTTTTCCTGACTCCAAATACCACACTTTATCCCCTGTACTACCTAGTTGCTCAACATTTGGTCTATAGGAATTCAATATTTCAGTAGACAAAATTGAATAAAAGATTTTCCCTATGTAGTAAAAATAATACTGGACTTGGAGTCAGAATCCCTGTTCTCTGATGGCAATCTAGCCTGTATCCTTCTTTAGGTATTGTCTAACTGTCATCTAGATCTAGTTGCCTTGTATTTCTTCCCTCTTTTTAACACAAAAAAAGTAGAGAAAAAAGATTTCTACCAAATTATGCTGTATCTATGAAGAGATTAAACAGTCTTCCCTCACTAAGGACCCTAAAGACAAATAAATTGGTTGATAGAAAAGGATATTCTTTATGACTGTAGTTAAGGAAAGTTGCTTGGTTCTCAGGCATAACCAAGCTATGTAAGATATTCTGCCAAAACACACGAATACAATGCAATGATAGGCTACAACATGTGATCATAAGTGGAGATTTGTATGTCCCACAGGATTTTGTTCCCTTGTTCTTATGTTTGTCCTTCATTCTTGAAGAGGACCATGACATCAGGGAGATGATGACATGACTTGCAGTTGACTTTGATTTGAGTGAGGGAGAGCTGTGCAAGGTCACCAGCCTCACTTTTCCTCCAGAGCCATCTGAGTCCAGTGGCCTGATATTCACCAGAATGAGTGGAGATGGCACAGGATGCACTGGGAAACCCTGGTCCTTTTAAGCTAAGGTCTTTTCTGGTTCTCACTTTGAGTGAAGTAAGGCCCACTCAGTGAATAGGCTTCTTTATGAAGTTATTCAAGGTATGGCCCCTTTAATCAAAACTCAAAAAAAATAAAAAGAAATCAAACTGGGAGGGGAAGACCCTCAGGGTTCTGGGCCAAATAGAGAAACAGTTCCTATTTACTACTGTGAAACTTGAAGAAACCAGTTATTGCTTACAAAAGACCCCTGCCCCACAGCCCCTGATAAAACCCCCAGAAAGAATGGACTCAGACCTTTTGGCATTAAGCAAATGTCCCTGGGGCTCCATGACTCCTCCAAGGAATGTGAATAGATAAGATCATCCCACCAAACAGATAACCTGCAAGAGTCCTTGATCTGTCAGGGTCTTTGATCCTGTTCCCCCAGACCACCTTGTGACCTGGCCCGTAAATTTCAAAGATAATTAACCACTGTACCATGTTTTTTTCTGTATAAATATGACTTCTTCAGCTTTACTCGAGGCCGTTCTGGTTTGGGTTGAACCCCGAATGGTCGCCGGCTAATAAATTCTCCAATTAAAACTTATACTCTGTGACATGTCTTGCTCGCTTTCGGTATGCGAGATAGAGGCAGTATTCCATGTTATCGCCCCGCAGACACTCACAGAATTTCGGGCCTCAACAGGGAGCCTCTGCCCTGATCCACCTTCTCTCACTTTGGAGGGCCGGCCCCTGTTATTTCCTTTCCTAGGACTCTGATGTTGGGTGAGGGTCTCGGAGGATGGGCTCCCTGCTGAATCCTCCCTTTTTGGCCTATGGAGAATCCTGGTTTCAGACCTCTAGAGGTAAGATTTCTGTTCTGGGCTAGCCATCTGGCCTCTGTTACCATGCTAACCTGGACACAGGCTCATGTTCAGAGGGGTGAGCGAGGACAGGACGCTATCTTCTCACCTTGGGTTGTGTGAGAAAGATTGAAGGCCTCTGTTTATCCCTAAAGTGGAAATCTGGTTTTTCTTTCCTCTGAGGGGACCTGGTTTAGCTTTCAATTGTACTTACACATCAGGTTCTATTCTGTGTTCTGTACATTCTGAATTTGTCTGTGTCCATGTGTCTGTTTCTGAAAAAGGTGAAATGTCTATATTTTGAAACACGGGGGGGGGGGGCGGGGGCTGCAAGTAGGGAAACAAAGACTCTTTTTCTTGTGGATCTTTGTCTGGTCAACTGGGAATTACAATGGAAATAGAGCTAAAACTTTTCAGCAGATTCTGGGATTTAATCATTAAAAAGTTTGGAAATTGGTTAGTTGGATTTTGGGAGAGGGAGAACTCCTGAAACTGTAAAATCACTCCAGGAGCTCACTCTTGCTGAAACACCTCCTCCCAATGCTGATCACTTATCATTCTCCATTCCCTCCCCACAGTTAAGAAGGAATCTTTTCCCTTAGATTTAAGTGCAAAAAGGTTTTTAAGGGGTGAGCAAAAGGTGAAGTTTACTTGAGTTATAAACATTGAGATCTTTCAGCATTGTTGTCCTGTCTCTGACCGAACCAGGGCTGCAGTAAAAGTTAGAGCAGTTAAAACAAACTCCTCTTGTCCCAGATCAGATTAGAAGAGAATGCAGGAGAAGTAGGGAAAACTTAAATCACCCTTCCCCACCTGGCAAAAGGAGGAGATGGACAGAAATTCACAGACTGACAGTCAGTCCTGTGCCCCTGGGTATTGGCAAAGCTTGGAAAAGACACCCAGGTCCTATGCATTCTGCCCACCCTGTCCCCAGCAGCTGCAAACTGCCCTAGGCTCAGTAACTTCTGCAGTTGTGGGCGAAGGGAAAGATGAATGGATTGGGCCTATGATTAGCATTTCCTAAGCTCTGCCTCAAAAATTTGTCTTCACTGCAAAACCAGTCCCTGCTCTCTGTTCTAGGTAAACTTCATACTTCTTTGTTCCAATTGCAAAACTGTATTTTAATCTCTGTTTGACCTGTTTCCTGATTTGTAAAGGGAAAATAATAATGATAGTTGTTTATATTTTAGACACACCATTATTATTATCACTCTCACTTAAATGCAATTGTTAACATTTGAAGTGGTTTTTCAATACCAAAAGTAATAAGCTGAAAATTTTCTATATGTGATAATCTGGAAATGCAATTGATGTCATCTGAAATTTATTGTTTCTGTATTTCTAAAATTGCATTGTATTTCTAAATTCTCTTAGATTGTGAAATTTGAGAAAACCATTGTGTGGTATGAAATGATATTACAGCAATCTTCATCTGATTTTGATATATGTGAATTGGGCTTTTAAATGGATGTGATAAACTTTGGAACTATTATATGTGGTTATAACAAATGAATAATTAATATTACTGATATTTAACCATGAGAACAGACTTTCCATGTGAAAAATGTTTTATTATGAGAATATATCTGGTGGTTTAAAGTTATAGTTTCAAATGATGAGATGAAAGATTCTCTGTGCATGGAGATTTAGAAATGTGTTCACCTAAATTGATAAATGGGTTGTTTCAAGTTTTAAAATGCATAATTATGTTTAGGGCATTGTTAACATTTCTAAGTTGTGTAATTTGACAAACAGATGTATCAGCAATATTGAAAAAATGTGGTTTTATGAACAATAATCTTTTCTTTTATGGTGGTAAGTATTGAGCCTTAGAAATTAAAATGTTACCACTAGTGATTATGAATCCAGATTTTATTTGCTTATCCAACTCAGTTATGATCACTTGATTGGTAATTAATTAGAGTCTGTTTCAAGTTTTAAATACATGATAATTGCTTGTGGTGTACTTGTATTTTTATATTATGCAATTTAGTTAACATTGCATTGCCTATGCTGTTAGAAAAATAATTCCTCTTATAATCTAGATGTTGTTAGATTTAGAATTGTACTTAATTAAGAAATTGAGTCTATTAACTGAAACAAGGACTTTTGGAACCATTTAGTCATGAATTCTTATCAATCTTGTGTAAAGCTTTCTGTGTAGAGGAATTCCTATGGAAAAAGTTTTTAAAGTCCTGGTAAACTTTGTATTGTGATAAGGTAAATTTAATTGGGTATGCAATTATAGAAATTAAGTGTCCTCTAGATTACAACACCTTTTTGACTAAGGAACTTTGTAGTATCTAGGAATTCTGTGCAATATTTGAGAATGAGGATATTTTCCACCAACTTAGTTAATGAATTCCAGTATTTAAGAGTTCATTTGCTTTAAGGAGAAAGGAGATGTCTATCATTTTAAAACCTTCTAAATAATTTTTCTTCATGAAAGTTTAGTGACAATCCCTGTTTATATCAGGATCAATTTTAAACTGTTTTAAAGAAGGGAAATACTTTTGAAAAATGTTCTGTAAAATGTTTTTGTATAATTTTCAGAAGGCCTGCTGAATTTCCACCTGTAAGCTAATTGTTTGCAGTTTAAACCTACTGTGAGTTTTCAGAGTTTCTGGGTGAGAACCTTATACTTGGGAAATTAATGCTTATCTATAGAAGTCTTGGGAGGGTGGCTAAAGCATGTGTTTTATGTACCCCAAGAAAGGCCCTTTCAATGTCTGATTCTAGAATTTTGAGTAAGGAGGTTCGAAACCGCAGTCTGTGCATTCCTGTGCATACTCCTCCTCCCCCCTCCGCTTAGTTTAGATAAGAAGAGTTTTACCTTTGCCTACCTGTCAGAAGGGAAGGAAGGGGGAGGAGCAGCAGTTACTGGGATTTGAACTTTTACTGAAAGAAAGAGAACAGTAGGTGTCAGAAGCGTCCATACCTGGCTTCTTAAAGTCAGCAAAAAGTGATGGTTTTTTAGGATAAGATTAAGTTTTGAGGATGTGGGTCTTAAGGATACAGTTTTTATTAGTGAAGCCTGCCATCTGATGGAAAAGAACCCACCCTCAGGGGAGATGATATGGCAGATGTCTGTAATCAGAAATAAGCAGGTAGTGACAAAAGGGAAGTTATCTGCCAGAATCTGTTACCATTGTGAAAGAAGTTGGCTTTATGGGGAAAAATGGAAAAGTGGATAAATGCAAATATGTGAAATCTTGTTGTTTTTAATCAAATGACTGGTTACATTGGTACTCTTGTATAGCCAAATGAAAGCTAATATGGTTTTTAAAGTATTAATGGGAATAATTTGGGACAAAAGGGAAAAGAAGTTTTATGAGATAATATTGTTTACAAGTGTAAGGTTAAACCATTATCCCATACACTAAGGCTGGGATTTAAAGTTATGTTGTATCTATGTGAGACAAAGTTCTTAGATGTTTTAAAGTGATAAGAACAATTAGGTATTAATACAAATAGTTTAATTGATTACCACAACTAAACCAGAGATATCTTCAGTTTAAGGAAATAATTCTAGAAATGTTTTGAAAAATGTTTTTGTGATTTTAAGCAAGAGTTAGAGCTTATCAATGTGTATAAGACTTAATTCCTGAAGTGTCCCTTTCCTCCAGAATGAGTAAACAGGGGACATAAATCCATCAACCTGTGAGGTCAGTCATTAACCTCTTTGTTTTGTTTAAGAAGCTAGTATAGGATTCCAGTACAGACAGTTATGTCAGTAGAAGTATTAATTTATGAGTTGTCTTGTCTTATGTTTGAAACATAAAGGAAGACTGAATAATGGGTTTGAAAGATTTGGAAAGGTAAATGAAGGTTTGAGGGGAAATATGAAAGGCAGATAAGAAAGTTTGGGCACAAATGGGAGTTAGCTAAGCCTCTCCCGTCCTGAGAGAATGGTAGTTTCAGATGGTTTAAGTAAGTTGGGAAAGAGTGTGAGAAAGTATTTAGAAGATGGAAAAGTTATGTACCTTGATTTGATAATTATTAGCTCAATGAAATTTGGGACAGTCCTATCTGAAGGATATTTATTTGCTATTTAAGATTTTATGGGACTACAATTTAATATTATTTTAAGCTCTGATTATAGGAATAGGTCACATGAAGCCAGTAGTAGAATGGCAGGCATTACAAGCCGAGAACTTTAAAGGTGGATGTCTGTACCTGGGAAACAGTTTTGAAGATGACCTTGGACACGGCCTAGGTAGGATCTTCCTGACTCTATTTCCCAATTCTGCTATTTCCTTTCTGAAAAGGAAAATCCCTACCTGACTACTCCTAAGCCCTGCTTTCAGCACCTAGCGGCTATATGATTGGCTATCAGATATGACTCATTCCTGGAATCAAACAGAGCTAAGGAAGTTCTTTCCTTCTGTTAAGATATATGACATTGTCCCTCTTTTCTTTCACAGTAAATTTATTTTATCAAGAAGTTTTGTAAGCACAATGCTAAATCTGTTAGGTAATAGATGAATATTGGAATATCTCTGAGTTATTATAATAGGATGCAGGAATGAATAGCTTACAATTTTAACCTATGTTCATGGCCAAATAAAACATTGAAATAATATAGAGATAACATCCTCCAAAAGGAGGAAATGATTAGACAAAGCAATAAGGCAAAGATGTAATGTGATAAATGTCTAATAAAAGAAAGGGGATAGCAAATTTTGAAAAAGGCAATAGGATCAGATTGATTCCCCTAACAATTATATACAGATGTGTATGATTGGCTCCAAAATTTATCAATCCTGCAAATTCAGGCTAAGTGTTTTGGTAATAAGATCTTAAATTTGGATGTTAGCACAAGAAAATTGTATAAGGTAGTAGTACAAGTGAAATTATATCTCCTTTGTAAAGTATCTGTCTGATAATTTTAAAAGGAAGATGAGTTCAATTTATGGTTGGACCCTCATATTTTAAAGGATTCTTATACCAGGTACAAAATTTAGGTAAGGTTAGAAACAGTAGATGATGTATGAACTGAAATACCGAAGTTT